>NC_090438.1:75522447-75825477 GCF_031143425.1 Pleurodeles waltl
GCAAGAAGGTAGAGGACTAGGAACTTCTCCTTTGGAAGACGGATGTCCCACATCGCGATGAAGCTTGCAGAGCTGTTCCCACTCAGAAAGACCGCAAACAAGCCTTGTTAGCTGCAAGGGTCGTGGTAGAGGTTTTTGGGTGCTGCTGAGGACCAGGAAGGACCAGGATGTCGTCTTTTGGAGGAGGAGACAGAGGGGGCGCTCAGCAACTCAGAGAGCCCTCACAGAAGTAGGCAGCACCCGCAGACGTACCCCAACAGGCACCGGAGTCCATGTGAAGTTACAAAAGGGGGTCCCACGACATCGGAGGACAACTCAGAAGG
Organism: Pleurodeles waltl; assembly: GCF_031143425.1. Lineage (NCBI taxonomy): Eukaryota > Metazoa > Chordata > Amphibia > Caudata > Salamandridae > Pleurodeles > Pleurodeles waltl. The sequence continues at coordinate 75,522,771 of NC_090438.1, forward strand.
TTGTGCACTGCAGGACGGAGTGCTGGGGACCCAGGCTAGGCTGTGCACGTAGGAAATCCTGGAAGAGTGCACAGGAGTAGCTGCAAATCACGTGGTACACAGCTTTGCAGTCTAGCATGGGGAGGCAAGGACTTATCTCCACCAAACTTGGACTGAAGAGTCACTGGACTGTGGGAGTCACTTGAACAGAGTTGCTGTGTTCCAGGGACCACGCTCGTCAGGATGAGAGGGGACCCAGAGGACCAGTGATGCTGTCTTTTGGTGCCTGCGTTAGCAGGGGGAAGATTCTGTCGACCCACAGGAGATTTCTTCGGAGCTTCTGGTCCAGGGTGCAGGCAGGCTACCCCCAGAGCATGCACCACCTGGAAACAGTCGAGAAAGCCGGCAGGATTAGGCGCTACAATGTTGCTGGTAGTCGTCTTGCTACTTTGTTGCTGTTTTGCAGGCGTCCTGGAGCAGTCATCGGTCGATCCTTTGGTAGAAGGTGAAGAGGGAGATGCAGAGGAACTCTGGTGAGCTCTTGCATTCGTTATCTGAAGAACTCCCCAAAGCAGAGACCCTAAATAGCCGGAAAAGGAGGTTTGGCTACCAAGTTAGGAGGATTGGCTACCAAGAGAGGTAAGAGCCTATCAGAAGGTGCCTCTGAAGTCACCTGCTGGCACTGGCCACTCAGAGCAGTCCAGTGTGCCCCAACACCTCTGTTTCAAAGATTGCAGACTTCTGGGTCACACTGGAGGAGCTCTGGGCACCTCCCCTGGGAGGTACTGGTCAGGGGAGTGGTCACTCCCCTTTCCTTTGTCCAGTTTCGCACCAGAGCAGGGCTGGGGGATCCCTGAACCGGTGTAGACTGGCTTATGCAGAGATGGGCACCATCTGTGCCCATCAAAGCATTTCCAGAGGCTGGGGGAGGCTACTCCTCCCCAGCCCTTCACACCTATTTCCAAAGGGAGAGGGTGTAACACCCTCTCTCAGAGGAAATCCTTTGTTCTGCCTTCCTGGGCCAGGGCTGCCTGAACCCCAGGAGGGCAGAAACCTGTCTGAGGGGTTGGCAGCAGCTGCAGTGGAGACCACGGAAAGGCAGTTTGGCAGTACCCGGGTTCTGTGCTAGAGACCCAGGGATCATGGAATTGTCACCCCAATACCAGAATGGTATTGGGGTGACAATTCCATGATCTTAGACATGTTACATGGCCATGTTCGGAGTTACCATTGTGACGCTATACATAGGTAGTGACGTATGTATAGTGCACGCGTGTAATGGTGTCCCCGCACTGACAAGGTCTGGGGAATTTGCCCTGAACGATGTGGGGGCACCTTGGCTAGTGCCAGGGTGCCCACACACTAAGGGCCACATGTAGCAAAGTCCGATATTGCGACTCGGAAATTGCGAGTCGGTGCGACTCGCAATTTCCGAGTCGCAATATCGGATGCAGAACGGTGTCTCAGACACCGTCTGCGACTCGCTATGGGGTCACAAAGACCCACCTCATGAATATTAATGAGGTGGGTCGCATTTTGCGACCCCATAGCGAGTCCCTGCACTCACAGGGATGGTGGCCTGCTGAAGTCAGCAGACCTCCATGTCTGTGACTGCTTTTTAAATAAAGCAGTTTTTTTTTTCATTTTGCAGCCCGTTTTCCTTAAAGGAAAACGAGTTGCAAAATGAAAAAAATTACGAAACCATTTGGTTTCGTTTTTTCAGTGTAGGCAGTGGTCCATTGGACCACTGCCTGCTCTGAAAACCCCTTTTTGCCCACATTCACAAAGGGGAAGGGGTCCCATGGGGACCCCTTCCCTTTTGAGAATGAGTTACTACAAGTGTGACACTGGTGGTAACTGTGAATTGCGATGCGAGTCGCACATAGGAAGGGAACACCCCTTCCTATTTGCGAGTCGGTAACCGACTCGCAAATTGTGAATGAGCATCGCGTTAGGCTGTTTGCATGGCGCAAACTGCGATCTTCGCAGTTTGCACCATGCAAATGGCTTCCTACATCTGGTCCTAAGTAACTTTGCACCCAACCTTCACCAGGTGAAGGTTAGACATATAGGTGACTTATAAGTTACTTATGTGCAGTGGTAAATGGCTGTGAAATAACGTGGACATTATTTCACGCAGGCTGCAGTGGCAGGCCTGTGTAAAAATTGTCAGAGCTCCCTATGGGTGGGAAAAGAAATGCTGCAGCCCGTAGGGATCTCCTGGAACCCCAATACCCTGGGTACCCCAGTACCATATACAAGGGAATTATATGGGTGTACCAGTATGCCAATGTGAATTGGTAAATTTAGTCACTAGCCTGCAGTGACAAATTTGGAAAGCAGAGAGAGCATAACCACTGAGGTTCTGGTTAGCAGAGCCTCAGTGAGACAGTTAGGCACCACACAGGGAACACATATAGGCCACAAACTTATGAGCACTGGGGACCTGGCTAGCAGGATCCCAGTGACACATAACAAACACACTGACAACATAGGGTTTGCAGTATGAGCACTGGGCCCTGGCTAGCAGGATCCCAGTGAGACAGTGAAAACACCCTGACATTTACTCACAAACAGGCTAGAAAGAGGCTACTTTCCTACACTCTTGCACTGGCAAATTTAATATTTGGACTTTGTATGTATGATATCAGATCTCCTAATGGTTCTGATGTGTGGTTGCAGATTTGTATGTTGCATAGTTAGACTGTAGGTGTTGCTCTGTGTTCCCATGCATATACTATGTGGGTCACGTCTCAGTCATGATACTATGATTTGACTTTACTTTCCTCCACAGCTATGAGGCCATCCAAAGCATTAGCTGTACAAGGGACACATACAGTAATTGCACACTATCTACATTAGTATACCATGTTCATTGTGTTTGACAATGGAGGACTTATTGGTAAAGGTCTTTTGCCATGCATACTATTGTAGGTGTACCAGATGTTCCATAGCACTGTTTGTCACACGTAGCTACATTGGTGTCCTGTGTGGCAAGTACGAGCAGATGTGATGTGAGTGTTCTGATGTTTACTGTGACTATGCAGGTAACTTGCCTACACACTGGTTATGCTGATATGTGTTGTTTTACATAGATGTGCAAATTAATTTAGTCATAAAGTGGTGACATCGTGGAAGTCATTCATGCATGTGGCAAACAAAAGTTCTAGTATATGGAACATCACCCATGATACTGCTACTGATGGTACATTTTGGACTTGCTTCTCATCTTCCTCATCCTCATCGTCCAATCCTTCCTGCTCCTAATTGTCACTGGGCCATGGGACATTTATCCATGCACAAATATTCTGCAATATTTATTACTTAGGAAACCATCGTTGGCGAGCAGTGTTTTTGACCCCCAAACATATCCTGATTCCTGAAGTAGTACTTGTGGGTTTTATGACAGAACCATGCATGGCAGAACTACGCATGGCTTAACAACGTGGTCAGAACCACAACTGTGTCTTTACCACGCATGCCTTTACCGTGCATGCCTTTACAACAAATTTGTATTGTAAAAGCATGCTTAGTAAAGGATTATGTGGTAACGTCATGCGTTATTGTGTGAAACAACCCCCTGACCCCTTGCCCCGCCTCAAAGACTACCCTGACCCCCTGCCCTAAACCCTAAAACCAACCCTGTCCTAAAAACTGCCCCACACTGTCCTAAAACTACCGACCCCCTGCCCCACACCAAACCCTAAAACCTACCCTGCCCTGTCCTATAAATTACCCCTAACCCTGCCCTAAACCCCAAAAGCTACCCTGGCCTGTCCTAAAATCTATCCCGCCCTGTTCTAAAAACCACCCGACCCCTGCCCTAAACCCTAAAACCGACCCTCTCCTAAAAACTACCCCACCCTGTCCAAAAAACTATCCTAACCCCCCAAAACCATAAATCCTACCCTGTCCTAAAAACTACCCCGACCCCCACCCTAAACCCTAAAGCCTACACTCTCCTAAAAACTACCCACTTTGTCCTAATAACTAACCAACCCCCAACCCCCTAAAACTATAAAACCTACTGTGCCCTGTCCTAAAAACTACCCTGACCCCTGCTCCGCCCTAAACCCTTAAAACCTACCCCACGCTGTCCTAAAAACTACCCCATTCTGTCTTAAAAACGACACCAACCCCTGACTCCACCATGAACCCTAAAACCTACCCCTTTCTGTCCTAAAAACTACCCGACCCCCACCTTGAACCCTAAAACCTACCTTGTTCTAAAAACGACCCCGCCCTGTCCTAAAAACTACCCTGACCCCTCTTCCCCACCCTGAACCCTAAAACCTAGCCAGCCCTGTCCTAAAAGCTACCCCGACTCCCCGCCCTAAACCTTAAAGCCTGCCCTGTCCTAAAAACTACCCTGACCCCCCGCCCTGAACCCTAAAAACTATCCTATCCTAAAAACTACCCCAACCTGTCTTAAAAACTACCCACCCCCTGCCCTGAACGCTAAAACTTTCCTCGCCATGCCCTAAAAATTATCCCCACCCCAACCCTAAAAGCTACCCTGTACTAAAAACTACCTTGACCCCGTCACCGCCCTAAACCCTAAAACCTACCCCAACCTGTCCTAAAAACTACCCTAACCCCCTGCCCTGAACCCTAAAACCTACCCAACCCTGTCCTAAATACTACCCCAACCCCCCACGCCATCCGGAACTCTCGAACCTACCCAGCTCTGTCCTTAAAAATCCCCTCACCTGCCCAGCCTCTCTTACCAGGCGGCGATGGTCCTCCCCTGGCTGTTCCTGCTTTCTGCCTGAACCATCCATATGCATTGTGTCTTAATCACGCATTTGCATGGTTCAGGCAACTGGGTGGTTCAGGCAAGTGTGACAATGCGTGTGTGGCTAGACTACGTTTCCTGTACTTGTGTACACTGGAAGTCCTGTCCACAATGTGCAAAGTCCTGTTTAAGACATGAATGTGGGTCTACTTGGCTTTCGTATGGGTGTGTTTATGACAATTGCTCACCCACAGCTGTAGACTATACCCTTTGTCAGCTGCACAGTTAGTAGGGGTGTATTTGGCCTTGACAGCTGACCATTGCATAGTCACATATCTCGCACTGATCTATTGTCTCGGTTTATGACCACTATTTTCCTACATTAGCATCAAGATCGGGCCTAATGCATCACGTAGAGTTCAGAACTGTCTGTTTTTCTTTTTTACCAGTACATACTTGTCTGATATGTGTGTTTTCAGTACAACATGATTGTTCAACAGGCAATGCAAACATTACACACCACACTTTTCAGAAATCAGTACATTGCGTCTGGCACTCTGTTGATGATGACAGGGTTCTCCCTTGATTGATGACTGTTGTAGCCTACTTGTGTTTTCCTGGATGTGGGTGAGTTGTTTTTACTGGAACTGTGACATAAACTCCAAGACATATGCTACATTTTATCATTTATTTAAATTTTAAAGCACTAGCATACATTCACAGACGTACTCATGCGAAGAAATTGTGCTTAATATGTGGGTGTCTGCGAGCACCTGCAGCTGTGTTTTGTATGTTGCCATCATGAGCTGGCTCTTCCTCCTCCTCCTCTCTTGAGTCCTTGGTTGCTCATCTCCATCCCAGGGGACATTTGTGCACAGACAGATGTTGTACAGTATGGCACAGACCACACTAATTTTGCAGACTGGGGGTGGGGATATTAGAGTCTACCACCAGAAATATCCAGGCAGTAGAACCGGGCCTTAAGCAGGCCAAAAGTTGGCACCACAGCATTATGTGTCCGGATGTGGGCCTGGTTGTATGCCTTCTCCGGCTCGGTCTATGGGTTTGAATATGGGGGCATTACCCACTGCAGTATCCCATATTCTTGGTCAGCTGAAATGTAAAAAATAGACTGTGTTGCTAATGTCCTGCCCATCTGTGTTAGGTGTAGTGGTATTGTCATGTACTTCTCCCAGTATTGATCACATGATATGTTAATCATGCCAGTGTCATGACATTTAGAAGGGTGTGTTCAATCAATCTATGTGATGTCAAATGCAGTGCATGAGCAGATACATCTTATAATTCAACATCCTGAGTGTCATATTTCTGGAGCAGATTTTGGTTGTGGCTATTTCCCATTGCTCTAGTCCACTCAATGTTGTGTGTTCACACTACATGTGTGAAGAGACACAGGCCCTCATTACAACCTTGGCGGTCAGTGATAAAGTTGCAGTAATACCGCCAACAGGCTGGCGGTAATTACAGCCAAATTATGACCATAGTGGAAAGATCTCCGAAAGACAGCCAATGTACCACACCCACCGCCCACAGCCAGGCGGAAGTCACCATATTACAACAACACAATCCGCCACCTTGTCTGGGGCGGTACTAACAACATCAAAAGCCTGGCGGAAACTGAGCTCCGAAGGGAAAGGACTCACCATTGAAGACACAGGGAAGAACCACGCCGCCATGAAATCCGAACTGCATGTATTTCCGATCATATTCTGTGTTCTGCTCCACCACGAACACCAACGCCGGTGAAGACAACGACGGTGAGTACAGCTGCCTAGCACACAAGGAAGGGGGGAAGGAAAAAGAGAGTGACACACGCACCATACACACCCCAGAAACAAACACCATACACACAACTAGCTGCATAAGAGAACAAGTTAAACCCCCTAATTTGGCTGAATAATGCAAGGACAAAACAAATTTACTAAAGTGATTGTAATAATATCAACACATTAAAAAAAAAATAAGTTAGCCAATGTAGCAGCTATTTACAAATGAACAGAACAAGGAACACTGCCCAGTCCTGAGTTCACCTGGGCCACATGGCCACAGACCAAAGTCCAAGGCCCCACTTGTCACCTGCATCAACACGGAGAGAACACTGCAGGGGCATCAGTTGGCAAGTAGGCAGGCACCTCGAGGGGGCACCTCAGCCGGTACTGGAAACAAGACCACTGGTTCTGGAGGGGGCAACATGCTCTGTGCTTGGTCCTGGGGAGATCAAGGCCACAGTCTCTTGAGTGGGTGAATACCCCACTGGTTCTGGAGGGGGCCACATGCCCTGTGCTTGGTCCTAGGGATTGATAGGCCACAGTCTCTCAAGTGGGTGTCTTGCCCACTGGTTCTGGAGGGGGCAACATGCCCTGTGCTTGGTCCTGGGGAGTACACGGCCACAGTTTCTGGAGTGGGTCACTTGCCAACTGGTTCTGGAGGGGGCAACTTGCCCTGTGCTTGGTCCTGGAGATTGATAGGCCACAGTCTCTCGAGTGGGTGTCTTGTCCACTGATTCTGTAGGGGGCAACATGCCCTGTGCTTCGTCCTGGGGATTGATAGGCCACAGTTTCAGGAGTGGGTGTCTTGCTCACTGGTTCTGGAGGGGGAAACATGCCATGTGCTGGGTCCTGGGGATTGATAGGCCGCAGTCTCTGGAGTTGATGTCTTGCCCACTGGTTCTGGAGGGGGCAACATGTCCTGTGCTTGGTCCTGGGGAGTGATAGGCCACAGTCTATGGAGTGGGTGACTTGCACACTGCTTCTGGTGGGGGAAGGCTGTACAGTAGCCCATGGAGGCAGGATTACATTGTGTCCACTGGCGGTGACGGCGGCACTGTGGTGGTGCTGGTGGGAGGCTCCTGAACAACCCCTGCACCCTCGGATGGATGCACTGTGGTGCTGCTGGTAGTGGTGGGAGGCTCCTTCACATCCCCTGCACTCTCAGATGGATGCACTGTGGTGTTGCTGGTGGTGGTGGGAGGCTCCTGCACATCCCCTGCACCCTCGGATGGATGCACTGTGGTGCTGCTGGTGGTGGTGGGAGGCTCTTGCACATCCCCTGCACTCTCAGATGGATGCACTGTGGTGCTGCTGGTGGTGGTGGTGGGAGGCTCCTGCACATCCCCTGCACCCTCAGATGGATGCACTGTGGTGCTTCTGCTGGTTGTAGGCTCCTGCACATCCCCTGCACCCTTGGATGGATGCACTGTGGTGGTGGTGGTGGGATGCTCCTGCACATCCCCCTGCACACTCGGATGGATACACTGTGGGGGAGCTGGTGGCGGTGGAAGGCTCCTGCACATCCCCTGAACCCTCAGACGGATGCATAAACATGGTAGGTGGTGGGGGCTCCGTGACAGCTGCTGGTGCAGGCTTCTGGCTTTTCTTGCTTGCTGGTGCAGGCTCCTTCCCCTTTTTGTTGGCAAGTGTAGGCTCCTTTCCCTTCTTGCCTGCTGGTGCATGCTCCTGGCCCTTTTTGCCTGCCGGTGCAGGCTCCTTCCCCTTCCGTGAATGTGGCCTGGATTTCCTTCCACCACGAGTAGGTGCGGATGGAACTGGGCCCGTGGACTGTGTGGCTGAGGTGCTTGGCTGGGTTCCTACCCTGGCCATACGTGCAGGACGGGGGGAGGGGGAGGGAAGAGGTAAATGGTGGATAGGAAAAGTTTCTTAGGGACATTGGGGTGGGAAGAGGGAGAAGGAATGGGAGTGAAGGATGAGGGAGTGGTTGTTGGAGGTGTCTATCTGCTGGATTTGGATGCAGGTGCATGGACTGTATGCTGATGTGAGGTGGATGGCTGTTGGGTGTCCGAGTGCTTGCATTTGTGTTCTTTAGGAGGGGTGGACAGACATAGTGGGAGAGGACACAGGGGACGTGTGCATGGCTGATGTGGAATTGTCGGCCAGTGAGGTGTGTGTTCTGCTTGGAGTGGTGATGATGCTGGTAGTGAATGATGATGTAGTGCATGCAGATGTAAGTGTGGACATGGCTGGGAGTGAGGCAGTGGAGGGGGAGCATGGGAAGACAGTTTAAATAGTTGATGTTGTAGTGTCTGCGAATGAATGGTGTTTGTGTGAGTGCCTGTTGGATGAAGTGTGGTGCTTGTGTTTGCCTGCGCCACTCTTGTGTGTTGTCTTGTGTGGATGCTCATCTGTATTTGTGCCTGGGATGGGTTTGATTTGAGGAGAATGGGTCTGGGAAGTGGAAGTTGGAGGAGGGATGGTAGAAACAGGGACAATGGCTGCCATCAGAGAGAAGGCCAGAGTCAGAATCGATCTCTGTTCGGTCGCCAATCCAGTGTGAATGCCCTCCAGGAATGCATTATGTTGTTGCATCTTGGCTGTCAGCCCCTGGATGGCATTCACAATGATTGACTGCCCTACAGAGATGGATCTCAGGAGGTGTGAGAAAGTAGCCTCTTTCTAGCCTTGTTACCCCCACTTTTGGCCTGTTTGTGAGTATATGTCAAGTGTTTTCACTGTCTCACTGGGATCCTGCTAGCCAGCACCCAGTGCTCATAGTGAAAGCCCTATGTTTCCAGTATGTTTGTTATGTGTCACTGGGACCCTGCTAGCCAGGACCCCAGTGCTCATAAGTTTGTGGCCTATATGTATGTGTTCCCTGTGTGATGCCTAACTGTCTCACTGAGGCTCTGCTAACCAGAACCTCAGTGGTTATGCTCTCTCTGTACAAATGGTCACTAACAGGCTAGTGACCAATTTCACCAATTCACATTGGCATACTGAAACACCCTTATAATTCCCTAGTATATGGTACTGAGGTACCCAGGGTATTGGGGTTCCAGGAGATCCCTATGGGCTGCAGCATTTCTTTTGCCACCCATAAGGAGCTCTGACAATTCTTACACAGGCCTGCCACTGCAGCCTGAGTGAAATAACGTGCACATTATTTCACAGCCATTTACCACTGCACTTAAGTAACTTATAAGTCAACTATATGTCTAACCTTTACCTGGTAAAGGTTGGGTGCTAAGTTACTTAGTGTGTGGGCACCCTTGCACTAGCCAAGGTGCCCCCACATTGTTCAGGGCAAATTCCCTGGACTTTGTGAGGGCGGGGACACCATTACACGCGTGCACTATACATAGGTCACTACCTATGTATAGCGTCACAATGGTAACTCCGAACATGGCCATGTAACATGTCTAAGATCATGGAATTGTCACCCCAATACCATTCTGACATTGGGGAGACAATTCCATGATCCCCCAAGTCTCTAGCACAGACCCGGGTACTGCCAAACTACCTTTACCGGGGTTTCACTGCAGCTGCTGCTGCTGCCAACCCCTCAGACAGGTTTCTGCCCTCCTCGGGTCCAGCCAGGCTTGGCCCAGGAAGGCAGAACAAAGGACTTCCTCAGAGAGAGGGTGTTACACCCTCTCCCTTTGGAAAAAGGTGTCAGGGCTGGGGAGGAGTGGCCTCCCCCAGCCTCTGGAAATGCTTTGATGGGCACAGATGGTGCCCATCTCTGCATAAGCCAGTCTACACCGGTTCAGGGATCCCCCAGCCCTGCTCTGGCGCGAAACTGGACAATGAAAAGGGGAGTGACCACTCCCCTGACCTGCACCTCCCCTGGGAGGTGCCCAGAGCTCCACCAGTGTGCTCCAGACCTCTGCCATCTTGGAAACAGAGGTGCTCTGGCACACTGGACTGCTCTGAGTGGCAGTGCAAGCAGGTGACGTCAGAGACTCCTTCTGATAGGCTCTTACCTGTGTTGCTAGCCTATCCTCCTTCCTAGGTAGCCAAACCTCCTTTTCTGGCTATTTAGGGTCTCTGCTTTGGGGAATTCTTTAGATAACGAATGCAAGAGCTCATCAGAGTTCCTCTGCATCTCTCTCTTCACCTTCTGCCATGGAATCGACCGCTGACTGCTCAGGAACACTGCAACACCGCAACAAAGTAGCAAAGACGACTACTGCAACCTTGTATCACTGATCCTGCCGCCTTCTCGACTGCTTTCCTGGTGGTGCATGCTGTGGGGGTAGTCTGCCTCCTCTCTGCACTAGAAGCTCTGAAGAAATCTCCTGTGGGTCAACGGAATCTTCCCCCTGCAACCGCAGGCACCAAAAGACTGCATCACTGGTCCTCTGGGTCCCCTCTCAGCATGACGAGCGTGGTCCCTGGAACTCAGCAACTCTGTCCAAGTGACTCCCACAGTCCAGTGACTCTTCAGTCCAAGTTTGGTGGAGGTAAGTCCTTGCCTCCCCACGCTAGACTGCATTGCTGGGTACCGCGTGATTTGCAGCTGCTCCAGCTCCTGTGCACTCTTCCAGGATTTCCTCTGTGCACAGCCAAGCCTGGGTCCCCGAAACTCTAACCTGCAGTGCACAACCTCCCGAGTTGTCCTCCGGCGTCGTGGGATCTTCTTTTGTGACTTCGTGGGAGCTCCAGTTCACTCTTCTTTGTAGTGCCTGTTCCGGCACTTCTGTGGGTGGTGCCTGCTTCTAAGGGGGCTCCTTGTCTTGCTGGGTGCCCCCTCTGTCCCCTCACGCAAATGGCGACATCCTGGTCCCTCCTGGGCCACAGCAGCATCCAAAAACCCTAACCGTGACCCTTGCAGCTAACAAGGCTTGTTTGCAGTCTTTTTGCGTGGGAATACCTCTGCAAGCTTCTTCACGACGTGGTACATCCATCCTCCAAAGGGGAAGTTCCTAGTCCTCTTCGTTCTTGCAGAATCCACAGCTTCTACCATCCAGTGGCAGCTTCTTTGCACCCTCAGCTGGCATTTCCTGGGCATCTGCCCAATCTCGACTTTGTCGCGACTCTTGGACTTAGTCCCCTTGTTCCACAGGTACTCTCATCTGGAAATCCTTTGTTGTTGCATTGCTGGTGTTGGTCTTCCTTGCAGAATTCCCCTATCACGACTTCTGTGTTCTTTGGGGAACTTAGGTGCACTTTACAACTACTTTTCAGGGTCTTGGGGTGGGCTATTTTTCTAACCCTCACTGTTTTCTTACAGTCCCAGCGACCCTCTACAAGCTCACATAGGTTTGGGGTCCATACGTTATTCGCATTCCACTTTTGGAGTATATGGTTTGTGTTGCCCCTATACCTATGTGCTCTCATTGCAATCTATTGTGACTGTACATTGCTTGCATTGCTTTCTATTGCTATTACTGCATATTTTTGGTATTGTGTACATATATCTTGTGTATATTTACTATCCTCATACTGAGGGTACTCACTGAGATACTTTTGGCATATTGTCATAAAAATAAAGTACCTTTATTTTTAGTATATCTGTGTATTGTGTTTTCTTATGATATTGTGCATATGACACTAGTGGTATAGTGGGAGCTTTGCATGTCTCCTAGTTCAGCCTAAGCTGCTCTGCTAAGCTACCCTTTTATATCAGCCAAAGCTGCTAGACACCTCTTCTACACTAATAAGGGATACCTGGACCTGGTGCAGAGTGTAAGTACCCCTTGGTACCCACTACAAACCAGGCCAGCCTCCTACAGGAGGTCAATAGCCTCCTCACTTAGGGCAGCAGGGCTAACTGGGGCAGGGCCTGAGGTGCCTGGAGCGAAGGAAATGCCCACCCTCCTTGGTGAGCAGGCACGGGCAACTCACTGAGGTGCTGCTGGGAGGGCGGTCCTGGTACAGGGATTGGCGGCTGTACCTGAAGCTGGGGTGGTCACAGAAGTGTCCGCCACCACCAGGGAGCTTCCATCAGAGGAGGTTTCTGAGTCTGAATTGTCCCCTCCATTCTCCGCCATGGTGCTCCCCTCGTCCTCCGTCTCACTGGTGCCCTCGGCTTCGGGGGACTCTGCCTCCTGGGTCCTGAGGATGCAGCTCCCTCCATTGCCGGTGCCTCTGCTTCTCCGCGAGATGATGCTAATGCACATAAGGACAGGATGACAAAACAAAAGGGGGGAAAGAGAAACAAAGGATACACTGGGTCAATGGCTGCACCAACACCACAGTTGGCGTACACAGCACCCTCACACACGGAGAGTAGGCCTATGCACTATGCATTGCACCACAACTGATCTCACTATCGACCAAGGCATGAGGAGGGGGGCACACACCGCCAACTGCAGCACACCTGGGACCCACGCGTCCCTGACCAGTAGTGGATGCTTACAAGCTAGGTAGGCAGGGTAATCCCTTCAGAACCCTAGCCCCCAGAGGACCTATGCTGTTTTGTAAGGCCTGGCCTAGGGGTGCCCACTGACACACATCCACCACCCTGATACTACCCCACCAGGCGCAAGTTGCAATGATGGGCACTGTACTCACCCCCTTGTGGCTACTGTGATGCCCTCAAGCGCCAATCCAGCTGTGGGTAGGCCACCGCTAGTAGGCAGGCCATGAGGGGGGTCAGGGTTCGATGGGCACACCTTCCTCGTTGGGAGGCCATCCCCAGCTGGCCCTCCGTGGTCTTCCGTGCCCAGCATCTCAGGTCCTCCCACCGTTTGCGACAGTGGGTGCTCTGCCTGCCATTGACTCCCAGGGTCCACACCTCCTTGGCGATGGCACACCATATACCCTTCTTTTGATGGGTGCTGAACAGCAGAGGCAATATACACAGGAAAATACCATTAGACAAACAGTCCAGCCTGTTACACATATGGCCCACCATACCCCTTCCCATCACCATTGGCACACACATAGCCCAGCTCACAAGCTGAACGCCGCAAAGAGGACATCCACCCACCCCCCTTACATGAGGCCTTCACACACAACACTCCAAGCCACATACATCGTGCCCACAGTGTACTCCCCTGTTGGCCTGGAGGCCCATACAGCAGTCCATACTGGGGTCGGGCCCCATCCACCAGTCTCTCCAACTCCTCTGAAGTGAAGGCTGGGGCCCTTTCCCCGGTCACACGGGCCATGGTAGGTTCCAGACACAGCACATGCAGTGTAGGTCCTCTCCTATGGAAGGTCAGGTATCAAGTGAGTAATCAGATAGAAAATGGCAGTCACATCCGCGGCGGTGCATACTGTCACCACCGGCGTAGATCACCATTGGCCACTGTAACCCATAGGGCCCAATATTAACCAATGAGGAGCTGCACAGCGGTTCCCTCCCACCTCCCACCACGGCGCACAACGTCAGCAAAATTATCTCACTTCCACATGTCCCTCCACACAGGACAGGCGGATGCCATTTCAGGGGAGGCGGGCAGCCCTATGGATTCTTGCTGTGTCACAGGAGAAATAGGCACATACTGGACAAATCACACTGACCCATTACAAGTTTACAGACTGCAAACTCCTGTTGTGGCTCCAATGTTCAGTTTGTGACAGCCTCCCCACTCTTTTGTCCCTTAGATACCTACCACTGCAGATGAATAGGAGATGGAGACATACCCCCATGTACAGACCCCTGGTGGACTTGGCAACACTGGAGGACAGGCACATTATCCTCACCTATAGACTTGACAGGGCCACTATCACAGAGCTGTGTGCCCAATTGGAGACTGAAATGATATCTGCTATCCATCACCCCACAGGGATCCCCCCTCTTCTGCAAGTGCTATCTGTACTCCATTTCCTAGTAACTGGTTCTTTCCAAATGACAGTGGGCTTGGCAGCAGGAGTTTCACAGCCAATGTTTTCAAACGTTCTGACAAGTGTTGTCTGCCCTGATAAAACACATGTACAGCTACATTGGTTTCCCCCATGTTGAGGATTTGGCCACAGTGAAGGACGAATTTTATGCAATGGGACAAATCCCCAATATAATTAGGTCGATTGATAGCACTCATATTGCATTTGTTCCCCCCCTGCCAGAATTAACAGGTGTTCTGGAATTGTAAGAGTTTCCACTCATGAATGTTCAGATGGTGTGGTTGGAGGACCAGTACATCTCCGACATCAATGCTAAGTATTCTGATGCCTTTGTCCTGAGGAATAGCAGCATCCCAAATGTGATGGCCCAACTACAGAGGCACAGGGTATGGCTAATACGTGAGCCCTTGTTCCCACCCAGTATATGTTGGTGTGTGGGTATGGTGTTGGCCATATAGGATAGTGTGTGGCTAAATGTTGTCCCTCAATTTTTGCAGATGACTCTGGTTACCCAAGCCTATCATGGCTGCTGACCCCTGTGAGGAATGCCAGGGCAAGGGCAGACGTACATTATAATGAGGCACATGAGCGAACCAGAAGGATAACTGAAAGAACCTTTGGCCTCCTGAAGGCCAGGTTCCGGTGCTTTCCATCTAACAGGTGGACCCCAGTGCAACTCACCCAAGAAGGTCTGCTAGATAGTAGTGGCATGCCGCATGTTGCACAACCTGGCCCTCAGACGATATTGTCCCTTTTCTGCAGGAGTAGGAGACGACTGGAGATGCTAGTGTGGCAGCAGAAGACCCTGTTGACAGTGAGGATGAGGAGGCAGAGGATGAGGACCACAGAACATCAGTTATTCGACAATATTTCCAATGACACACAGGTAGGACAGTGTTACTTTACATTTAAATGATTTTGGTTGTAATCTGTGTGGCAATGGCATGCTGATATTTTCCGCTTCTATGCCCACTTACTGTTCCTTCTAGCAATTCATTTTGCAGATGTTGGTGACTTGACATATACTCCTGGTGTGATCACTACAGCCAGCTACAGGTCATTTATCTATACTCATTCTATGTACATTTCATTTTCTATGTTTGTACCTGTTTCAATCAATACATATTTGATATACATGACATACTCCAAATGGATTTTTTTCAAAGGGTGTTTATTGAAGTGCTACGATATAGAGGGGCAAGTGCAATGGGATTGGGTGATGATGGAGGAAAATCCATGGTATTGTTCCAGTCTGTTTGTAGCACAGGTGCATTGTCCAAGGGGACATAGGAAGGGGAGCAATGGCAGTTCAAGGTGGACAGGGTGACTGAGTTGGACACAAGGGGGACAATCAGGAGAGTCTCATTTCTGGGTGGGGGTCTTGGCAAGTGCCTCTGCTTTCTGTCTGGATCGCAGGTAACGTTTGCGGGGTGGTTCACCTTCTGCAGGGGAAGGGGTGCTGGTGGCCTGTGAGTACTGTGGCGGGGCCTCCTGGCCACTAGCGGCAGTGGAGGTGGAAGGCTGTTCAGATGCCTGGCTAGTGGCCTTCTGGTGTGAAACTGCCTCCCTCATAATGTTGGCCATGTCTGCCAGCACCGCTGCTATGGAGATCAGGGTGTTGCTGATGGCCTGCAAGTCCTCCCTGATCCCCTGGTACTGTCCATCCTGCAGCCGCCTGTTCTCTTGCAGGTTGTCCAGGATCTGGCCCATCATGTCCTGGGAATGTTGGTAGGCTCCCAGGATCTCAGAGAGTGCCTCCTGGAGATTCGGTTCCCTGGGCCTGCCCACCCCCCACACACAGCAGTCCTCCCAGTTTCCCTGTTGGCCTGTGCCTCCGTCCCTTGAACAGTGTGCCCACTGCCATTGAGCCCAGGTCCCGGATTGTCTTGTGTGCGAGGTGTGGCCTGGGGTCTCTGTGGTGGTGGACACACTGCTGATTGACGTGTCATGGGGACAGAGGTGTGGGTACCATGGGTGGGTGCTGTGGTGGTGTTTCCAGATGGGAGAGGCTCGGTGGTAGTGTCTGACTGGGCCTGGGTAACCGGCTATCCAGTGGTCCCTGATGGGCCAGGTAGGTCATCCAGATCCTGAAGTCCAGAGTTGCTGTCATCACTGTGTGCCTCTTCAGTTGGGGGACTGGATAGTGCTGGCACCTCTTCTCCGCTGACATTGGCTGGGGTACCTGTGGGAATGTAAATGATGTGTTATGGTTTATGTGTCTGACATATTGTACATTTGTGGCTTCCCATCTATGGTTGGATTTGCCCTGCCAGCTTTCACTTGTGTATGTTAGAGTATGGTGGGATTGTTAGTTCTCTCTGCTTTGCATGATTTAGTGATGAGTGTCCATGGAGGGCTGTGAGGGGTGTCCATGCAATGGTAGAGCGTGCAGGGCTTGGCATTGGGATGAGTGAGATGTGATGGCGGGATGTGTGGGATGGAGTGGAGTGATGGGAGTGAGGGTGAGGGTATGTGAATGCATGCAGGTAGGGGGTGAAAATAGTAGAGAGTTGACTTACCAGAGTCCAGACCTCCTCCAACTCCAGCCAGGTCCTCAGGATGCAGTATTGCCAAGACTGGCTCCTCCCATGCTGTGGTTTGTGGGGGAGGAGTCCACCGCCAGTCCTCTGTACAGCTAGCTGGTGTCTTGCTGCTATGGAACGTACCTTCCCCCGTAGGTCGTTCCACCTCTTCCTGATGTCATCCCTAGTTCTTGGATGCTGTACCACGCCGTTCACCCTGTCCACAATTCTCCGCCATAGCTCCATCTTCCTGGCTATTGATATTTGTGCACCTGTGCTCCAAATAGCTGTAGCTCTAACCCGACAACTTCCTCCACCATGACCCTTAGCTCCTCCTCTGTGAAACGGGGGTGTTTTTGTGGTGCCATGGGTGTTATGTGAGGTGTGTTGGTGACGGTGTGTTAGGTAATGTGTTGAAGTGTATGATGTGGAGTGCGTGAGTGGTGTATAGGTGTGAGTAGTGTGTAGCTCTGGTTGTGTCAGTGGTCTTGGTACCTGTCTGGTGGCAATGCTTTGTAGTCGTAAAGGGTTGTGGGTAACGTGGGCGGTTGTTTTATAGCGGTGTGGGTGTGGTGTGTGTTGCTGTCCGTGGCTGAATACTGTATGATTGGTGTGTGTATTATAATATGGTGAACGGATATCCGCTGCGGTAAGTTGGTAGCCGTCAGTGGGATTTACAGCCAATGTCATAATGAGGGCCACAATGTGGATGGGAATAATTTTTGTAGGTCCTCCCAAGGTAGGTAGTAACATATCAGACATGGTTGACACAGACACTTTCATGGGTTCATGGTCATCCCTAGATGTTGGTGTTGCATAACATTACATTGGCACAGGCATTTGAGAGTACAATATTTTGCAGGGCAGTTGACATAATGCTATCCACACAGTATGCACTAACACATACCAACTGAGTGACATGGTGTCACACCTGCCATGTCCCGATCCATAGTTGCATGTCACAATGGGGGAACATTGTGTAGATGTGTGACAGCATTGTGCCCAATTTGTATACATGACACATGGATTTTGAAGCTTTGGGAGTGGTCCTCTGCAGTCCAGCTACACAACTCCCTGCACTGTACAACGTCTCTGAGAAGGGGAATTAGTACACAATATTTTGGGCCTCTTGCAGTTTATGGTTCCTTACAAATAGACTTGCACACAAGTTGCCTAGCAAGCACACAGTCACACTTGATCCTTCTCCTACCTAGCAGCCTGGACATGGAACACACTTCCCCTGAAGCTCAGGCAGACCGCATCACTGAAGCAGTTCAGGAAGGACCTGAGGACCTGGCTCTTAAACTGAGTTGCAAGCCTTCATTCAATGCTTTCAGACGTATGGGTGATTAGCCGCGCTTTACAAGTCCTGATTGATTGATCCACTTGCATCAGGGACTATAGGGGTTCTTCAGGATTGTATTTGTGTGAGCAGCTCTACCTTCTAGCCAAGGCTGATGCCTCAGAGGCATGGTGAGCGATGAATGTCTGTAGAATTACACATCACATATGCAACAATGGGAACCTTGCACCTAGTTCCCGATGGGGAGCCATGACAAGGTTGATGGACAATGTGTGTTGTATGGGAACACACCCCCAGTGGACATGATTCACCTCCCTTTCACCGAGTAATGTTGGCCAGATTTTCTGCCTGCCATGTATTGTTCTGTGCCTTTACATCATGTAACCTCTGCAAAACCAGCTTGCAGTGCATTCACAGGGGAATTTGCATTGCATTTGTAACATGAAGCATGGTGCATGTATGAGGTACAGTCCTCATCCTGAATTCCCTATTTGTGTAGGCAGACAGTGAGCTGTGTATTGTGTCCCCCATTTCTATTTGTTATTGTGTCTGTTAGGTACTTGCTGTCTGCTTACCTACAAGCACACCATTCCCATATTGTGCATCCTGGAATTGTTGATTGAGTGCCAGAATATATATGCATCATGCACACAGCAGAGGTATTTTGCCAGCACATTAGTGATCAACCCATGATGGTCAACAATGGCTTGGACATTGATGGAGTGTGTGAGTTTCCTGTTGCGGTAGAGATCGGTAGGTGAAGAAGGGGGAACAAGTTGCAAATGTGTGAAGCTCATGACATCCAGCACATGTGGGAAGCCAATAATGGCATGAACTCCTTGTTTGGACTCTGTTAGAAATAGGGTCTTTGGTTGACAGTCAGGTTGTCCCTGTCCAAGCAAGGATTCTCACTCTAGTTCGGGTAAAGGAGAAACATGCTCAGTTAACCCTCGGTCACCTCCTTCATAGCTTTGCACGAGCAGGAAGGCTTAACCCAGAGGCAATGTATAAAGTATTTGTACCAACACACACAGTAATACAGTGAAACACTACAAAATGGATACCAAACAGGTTTAGAAAAAATAGTAATATTTATCTAAATAAAACAAGACCAAATATGATAAAAATCCACCATACATGTGTAAAAATATGACTTTAGCAACTAAAAACAGCGGCATCGGGACAGAGTCATTTCCCACAATGTAATGCACAATGCAATGCCACTGGAACCATTTACGGAGTCACATGGACCCCCAGGTACAGTACCTTAGCAAAGTGTCTGGAAAACAGGCCAGTGCATGGAGTCGGGGAGCGAGGTGTTCTAGATCCAATGCAGCGTCCGTTCCTTTGCTGCAAGGCAAAGGAGTGGAGGTGTCACGATAGGACGTCGGGACCTTTTTGCAGAGCAGTGGAGGTGAGGGGGCATCAGTTGTGAAGAGCCGGTTCCTTGGCACCTCCAGCAAAGTTAAAGTCCAGCAAAGTCATATGGCTGTAGGGCGGCCTCACGGGGTCGCAATCACATCACAGGGTCACAGGCGCTGTGACGGGCCGAGTGTCACGAACATCAGGTGTGTGAAACTCCAACTTATGAGTTTGTGCGGAACTCAGCAGCTGTATCGACGTTGGGCCTACATTGATGACGGGGTCGTCACGCCTCAGACAAGTCCATGGATCCAAGTGTAATTGCATTGCAGGCTTTGTGCAGTGGCGTCCTTAACGAGGTCGCACCGAGTCGTCCAGCATCGTCCAGTGTCGTTTCACAGGATTTTCACCAGAAATTCACTTCTATGGCCCAGGAACTGAAATGGCACCCTCTAGTAGGCTACAGTCCTCAGCAGGCAGGCTCAGAGACTGGTTGGTGAAGCCTTTGCTGTCCCTGAGGCTTCAAAAACAGGAGGCAAGCTCAGTCCAAGCTCTTGGAGATACCTCTCAAGCAGGAATGCACAACAAAGTCCAGTCTACGTCCCCTCACACAAGCAGAACCAGCAACTGCAGGTTAGCTCTACAAAGAAGAGTAACAGGCAGATGCTCTTCAGCTCTTCTCCGGCCGTCTTGAATCCTTGAAGTAATCTGAATTTTGTGTTTTAGGTCTAACAATCATGTCCCTTTCTGCCTTTGTACTTGCCCAACTTCAAAGAAAAGGCTCTGCTATTTACAGGATCCTGCCTTGCCCAGACCTGGCTCCAGACACATACCAGGGGGTTGAAGATTGCTTTGTGTGAGGGCAGGCACTACCCTTTCAGATGTAAGTGACCACTCCTCCCTCCAGCCTAACCCAGATGGCCCATCAGGATAAGCAGGTTACACCCCAGCACCCTTTGTGTCACTGTCTAGTGGAGATACACAAATAGTCCAACTGTCAGTCTGACCCAGACAAGGAATCCACAAACAGGCAGAGTCACAGAATGGGTTAAGCAAGAAAATGCATACTTTCTAAAAGTGGCATTTTCAAACTAGCAATCTAAAAGTCACCTTCAATAAAATATCTTTTTTTGTGAGTTCAGAGACATCAAACTCCATATTTCAATTTGCTCTCAAAGGGAAACTTCACATTAAGAATATTTAAAGGCAGCCACCATGTTAACCTATGAGAGCGATAGGCCTTGCAACAACGAAAGACCAATTTGGCAGTATTTCACTGTCAGGACATGTAAAACAGATTAATACATGGCCTACCTTTAACATACACTGCGCCCTGCCCATGGGTCCAGCTAGGGCCTACCTAAGGGGTGCCTTATATGTATAAAAAGGGAAGGTTTAGGCTTGGCAAGTGGGTGCACTTGCGAAGTGGAATTGGCAGTTTAAAAACCACACACACAGACACTACAGTGGCAGGTCTGAGCCATGGTTACAGGGCTACTCATGTGGGTGGCACAATCAGTGCTGCAATCCCACTAGTAGGATTTGATTTACAGGCCCTGGGCACCTCTAGAGCACTTTATTAGGGACTGACTAGTAAATAAAATATGCCAATTATGGAAAAGCCAATTACACATACAATTTCACATAGGGAGCACCTGCCCTTTAGCGCTGGTCAGCAGTGGTAAAGTGCCCAGAGTAACAAAACCAGCAAAAACAGAGTCCAGCACACAGGAACAACCTGGAAAGTGGAGGCAAAATGTTAGGAAAGTGGAGGCAAAACATCAAGGAAGCCAGGTCTAACAGTCTCCTACTGCAGTTTCTTGGTTGCTGGGAAAGAGGATGCAGTGGCGTTTCAGCTGGATAATGGCATCAGGACAGATGGTAGAAATGAGGAGAATGATGGATGAGAGATTCTGGCCACTCGGATGCTGTTGCCTTGAAGGACCCCGAGGCCAGCAGGTTTAGCACAGCCATGGGTTTTGTCTGTGGAGGGATTTTGGTAACCCTGTTGACTGTTGTCTGTAGTCTTGGCCAATGAGGTGGGAACTGTACGACGGGCTCCCTTCTCAGGCGGTAATGGGTGATTCTCTCTTCCTCCCTGAGTCTAATTAGTGAGGTACACTGTTTATATATGTGCTCCCTTCTCCTGCACTGCCTCAGGTGGTGGTGATGGTGGTGGGTGTGGTGGTCTTCCTGGTGCACCAAACTGCATTAGGAGTCGGTCCATGGTGTCCTAGAGCTTGCCAGAGTGATTTGGGAATGTTCTCCTTATGTACCTGTGTCAATACATAATTTTTACGCCTAGTCTGTGCAGGCGTTATTTTTAAGACCCATTGGAGACTCTACACGACTTTTGCACAAGGAGCGTTATTTTCCAAAAAGCTTGTAATACGGCTGTGTTAGTACTGTGTGTTTTTAAAGGAAGAATGCCTACCTTGCATAATATTGTCGGAATCTGATACAGCCGTATCTGACGCTAGGAGAAAATGACGCACAAGGGGGAAAAGTGACGGTAGAGGCCACTAGTGTCACATCCTAAACATGGAGTTAAACTTGCCCCCCCCTGCAGTGTAAAAAAAATTACGCAGCGGAGCAAGTTCCTTGTAAATGAGGCCTTCATTTTTTTTAACTTTTCATTGCCACATAGAAAAAAAAAAAAATCACTGTACTCCCAGGATTAATGGGGATGTTCCATTCCCCTTCCCACCTCAACTGATTCTCTTGTGTTTAACTTTTTAAAGTGGTTAGCGTGGGGCATAGTTTGAAAATATTGTTGAATTACCCTCAAGACTAGGACATGGGCATTCCTAATGTGCAATTCCTTTGACTTCACCTTCCCCCCAAGGAATAGCCATGTTTTCAACACTAACCCTTACATATAACAGTGGAAAATTAAATTAATTTGGTACATCCTTTGGTAACTTCATTGAGAGTTATCCTCTTAGTCTTGCACAAATCCTGATCCTGTTAAACAGTTTTGTTATATATGATGACAAATGCATCTTTGCCCATGTCTTATGTTCCCTTAGGTGCACAGAATTCTGTGTCACCCATCCTCCTCACCAGAAAGAAGCCTGATATCAGATGCTGGTCATTGTACTTGCTGTTAAGTTACATAGGCTGGTACTCTTCGGACGTCTTTGCTAAGACAGGAGTCATTTCAATGGGGGTTGTGCTTCAAAAATGGCGCAAGTCCTGACTTGCACCATATTTTGACGTACAACCCCCATTTTCCCCTACGCCGGTGCTGCCTGGTTTGAGTCTTTTTTTTTTTTTACTCTGACCAGTCCGCAGCGCCGGCTAATGTAATTCCTTAAATAAGGCGCCCGCATGGCGCGTAGAAATTACGTTAGCCGGCGGTAAAATTTTTGATGCAAACCAGCGCCGGTGCTGGTTTGCGTCAAAAAGTATAAATATGGGCCTAGGTTTAAATTTTTTGTTAGAAGGGAAGCCTAACAAATATTTTTGAGAAGGAAGAGACTGCCAGTAGCTGGAAGTAACTGAAGCGGTCAGAAAAAGAAAGAATGGGAATAATAAATCACTGCAGTGGAATACATGCCCAAACTAAAGAAATACTTGAAGGAAGTGCATTAAGAGACACTCCTCAAACCGCCAAAACTAAATCAAAATAACAAATTGTTTAAAACTAGCAAAAGTACATTCACCTGAACCCTAGAAAACATATCAAACGTAGGCCGAAATCAGGCTAACTACACCAAAATACACCAAAAAGCAACCCTTTGTACACGAATCCGAGCAGCAGCCCTGTATCCGAAATCCACATCCTGCAGACCTGCCCCAGAAACTTAAAAGCACAAACTAAAACTGCAGCATCAACTCAGAAATGGATTAGGTAGACAAAAACTATTTAAACAGATGAATAATACACCTTCTGCTCTACTATCCCTTGAGCTAGCCCTTCCCTTTCGGTCTAACAAGTCCTGTCCATGCCAGTAGCCCTTTACCCTCAGTCCCAGAAACCCTGGCCATCGTCCTAGCCCTTTCCTCATGGCAGCCCTCATAGCTAGCCCTGAACTGCATGTCACCCGAGAACCCTGAAGAGCTAGGTGAAAGCATGAGTGCCAAAATACACCCAGCCACACCCCTAGACCATACCACCCTTAATCACAACTCTGATCTAGTTACTGTAGGAAAGTACCATCTTGCCTGGCATGTTACCCCCATTTTTCACTGTATATATGTTGTTTTAGTTGTATGTGTCACTGGGACCCTGGTAACCCAGGGCCCCAGTGCTCATAAGTGTGCCTGAATGTGTTACCTGTGTAGTGACTAACTGTCTCACTGAGGCTCTGCTAATCAGAACCTCAGTGGTTATGCTCTCTCATTTCTTTCCAAATTGTCACTAACAGGCTAGTGACCATTTTTACCAATTTACATTGGCTTACTGGAACACCCTTATAATTCCCTAGTATATGGTACTGAGGTACCCAGGGTATTGGGGTTCCAGGAGATCCCTATGGGCTGCAGCATTTCTTTTGCCACCCATAGGGAGCTCTGACAATTCTTACACAGGCCTGCCACTGCAGCCTGAGTGAAATAACGTCCACGTTATTTCACAGCCATTTTTACACTGCACTTAAGTAACTTATAAGTCACCTATATGCCTAACCTTTACGTGGTAAAGGTTAGGTGCAAAGTTACTTAGTGTGAGGGCACCCTGGCACTAGCCAAGGTGCCCCCACATTGTTCAGAGCCAATTCACTGAACTTTGTGAGTGCGGGGACACCATTACACGCGTGCACTACATATAAGTCACTACCTATATGTAGCTTCACCATGGTAACTCCGAATATGGCCATGTAACATGTCTATGATCATGGAATTGCCCCCTCTATGCCATCCTAGCATTATTGGTACAATTCCATGATCCCAGTGGTCTGTAGCACAGACCCTGGTACTGCCAGACTGCCCTTCCTGGGGTTTCTCTGCAGCTGCTGCTGCTGCTGCCAACCCCTCAGACAGGCAGCTGCCCTCCTGGGGTCCAGCCAGGCCTGGCCCAGGATGGCAGAACAAAGAACTTCCTCTGAGAGAGGGTGTGACACCCTCTCCCTTTGGAAAATGGTGTGAAGGCAGGGGAGGAGTAGCCTCCCCCAGCCTCTGGAAATGCTTTGTTGGGCACAGATGTGCCCAATTCTGCATAAGCCAGTCTACACCGGTTCAGGGACCCCTTAGCCCCTGCTCTGGCGCGAAACTGGACAAAGGAAAGGGGAGTGACCACTCCCCTGACCTGCACCTCCCCTGGGAGGTGTCCAGAGCTCCTCCAGTGTGCTCCAGACCTCTGCCATCTTGGAAACAGAGGTGCTGCTGGCACACTGGACTGCTCTGAGTGGCCAGTGCCACCAGGTGACGTCAGAGACTCCTTGTGATAGGCTCCTTCAGGTGTTAGTAGCCTTTCCTCTCTCCTAGGTAGCCAAACCCTCTTTTCTGGCTATTTAGGGTCTCTGTCTCTGGGGAAACTTTAGATAACGAATGCATGAGCTCAGCAGAGTTCCTCTGCATCTCCCTCTTCACCTTCTGATAAGGAATCGACCGCTGACCGCGCTGGAAGCCTGCAAACCTGCAACATAGTAGCAAAGACGACTACTGCAACTCTGTAACGCTGATCCTGCCGCCTTCTCGACTGTTTTCCTGCTTGTGCATGCTGTGGGGGTAGTCTGCCTCCTCTCTGCACCAGAAGCTCCGAAGAAATCTCCCGTGGGTCGACGGAATCTTCCCCCTGCAACCGCAGGCACCAAAAAGCTGCATTACCGGTCCCTTGGGTCTCCTCTCAGCACGACGAGCGAGGTCCCTCGAATCCAGCGACACCGTCCAAGTGACCCCCACAGTCCAGTGACTCTTCAGCCCAAGTTTGGTGGAGGTAAGTCCTTGCCTCACCTCGCTGGGCTGCATTGCTGGGAACCGCAACTTTGCAAGCTACTCCGGCCCCTGTGCACTTCCGGCGGAAATCCTTCGTGCACAGCCAAGCCTGGGTCCACGGCACTCTAACCTGCATTGCACGACTTTCTAAGTTGGTCTCCGGCGACGTGGGACTCCTTTGTGCAACTTCGGCAAGCACCGTTTCACGCATCCTCGTAGTGCCTGTTTCTGGCACTTCTCCGGGTGCTACCTGCTTCAGTGAGGGCTCTTTGTCTTGCTCGACGTCCCCTCTCTCTGCAGGTCCAATTTGCGACCTCCTGGTCCCTCCTGGGCCCCAGCAGCATCAAAAAACGCCAAACGCACGATTTGCGTGTAGCAAGGCTTGTTGGCGTCCATCCGGCGGGAAAACACTTCTGCACGACTTTCCAAGGCGTGGGGGATCCATCCTCCAAAGGGGAAGTCTCTAGCCCTTGTCGTCCCTGCAGTATTCACAGTTCTTCAGCCTAGAAAGAGCTTCTTTGCACCAACCGCTGGCATTTCTTGGGCATCTGCCCATCTCCGAGTTGCTTGTGACTTTTGGACTTGGTCCCCTTGTTCCACAGGTACCCTCAGTCAGGAATCCATCGTTGTTGCATTGCTGATTTGTGTTTTCCTTGCATTTTCCCTCTAACACGACTATTTTGTCCTTAGGGGAACTTTAGTGCACTTTGCACTCACTTTCCAGGGTTATTTTGCTAACTCTCACTATTTTCTAATAGTCCCAGCGACCCTCTACAAGGTCACATAGGTTTGGGGTCCATTCGTGGTTCACATTCCACTTTTGGAGTATATGGTTTGTGTTGCCCCTATCCCTATGTTTCCCCATTGCATCCTATTGTAACTATACATTGTTTGCACTGTTTTCTAAGACTATACTGCAGATTTTTGCTATTGTGTATATATATCTTGTGTATATTTCCTATCCTCTCACTGAGGGTACACTCTAAGATACTTTGGCATATTGTTATAAAAATAAAGTACCTTTATTTTTAGTATAACTGTGTATTGTGTTTTCTTATGATATTGTGCATATGACACTAAGTGGTACTGTAGTAGCTTCACACGTCTCCTAGTTCAGCCTAAGCTGCTCTGCTAAGCTACCATTATCTATCAGCCTAAGCTGCTAGACACCCTATACACTAATAAGGGATAACTGGGCCTGGTGCAAGGTGCAAGTACCCCTTGGTACTCACTACAAGCCAGTCCAGCCTCCTACAGTTACAACTAGCAATACGACAACCCTCTAAGCTTCTACACACCAAAAACACCTAGGCCGAATACCCTCTGACTAGAAGTATCAGGGGCATATTTACAAGAAATGCATCGCCCTGCGCCCCCTAACGACACCATGTGTGTGCCGTATTTACAATACGGCGCACCATGGTGAACGTTAGGACAATAGCGTCAAAACTTTTGATGCTATTGTGGCACTTTGCAAGATTATCACCATCATTTTTGCTGGTTATCTGGCAAAGTCAAGGGAGGCCCATTGAAAACAATGGCAGCGTCACTTTAACGACTACCTCAAACAGGCATTAAAAATTACGCAAAAAATGGCGCAGTGAAAGTTTGTAAATTTCATTGCGCCATTTGTAGGGGCCTACCCATGGGGGAATGCCTCCCTTGCGTACATTATGCCTGGCGCAGGCAAAATGTGGCACAATGGGTTACAAAGTGGCGCAATGCATGGATTGCGCCACTTTGTAAATATGGCTTGGGGAAATGGCCTCCTCAACGCCACATTAGCATAACAAAATGACGCTAGTGTGGCGCAAGGAGGAACTAAGGGCATGTAAATATGCTCCTAAATCTTCCTTTTTTACCAAACTAAAAGACTGACCTTTAAGCCCTCATCAACCATTAGCAACTTAACAAAGTCACACTTACTATCACAAACAGACCAAACAAATAAAGACAACAGAAAAGGCGTACAGGAATAATAGGAACTGTGTTTAATCCATGTTCCTTACATTAATTTCGCCCTGTTGTCGACCTTGACATTTTATTTTATTTTGTCCTGCTTGGAAATAGTTTTCGATGCAAAGCAATACGTGTAAACCTTTTGTACAGTTACAATTAAATGTATTATTTTCAGTTAAAGGCACATACGTCAACGACGAAATTCTGCATATAGATGTTTTTTGACATGTAGGTGGAGATAACTTTGACAAATGTGGATAACTTGTTTTGTGTAACTAAATGTCATTGTGACTAAATTACATCTTTTGGGACATACTTAATAGTACTTTATAACATTTCCATGGTAACTCCTGCAGACTTCAGATGGCTGTTCCTGATAAGCAGTGTTTCAGTCTACCAAAGACAAAGTTCAGTAAGAGGCTATATGGATTGGGTTATCTACAGTGGTATCCCTAATTCTTATAGGCTATCTAAGGAGATTGGCCTCACTCTATCCCACAGTAAGATATTTCGAAACTTAAGTGCATATTTATGAGAGGCTTGCACCACCGGCGCATCAGTTTTTTTTACTCTCCAGAGGCGCAAGCATCTCAACCATATTTATGAGGCCACGTAAATCCATTTTGCGTGGCTTTGAATGGCCTCATAGATATGGAGTAAGACAAAGTAGCGCAACTCACTGCGTTGCCTTACTCTTTGACAGGGAGACGTGCCATGAGAGCACACATGGATTTTGACGCTGCCCCAGATTTACTTATTGACGTAATCCTGGGTCAATGCCAAAACCTTACGTCTCCCCAGAGGAGGTGCGACATCGAGAAATATTTGTAGATCTCCTCATTTTTTCTCTTTCCATGTGTGCTGTATTCTGCAGCACACATGGAAAGAGGAATATACCTCTCTGAATTGTTTTAGTGCAGGAAGGTGCACCTTCCTGCACAAAATCAATCCTGCATGCAATGCAGGCACCCTTGCACGATGGTGCAAGGGTATTTGCGTTGGCGCTAGGCAGCAAATTGTGTGCCAATGAAGGGGGAAAGGACAGGAGTACACCATATTTCAGAAATACAGTGCATTCCTGCCCTTTCATATTAGAGTAGGGCAGTGCAGCAAGAAGACTTGTGGGGCTGTCCTACACATATTCCCTATAAATTGGGCCATAGGTTCTGTGAAAGGGGGTTCCACAGCTTTAGGCCGTGCAGCAGAATGGATCTTCTCCAAGGCAGGTGATAGAACAGTTTGCGTGGAGACAGAGATAAAACATTTCTAGGGGACATTTCCAGGGGACTGGTAGGCATTCAATTGTCCAAAAGTGTTAATCAAATTGTGTTGTGTTGAGTTGAGGTTAGGTCCTGGACTGTCTTGTGCCCAAAATGTATGTTTTAGCACCTTTATCGCAACATTTTGTTATATAGGAAGCCCCAGCCCAGGCTTCATGCCTGAGAAATTGTGGTTGGAGGATCTCATGCAACATCAAGTACTGAGCAATTTATGAGGAGCATTACCATAACAAGGGTTAGAACAAACCACCTTAGGTGTAGCAGAGGAAGGCGAGTATGGATTGAGAGAAGTTTCACTTTAGACACTGCTGATAAAAACCTACAGTGGTAGAAGGTGTAGGAAAGGAGCATTCCTTATAAATCTACCTGCCAAACGGGAGGAGAACTAGCTTCACTTGACCCAGAAGAAAGATTTTTGCCATTGCCACAAAGATCAGGTCTACTGCATGTCAGGCAATGTGTGACATAGTGGTGCGCACTACACTCGTAATTTAAAAAAAGTCTGGGTATTGTCGAAGTCCAGTTTAGCTAATCCTCTAGTTTTTCACTTTTCACTGATGTTTACACTTATCTGATAAAAAATAATACATGTCTATATTTCATGCTTGAAAATTAAAAATACTCTAGTAGATTCTCCATTGGCTGTCTTTCCATGGTTTCCAGCATAGCCATCAGTTGAATACGCTGCGTGTACTGAAAGCATATGGCAGTAAGGAACTGAACAAGGTGTTTTAATGAAGCTTGAAAAGTACAGTTCCTAAATAAGGTGACAATTAAAATAAAAGGAAGGAAACAGAAAAATAAAAGGAGATACTGGATATATGTTTTTTTAAACAAAAAACATAAGTAAAAGGAAAAGAGCTATTCAGTTCAGTTACTTTTATGAATTGCTTTTATTAATGTTATAGTCCGAATCTTTTGTTTTTCTAATTCTATTTTATTATTGTTCTTGTTGCTAAGATTTTAATTAATCATGCAAATAAATAAATAAAAGAGCTATATGAGGCAAGTGGGATTAGAAAAGGCACACAGAAAAAGACAAATAAAAACAAGTTAAGAAAAATGTAAAAACCGGAGGGCACAATTGTTAGGAGAGATCTCCTCCCCTAATGTTAAGAAGAAAAAAAACACCTGTATTAAAACAGATTTCCCACCTGAAAAATGCACTGCATTTTTTAATCAAAAAAACAGTACTCTGACATTATTCACCCCGAGATTAATTTCCTGAGTTTAACTCGAATTGATAAATGGTTCTAAGACAATCATAGGTGTCAGTACCAATGTGCGGTACTACAATGTGGTGTCTTCAGGTCAGTGTGTTGTTCTATTCATGTTGCTACTGAGCGCAGTAATACTTAGTGTGAAAGACGTCAAATGGGGGTGGTGAGCTGCTTTTGTAGAAAAACAAAAAAGAGAACCAAAAATACATATGGATAAATAGCCAATAAAACAATGAACATTTAATTTGGATAAATACAGATGGAAATGTGCAGAAGAAAATACATCAATTGTGAGCCTTGTGTAAAACATGAAAAGGTAAACCAAAGTTTCTTCAGTACCCATAAAGCCTGTGGTTGCCAAGACCAAAATCTTCAAAAACATAATGTTTTACCCCTGTTTGATTCTTACAGCATCACTGCATTTGGTTGGTAATTGCATTAATTTACCAAAAGCATTTTAAAAGTAAAATGGGATGAATGAGAAACATAACCCTTTGGAGATGCTTCTGAAAAAAAACTAATACACTGTAGGCAGTGTGAAAGATAAATGAGCCTGAAATTTAATTCATTAGATAGACATGTTTATTCCTTTTTAGCATTCTGCTGAGATGCAAAACTCAGCAAGTGCCATACTGTCATTTTTTAGTTCTCTTGTAAGATTTTAATTAGAAGTCTTGGTAATTTCAGTATCAGTATAAGCAGGAAACATCTGTTGAAATATAATATAAGCCTAGGAAAGGGGAGGACAGACAGACTAGGAGGGATGGAATTGTACTGTATGTCTGGTTTCCAGAGCACCTTGCATGACATTTTATTCTTGGCTCAATGACTTTATACTTAGGTCAACCAGGCATGACTATGTAGGTTCTTGACTTCCCACAAAGTAGCAACAACCAACTAAACAGTGCCAGCCTGTCAGAATGGACTGCCCCGCAATGCATACGTGCAACTCATGTTTCATTCTCAACAACCCCTCACAAACCCCTCACAAAGTGCCACCACATTTACATAGAACTTTGGAGATTCCCAGTTCTATGCAGGTGTAGGCCATTCTGTCATGTTTTGTCTTTGGGGTTTGTTACTTCTAGTCATATTCATCCCATCTTAAATTCAGGACTACAGGTAACAAAATGCAAAGAAGAAACAGCACTGATGGGATTTGTGTACATGAAACGGGGAAACGCAAATGTTTTGTGAATAACTGCATGGGACAGTAGTCCTTATGTGGTGCCATGCCAGGCATGAACAGATTTTACAACTCTAATTTTTGCCCTTGCATTCTACCACTCTAGGTTTGCTACTCATACTATCAGTGCAGGACATGTCTCAAATATCTTGGATATAAGTGTGAAGAAGCAGTCATTCTGTCACCAGTGTGGAGGGACAGTGAGAAATCAGATGTATGCAAGTAAATGTCTTAAAAACGTGTAACCAGATAGTCAGATATTTTCTAAATTCACTCCATCAGAAACTCCAGATTGGAGTCTCACAGAATCCTACTGATGCTTTATGCTGCTTCCAGCACTGCCTGCCCATTCCATCCATGAGCAGCGACTGAACCTCACGCTGTGTCAATGGTCTGCTGAATCATTACGGTGCTTCTCTAGCTGATGGCAATGCCTAGGTTGCTAATAGAGGGATAAAATGCACTGTAATTAATCTAAAGTAGCTCTGTGCCCTATCCTGCCATGGTGACAGCAGCTTGAGGGCCACACATAGACACGCTGCTCCGGGCTCGATATGGAATTGTTCCAAAATCTGGCCTGGAATTGGATGAAGGACTATTGATGCAGTACTTTAATTACATATTTAAAGTATTTGTAAGAGTCTACAATTACCTGAAGGTGTCCTGGAACTGAGAATAATCAGAGAAGTGACTGAAGCTACTGGGGAATTTAATGACCACTAACTAATCAGATTTTAAGACATTTTCTGAAGTTCAACAGATTTGTTTGGGCTCTTAGGTTTAGAGGAAGAAATTTCTAAATAACTGCAGGCTGCTATGCAAAAGAACTGTAGCAGTCGCCTGGGAATACCGTACTTGTAGTGGTAATCTGTGGATCTTTAGTACTGACTGCCATTTAGACTCTGACTAACTGCCAACTAATGCATTCTGGCATCACATTATGAGATCAGGCACAGAGTGCCAGTTTGGCTGCAGCAACCATTCATTGGGTTACATCAGTGCATGAAAGGCCAGTGCACCGAATTAAACAAAATGGACCAACTGCACCACAGTCTAGAGCTTCCCTACACTGGGGAGAGTGTTGCCGTGGAAGACACAGCGGGCGTTTCAAAGCGCTCCACCTCATTCAATGCATTTTTCAATGCCGGTGGCAGACAGCAGTAATTTTGAAGAGAAGGATCAGGGTCCTACCACATCTGGATGCAACATCCATGTTGAGGCCAATGATAACCTATGACAGAATTACAGCTCGACCACCTCAGTATTGCCTCACCACAACAGGGGCATAGTCATATCAATACCTAGTATGCATACTGTAACGGATGGAAAAACAAGAAAAAGGGGAATTCAATAGCACTAAAAGTAAATTCAACTACAAAATTGCTGGGTTCAAGAGACATGCAAATGTATCAGGACTTAAAGCTGATCAGACACTGTGCATGGGATGAGTTAATATGCAATCATAATAAGGGACAGTACTTTAAATCATGTGGGAAGGGGAGTAACCACTAGTTCCTGGGGCCATCAGTCTTACTGCAAGGAGCACATGAGTTGCACACATCTCATATATCATTGCCAACAGCCAGGCCCATTCTTCCAGCGCTATCATTTACAATGCGGAGATAATGGCACTCAAACTTGAGCCACATCATGGCGCCTACGCTCCTCCTAATTTGAGTCTTCAGCACAACTTCCTCATATTTAGCCGATCTCTTGACTTCATTGTACTACCTACCAACATTAGGACTAGGTCAAACTCTTCCAATGCATTGCTATCTATCGCCTGCCTAGCCTGCACAAACAATAGGTCAAGGAACCTGGTTATCACCTTTTTATTCCTGGTTCTTGCAAAAGAAGCCCAGCAGACATACTTACAGAGTAGTTGGGATTATTCTATTTATGGACGCTTTGATAATGTATAACACGACATTCCAATATATACGTAGTTCAGGACAGGTCCAGCTCCACATCATGTGGAAATAAAGCAGTCTCCAGAGTATTGCATCTAGGACAGCCAACATTTACCTAGGGAAACTTGATTTTTTTTTTCTCTTAGCGGTAATACATACCAGGTAGTAATATTGAGTTAATTTTAATCTAGAGTTCAGTAATATTTTTGGAATGTAGTACAATATGTATAATACAGTCAAAACAATTTTAGCTTGAAATAGCAACCTGTACAGAAGGGGTATCGCTCTAAGTTTATGTATAAATTACCCAAAGAGGGATGTTTGCAGGCTCCGATGAAACCATTCTCAACCATTTACAGAATGTAGTAAATACAGCTGTATGCATCAAAAACAGCCCATTTGGGATTTTATATTCTTTACTTCAATCTCTAAACCCAATAATGCTGCCCCCACTCATAATTGTCTAAGAGAGTAAGGGCCAGATGTACAAATCATTTTTCAAGTCGCAAAGGAGCCGATTAGCAGAATCGGCGCGCTTATGACTCGAAAAGTCCTTTTTGGGATGTACAGAGCCCAAACTGTGATTCAGCAACTTGTTACCGAATCGCAGTTTGGGTTTTGAGATTCGGTATTAGGAAGGGGCGTGTCAAGGGTGTACCTTCCTAATACCGAATCCAATGGTATGTATGATTGTTTTGTGACTGCGAATGCAGTCGCAAAAAAATCGAAGTTAGCACCAGTTTCAAACTGGTGCTAACCCATTCGCAAACGGGAACCCCTTCCTCTTTGTGAATGGCAGCGAAAATATTTTTTCAGAGCAGACAGTGGTCCCAGCGACCACTGCCTGCTCTGAAAAAATGAAAAGAAAACTTTTTATGTTTGATTTTGAAATGCATCTCGTTTTCCTTTAAGGAAAACGGGCTACATTTAAAAAAAAAAAAAAGATTTATTTAAAAGCAGTCACAGACATGGGGCCAGATGTAGCAAAGAAACATTTTGCGACTTGCAAATAGCGAGGCATAGCGACTCGCTATTTGCAACTCGCAAAATGTTATGCAGAACGGTGTCTCAGACACCGTCTGCGAGTCGGTATGGGGTCGCAATGACCCACCTCATTAATATTAATGAGGTGGGTCGCAAATTGCGGCCCCATACCGACTATGGGCACTCGCAAACATGGAGGCCTGCTGTAGTCAGCAGACCTCCATGTTCGTGACTGCTTTTGAATAAAGCAGTTTTTTTTTTTTTTTAAGTGTAGCCCGTTTTCTTAAAGGAAAACGAGCTGCACTTAAAAAAATCCGAAACCTTTAGTTTCGGTATTTTTTCAGGGTAGGTAGTGGTCCTTTGGACCACTACCTGCCCTGAAAAAATAATTTGGGGTCCATTCACAAAGAGGAAGGGGTCCCATGGGGACCCCTTCCAATTTGCGAGTGGGTTACCATCCACTTGAAGTGGATGGTAACTGCGACACCATTTGCGACCGCATATGCGGTCGCAAATGGTATTGCATACCACTAGGAATCGCAAATAGGAAGGGAACACCCATTCCTATTTGCGATTCTGAAATGCATTTTGCGAGTCGGTCCCGACTCGCAGAATGCATTTCTGCATAGGAAAATGCGATTTGCGACTCGCAAACGGCAGTTTTTGCCGTTTGCGACTCGCAAATCCTTTCCTACATCTGGCCCATGGTGGTTTGCTATCTCCAGCAGGCCACCATCCCTGTGATGGAGGCCATTCCCAATGGGATCGCAAATTGCTACCTACCTCATGAATATTCATGAGGTAGGTAATTTGCGACCCCCATTGGGAATCTCAAACAGTGTAAAATACACTGTTTTACCTCTGGTTTTGTGACTCACAAATTGCGAGTCTCTAAGACTCGCAGTTTGCAATTCGCAAAACCGGATCTTTTTACATGTGGCCCCTAATCCTTTGTGCTCATATCCCCTGATGTGGCAGCATATTTAACAGTGTTCAAGGGATCTCCAGCTTATAGGGGAGTTTAGTGTGTGTCCTTTGACCTTTTGGTTGAAGTTGACACACTTGGAAGATTTATTATGGGCCAGATGTAGCAAAATTGCAAATTGCGACTTGCAATTTGCGAGTCCTTCCGACTCGCAAATTGCAAGTCGCAATTTGAAATGCAGAACGGTGTCTCAGACACCGTCTGCGAGTCGGTATGTGGTCGCAAAGACCCACCTCATTAATATTAATGAGGTGGGTCGCAAATTGCGGCCCCATACCGACTATGGGCACTCGCAAACATGGAGGCCTGCTGTAGTCAGCAGACCTCCATGTTCGTGACTGCTTTTAAATGAAGCAGTTTTTTTTTTTAAGTGTAGCCTGTTTTCCTTAAAGGAAAACGAGCTGCACTTAAAAAAAAATCCGAAACCTTTAGTTTCAGTATTTTTTCAGGGCAGGTAGTGGTCCCTTGGACCACTACCTACCCTGAAAAAATAATTTGTGGTCCATTCACAAAGGGGAAGGGGTCCCATGGGGACCCCTTCCAATTTGCGAGTGGGTTACCATCCACTTCAAGTGGATGGTAACTGCGACTCCATTTGCGACCGCATATGCGGTCGCAAATGGTATTGCATACCACTGCGAATCGCAAATAGGAAGGGAACACCCCTTCCTATTTGCGATTCGGAAATGCATTTTGCGAGTCGGTCCCGACTCGCAAAATGCATTTCTGCATAGGAAAATGCGATTTGCGACTCGCAAATGGCAATTTTTGCCGTTTGCGACTCGCAAATCCTTTCCTACATCTGGCCCTATGTCTTTCATTTATCCCGCCTTATTCATATGTTCCGGATTCTTGTCATCACCTTCCGCCTCAGCCTTTGTCAGGGCAACCTAATTATAAGGTTCAAGAAATTTGTGATTCTCAGACGTTTATCCTCTTAGTGGGCATTCTTGGGAGGATAGTCCCTCAGCTCTTGCTTCATTGTTACATTGCCATTTCACAGCGCCCTGATAACCCCGGAGCTTCAGGAAGGTGGCACACTATTACGTCCGTTCTGAGGTCTGTGCTGGGAGCAGTATTTGGCAGTAGCAACATTTTACGAAAGGCTTTACAAATTCAGAGACAGAAGGAGCACCATACATGCTGTCGGACAGCATGGTTTTTGGTTGCAGTCCTGCTCTTAACACTGTGGATTCTGCAGGTGCACCACACCTGAAGTTACCCAGGGCTGTATTCTGCAAGACACTTGGTACATATCGGGCATCCCTGCGAATGCAGAATCTAGCATGGCATGAGGGATGTCAAACGGGGTCTTATTTGCTTGTCAGACAAATGGTGTGAATTCCAGGAAAGGGTTGTGGAACACAGGGTGACAGTTGGAATGGGATTGCAAAATTCACTGAGGCACGCTTGATGTCAAATGTGGTCTCCTTCTTTGCTTGTAAAACCAATTATATGAGTTGAAGGGAAGAGGAGTGGTCAGACCTTATAAAGAGCCCTTCTTCAGATTGTGGTTTGTCCATACGTTATCTGAAGTTCCTAATCTACAGAGTTGTAAATGTAATATATAAGAAGACAATCGTGCGAGGAATATGTGTTGCAACACATTTGTTCCCTGAGTTTTTATCTAATTCTTTACCTACTGCTACAATGTTTGTCCCCGAATTTTGCTCCTAGTAGTTGGTTGGTCTTTTGGATTCTTCTTCTGGTTATAATGCCTAGCTGCTCTTCTTCCTGGTGTCAGGGAAGCTTGGTGTGTTGCTGATCACTTAATTTACAAACAAATGTTACAAGATTGTCAAAAGAGTTTTTTGCCCTTTGTGTTTTTTTGCTCCTAAATGGGATTATCCTAGGTAGACATTTTCATCGATGCTGTTCTGTACAAGGGTAGATCTATGCTACTGGGAAGAATTACCTATGCCTCAGGCAGTCAAGTAGGGAACTCATAAGAGCTTCTAAGCATCCAGTGCTTGACAGTTATCCGAGCTTTGAGGTCTTGGCACTGACTTCCAGCTCAGAAACGTGTTGAGATCAAAATCTTGTTCATTGCAGATGTAAAGCTCCCTCAACCGTTTGCGCTCCAATTGCAAGAGACCAGATGCCTATGGTTGTGTGCTAAAAATAAAATAATTCTCAGCAGACAATCATGCAATGTGGTGCAAGAGCGACGCAACGCAAAAATCAAATTTATGAAGCCACGCAGGGCCACCTTGCATGTCCATGAATTGCTTCATTAATCTTGAGTAAAGAAACGCAGCACAAATTACTGTGCTGCTTATTCTGCACCATGGAGAAGTTCCATGAGTGTTGTGCAGGTGTTTCCACACAACATCCATGGATTTTAATGCCTTCTCATAATTACCAGAAGTGTCACAGCTGGGAATGCGCTAAAACCCTACGCCTCTTTGGTCAAGGTTTTTTACTCTTTCTACGTGTGCTGCACTTTCCAGTAGAAACAGGAAAAAGCCTTAGGGGATTGCTTTTGTGCAGGAAGGTCATCCTTCCTGCACAAAACAATCTTACATGCAATGGAGGCATCCTTGCACCATGGTGCAAGGGTGCCTGCATTGGCACTAAGCAGTACATTGTGTGCCAGTGCTGGGGAAAGGACAGGAATGCTCTATATTAGGATAAATACAGCCCATTCCTGGCCTCTCCCTGTGACGCAGCTCAGCAAGGTAATTTGCTGCTCTGCCCCACTTGGCCATAAACATGGCCCTAAGTGTAAAAATAAAAAGTAGTACAGCAGGCCTTTTCCATCTAAGCACTCAGAATCAACATACCCGTATCTATTGGTACCACAGCAAATCTACTCTAATTTAGAAAAAAGTTGATGACTCACCCCTTTGTAGAAAACGACATCACAATCCATTAACAACCCATATGTCAGCTACCTCTTCTATCACTCACTGACTTTATGCATGTCTTTGGCCCTGTACTACCATGATTTGTACAATGTCTGACCTTTTATCGCTGTGCTGCTAATGCATCTCCCACATTACTTATTCTACTTAGTTCCACAGAGAGTATGGAGAGCAGGGCTGCTTTCTGCCTCAGTTGTGAGCAACGTCTGTGGAAGTTTAATACAGGTGAGACATTTACCTGTGGAATATTTACCTAAACAATAGCAAATGTATGCAAAAAATTTATTTTTTCATGTTCACCTCTTTAAGTTAATAACCTGACACTTTTCACCTAGTTTACAAGCTTTACAATTCAAACACTTTTAATAATTAGACAATTGTTTTTAAACGTATTTTGCGCATTACAAACTTTAGAGTTTGGCAGATAGGGCATTGCGTCACCTATGTGATGGAACACCTTGCTTATCTTGCCCACAAACCCCACTCATATAGTGATCGGAGGACCTTAAGAATTTCCTTAATTTACTGTTGGTTAAGCCAATGGAGTATTTCCTTCAGTAAAAGCCTGGTGTTGAGGGACAAGAAAAAATATTGACCCACACACCCTGGGAGAAGCCTCCAGGCTGTTAGTCATTAGCTGTTTTAAAAAAAAAAAAAAACTCCAGTTTGAGGAGTTTTCTAAATAAAAAAAACAGTTTGACAAATGGCTGCCAAAACTGATGGTGGCACAATGAAAGGAACTGCTGGGATGGCAGTTCATTTTAATGTACAGAGAAGCCCACTGGGCTGATGGTCATCTCTCAATTGGGCATATTGTAGTGGATCAGGGTGCTCCTTTGCCACCCTGATTGACTATACTCTGTCCACCAAACCTTAAATATGGATTTACATCTAACTTTTAGAAAATATCTAAAGAAAAGCTTCCAACTAATTTCAAACTTCCAAAAGTACCAAAATCATTTACAAATGGGTGCCTCTCTGTCTCTCAAATTTATTAAACACAGGCATCACTATTAAAAATGTGCAATCCTATGAAAATGCAACACACTTCTAAAAGAACTGGCTCACAATCTGTTAGCATAAAAATATCTGTTAGACAGAAGGGAATGTTGTGTCAAACACAATTTTAGCAATTGATATCAATCAAGAAATTGTTTGTTCATCTCCAACTTCATGAAATTAAAATAAATTACAGAATTATTTTAGACTATAAAAATATAGTGGTTGAATACAAAACAATGCATAAGGCTGATGTAGTGGTTGGTGTCTGGCATTCTGAAGATTCTCTAACTTGAAGAATGCAAAGTTGGAAAATTAAGGCTTCTCAGAAAACTGTTAGACCTGACAGCCTTTAGGCTAGTCTTACCCCAAATGTTTTTCCTACTCACCTCCTGTTGCTGAAATTATTTTTTGTTGGTTTTAGGGCTCTATGCACTTTACCACTGTTAACCAGTGCTAAAGTGCTTGTGCTTACTCCTTAAAACATGGTAAGATCTGCCTACACCTGATTGACACATTTGATTGACATGTAAATCCCTAGTAAAGTTATACAAGGCATGTAGATTAAATGCAATGCAAAGTAAAAAAAGACAGACATGTACTTTTCACTTTCAGATGTCCTGGTAGTGGAAAACCCATAGAATTGTTTTCACTATTTTGAAGCCTACCCCTCCCATAGGCTGATATTGGGTTGCCTTATTACAGTTAATAAGTGATAGCTTTTGATTGGGAGTTGATAGGAGTGTTGTGTTTACACTCAAATGAATTGTAATGTAAAGCCTTCTTTAATGATAAAGTTGGATTTTAAGTCACAATTCTGAAAATGCCACTTTTAAAAAGTTGCCATTGTCTTGGGTCACATGACTTGGTGTAGGTGGCAGTTGGTCTTTGTGTGATAGCGATACAAAGGGGTACTAGGGAAATCCATAACCAATTTTAGGGGGTTAGGAGGGAGTCTAGAAGTTTCTCCCACTTCAAAGGTGGTTACCAAGTATAAATATTGGACCCTCAGACCAACTCTTCAGTACAGTCCTGGACCCGTGGAAGACTTCAGAAGGACTGTCTTTTATTTCAGAAGGCTGCCCTGCTGCTTGAGGCCTGCCTTGTTTCTCAGAGAACTGCCCTGCTGCTTGAGGTCTGAATTGCTGTTTGAAGGAGAGGACCCTCTCATTGATTCCACGATAACCTGGTTGACTCCAAGGGTCAGTTGGCTGACTTCCTGTTTTCAGCTACAGGGACATGACAAGCTCCAGAGGCCTCCCTGGAATTGCCAAGGTGACTTCCTGCTCTAGACCTGCCGGGATCTGCAACTGGACTTGCATGAGCCCTGCTGGCCTCTGCTGGAGTGAGTCCCTGATCCCCAAGAAGTGCCTCCCCAGGTCCTTGATTCTTAGCTGGCATAATAGAGAACTTTCCCTTGCCTAACTGAAGGTTCCATCACATCTGTCACAAAGCAATGTGAAGCTCCGCAAGGCCTTGCAGAGTCTCACCACACACCTGATAGCTTCATTGGAGCCAACGCATGGTGACGCAAAGCACCACAAAGCCTTGGTGCACAGGTCAGAGCTTCATCAGAACTGACGCCAAGCAGTGCAAAACACCTCAAAGCCCCGCAGCACAGCTGAAAGCTTCATTGGAATTGCTAAGTGCTGCAAAGCATGGAAAAACCTTGCCACACAGCTGCAAGCCTCAAGAACTGATGCCAAGCGGTGCGAAGCCTCACAGAGGAACTTCATGCAGACATCACACCAAGACATAAGGTCAAACTCCTAGTGGGACAAACGTGGTCCTTTGCCCTAACAGTGCTCCATCGTGGTCAGTCTGAACTTGTGACTTTGTCCCAGTCCAGCGCGAGCAGATAACCACTGTTAGTGATTTCTGCTACATGGCGTTATTTTTACTTAAAGCTTTGAAATTGCATAGTACACCATGGTCCAGTATAGAAAACCTTCATTGTTAAACAGTGCGCTCAGACTGAATGTGTGTGCTGAATGTATGTGTACTTGTAATAGTAAAATGCATGAAGGTAACAATGCTGGACAATTAGTATGCTGTGAAAGAGTGTCTGCAATGGTACTTTACATTGAGGACCTTGGGTTCCATTTTGGGAAGTCCAGGCCTGTCTGGTGAAGTCAGGAGGAGTAGATCAATCTCCCCAGACAGATTTGTGTATTGCTGCATTTTTGTGATCTGGGAGGGGCTCCCTTTACACTTGTTTACTCTTTTATTCAGTGATAATTTAGAAGGAAAGGGCCTGACCACCTAATGTGTAGGGCTAGGAGCCTGGAATTAACCGTTTGATGCACACATCGCTCTGGTTGACATCCAGGTGTGAACTCTGGTCACTCCCATGAATTTTGTTGTGGGACAATCAGTGTTGGAGTCTTGCCTGCTCTGAAAGGCAGCGTTTCATGAGGAAAGAAGGAAAAAGAGAAGTGCCCACCTCAAAAGAAGCAGACCCCCATCATAAAACCTTTTTGGTGACTGGAAATGGACTATAAGAAGGAAAGGTTGAGACCCCAAACTTTTTCATCTGCCAAGAAGCCAGATGGGCTGTGGAAGGCGGGGAAGTTCTGCAAGACTTCTGCCTGTGACCAAGACTGGGGACAAAGGCCAGCTTCTCGGTGAGGGGACATCACCCAAAAACAGAGATCACCGTCACTAGAAACTGGACCACCAGTGCCTGCCTGCTTGCCAAGAACAGTGTGCCCTGTAAGGATGAGGAGAGCATTGGACGGAACAAAGTTCCCCTCAGGGCTCCAGTCGGGAGCTGAGGAAAGGATTTATTCCCCGCTGTTAATCATTTTAAAAATTGATGAACTGGTAAAAAAGTAAACATGTATCTGCTATTCAGCCCTAAAATCTAGGCAGTGAAAACAACAATACACCAATAATTCCTAGATTTAAAATGCGTATGTTTAGGAAAACAATCATGAGATTGAACAAGAAAAGAAAGTTGCAGTAGTATTTTCTCTTTTCTACTGCCAATCCCACGAAAGCAGCATGAAGGGACAAAGCAGGAGCTAATGAGCCGCTGAAGCAGCTAAGATGGAAACAGTAGAAGTGTGAAAGGGCGAGAGGGGGTAGGACTGGGAAGAATAATGGATGGGTGGGGTGGAGCGGAGAAGAATGTTCCATTAAAAGAGGAGAGTGAGGGGAAGGTAGAAGGGTATCAGAAGAGGCTGAAAAGAAGAGGGAGGAGAAAAGGACGCAATGCGGAGGGGCTGTTAGGGAATCTCACCCTACCCCTCTTTAGAAGGCAGGGAAGAGTGACCAGGGAGAAGAAAAGTGGAGTTACAGATGGTATCCTGTTGTCATTGTCTATGGTAGTCATTCAAGCTCTTCTTGCACCACCCACTTCCTGTCATGTTGTTTAAGTTTAGCTGCATTTGGACCAGTGTGGAGCAAGCAATACATAGAAATATACCTTTTAGAAGCATGTACAATGCTACACATTTTAATCAGATTATTTTTTGTTGCATCTTGGATGTTTTCTTGAATGAGCATTGTACTCTCTCCCCTTCTGCATTTCTGGTATTTTTAACTGCTGTATCCCAAAGCCTTTACCACCACCCCACATTACCATATAATTTGCATTAGGTCTGCATGTTCATCCGCACATTTTGTTCAACCCTCTGGTCTATGTGGTAAATTTTAGGCATAAGCACTGGTGTGTAGTAAATTCTATGCATGTATTTCAGCTGTGTAATCTTACATCTGGCATACATTCTGTGGTATAAACAAACACTCTCTTCCAGTCTACCTCAGACACGTCCTCCCTCCAGTCACCATCCCGTTGGTCTCATACTAGTGTAGGGTGTCAAAGCACTTAGGGGCATATTTATACTCTGTTTGCACCGAATGTGCGTATAAAATGTTGACGCACATTCGGCGCAAGCCTTGCACCATATTTATACTATGACGACAGACCCTGCGAATGTCAAAATTCCTCTGTGTGTGTCATTTTCTGGATGCGGGAAACCGCCTTGTGTTAATGACATGCAAGGTAGGCGTTCCCATCCAAAAAAATGACTTTGAGGCCTGTGTGTCTTATTTACACTCCTGCGTCATTTTAACGCACAGGAGGGGGCGGGCCTTAAAAAATGGCGCCCAGCCTGATGTGCACCGTTTTTAACGCCTTGGTGAGGGCAGGCGTTAAGGGACCTGTGGGCTCATTTCCATGGTCTCTGACCATGGAAGCAGTCCACAGGTGCTCTTCCCTGCCATCCCCACCCACCCCTGGAGGACATCCGTCTGTGAGAATAGTGAATATTGGTGCACTTTCTCATACTTAGTTCCCCAAACTCAGATGGATGTGAGAAATACATTGCAAAGTTTTGTGAAAACCCTGGAAGTTAAAAGTGTGCATGTTCATCTCATTTGGATTACATTTTACTCAGCATCTAATAATGGAGAAAATCTGCATGAGTAGCTGGTGACCTGAGTAAGTGACATCCATGTATGTAAAATAGGCTTACAGATTTCAATTCATGTTTCAAGTTGGTCTTTTGAAAATGGATTTAGGAAGTCCTTGTGCCACGGGCCCAGCTGCACGTGATTACAGTTACTGTGCAATAACACTAAGCAATCTCTTAAAGTATCAGGCTATTTCCATAACAGGCTACGATACATCAGTCAATCAGTGAAGTATTTATTTCCATAGTTTATAACTTCATGCTACAAGAAACTGCATTAAATGACAATGTCTCATATTAAAGTGCAAGATTGATGCAATCCTTACCAGATATTGGGGCATATTTATACTCGGTTTGCGCTGAATTAGCATTATTTTTTTTACACTAATTCAGCGCAAACCTAACTCCATATTTATACTTTGGCACTAGACACATCTAGCGCCTAAGTTATGGAGTTAAAGTCATTTTTTGGACGTGGAAACCTTCCTTGCATCAATGAGATGCAAGGTAGGCATTCCCGTGCTAAAAATGACGATGTGGACCCTAGCACCATATTTATCCTCCCGTGCTAAAATCAAGCACAGGGGATGGGAGCCTTAAATATTGGCGCCAAGCTTGCTTAGCGCCATTACTTAACACCTGGGTATGGGCAGGCGTTAGGAAACCTGTGGGCATATTTCCATAGTCGGAGACCCTGGAAAGAGCCCACAGGTGCCCTTCCCTGGCCCCAGGACCACCCCACCCACACCAGGAGGAAAGCTAAGGACAGGGAACCCCATCCCAGGTAAGTAGTGGTAAGTAGTTTTTTACATTTTTTGTAGTGCTACAGGGGGGCATAACGTGGGCCCCCCTACATGGCACTTGGCCCAATGACATATGTCCCCGGGCATGGCCATTGGGTTGGTGGGCATGACTCCTGTCTTAAATAAGACAGCAATCATGTCCATGAGGTTTTGACGTCAGAAAATGATGCTAGTCTGGTTAGAGGCATTTTTTATTCAACTGACATCGAGGGTCCCTGCAATGATATAGTAGCTACTCCAGGGAGACAAACTGCATTTAAAAATCTGTATATAGCTACCACTGATTCTTTCTGTATATATTTACATGTAGAGACAATATTGAAAGATATATTTGTTGTGAATATAACAAGAAAATGTCTCGCAAACCCAGTGTTATTAATTTATATGTAAGGCAACCTACACTTCAGTGAATTAATGACACATCTAATGTCATTTTAACT
Source organism: Pleurodeles waltl (assembly GCF_031143425.1). Lineage (NCBI taxonomy): Eukaryota > Metazoa > Chordata > Amphibia > Caudata > Salamandridae > Pleurodeles > Pleurodeles waltl. The sequence continues at coordinate 75,567,142 of NC_090438.1, forward strand.
CTGCCTTGTTCATTAATCACTTTTCATATATATATATATATATATATATATATATATATATATACATACAATTTCACTGGACAAACATGCCTTTATTTCCAATCTTTTATATGTATTTAATCTGTATTATATTTTCAAATACTAAGGCCCATATTTATACTTTTTGATGCAAATCAGCACTAGCGCAAATTAGCATCAAAAAGTTTACCGCCGGCTAACGCCATTTCAACGCACCAGCGGGCCGCCTTATTTATGGAATGACGTTAGCCAGTGCTGGGGCCTGGTTAGTGTCAAAATAAATGACTAACATAGCAGCGGAGGCGTAGGGAAGAATGGGGGTTGTGCGTCAAAGAATGGTGCAAGTCAGGTTAGAGTCAAAAATATTGACTCAAACCTGACTAGCCTCATTTTTTGATGCACAACCCCCATGGAAATGACTCTCCTGTCTTAGTAAAGAAAGGAGTAATGCCCCCTGCCCAATGGCCATGCACAATGGCATGTAGGGGGGCCAATTTAGGCCCCCCTATGCCACTTTAAAAAACAAAAAAAGACTTACCTCTACTTACCTTGGGTCCCCCATCCATGGGTGTCCTCTAGGGGTGGGCGAGGGTGGCAGGGGGTGTCCCTGGCGGCAGAGAAGGGCACCTGTGGACTGCTTCCATGGTCAGAGACCGTGGAAATGAGCCCACAGGTCCCTTAACGCCTGCCCTGACCCAGGCGCTAACAAATGACTCTAAACTGATTTAGAGTCATTTTTTAAGGCCCTCCCTCTCCCGTGCGTTATTTCTGCACGGGAGTGTAAATAAGGCGCAAAGGCCTTAGAGTCATTTTTTGTCCTGGAACACCTATCTTGCATCTCATTAACGCAAGGTAGGTTTCCCCGGTAAAAAATGACTCAAACTCCATAAATTTGGCACTAGACAGGTAAAGCCCCAAAGTATAAATATGGAGTTAAGTTTGCACCGGATTTGTGTAAAAAAAATGACGCAAATCTGGTGCAAAAAGAGTACAAATATGCCCCTAAGTGTGAGACCTGACAGCCTTAGGGTGCCCACCCCTAACCTTTTGCCTGCCTCCCTCCACTTTTGAGATACTTTTGTTGCTGGTTTTTAGACTCTGTGCACTTTACCACTGCTACCCAGTGCTCACTCCCTTTAAACATGGTAACATTGGATCACACCCAATTGGACTATTTAATTTACTTGTAAATCCTGGTAGTATAAAACTCCTAAATTAGTTTTTACACTACTGTGAGGCCTGCTCCCTTCATAGGTTAACATTGGAGCTACCCTCATACATTGTTTGAGTGGTAGCTGCTGATCTGAAAGGAGTAGGAAGGTCATATTTAGTATGGGTAGAATAGTAGTACAAAATCCTGCTGACTGGTGAAGTTGGATTTAATATTACTATTTTAGAAATGTCACTTTTAGAAAGTGAGCATTTCTCTGTACTTAAATCGTTCTGTGCCTTACAATCCACATCTGGTTGGGTTTAGTTGACAGCTTCTTGTGCATTCACTCAGACACACCCCAAACACATGGTACTCAGCCTCACTTGCATACATCTGCACTTTGAATGGGTCATCCAGGGCTGGGAGGATGGAGGGCCTGCTCTCATACATACGACTGCCACACCCCCTACCGGGACCCTGGCAGTCAAGATTGATCTGAAAGGGGACCTGGTGCACTTCTAAGCCACTCTTTGAAGTTTCCCCCACTTCAAAGGCACATTTGGGTATAAAAACAGGGTCTCTGCCCTACCAAGACAGACACTTCCTGGAGAAGATACCTGAACCAGAACCTGCACCTTGAGAAGAAGAACTGCCTGGCTGCCCAAAGGACTCACCTGACTGCTTTCTGAAGAAGACTACTGTCTTGCTGTTGCCCTTCTGTCTTGCTACTCTCTTGCTGTGCTGCAGAGGTGCTCTCCAAGGGCTAGGATAGAGCTTGCCTCCTGTTCCCCGAAGTCTCAGGAACAATAAGACTTCTCTCCTGCAGCTGAAATCACCGTGCAGTGAAAATTCGATGCACCGCCTGCCAAGAACAGTGCAACAGCTTGCTCACGGTGAAAAATTCACAGCACGCCAAGACCTTGACACAGCACCAGCGACGCGACTGGAACTTCAACGCACGGCCCTACTGGATCAACGCAAGCTGACTCAGAACGACGCTGCCCGACTTCCTGAGAGGAATTGATGCAGTGCCTGCTGTGCGGAAGAAAATTCCATGCATCGCCTACCGGAATCGACGCAGGCCCTGGGACTTCGCTCTGCAAGCCCAGGATTCCATGCATCATCCCTGGGGCATCTGGAAACCCTGCAACTCGAAGAGGATCGAAGTCCGTGCAACAGAAATTGACGCAATGTCTTCCCCATGTGGAAAATAACGACGCAAGTCCATGAGCGAAGAAGCGAAACAGACGCACACTCACCGTTTTCCACGCACCCCCTCCTCTGAGGTCCCTTGCGAGGATTTTTCCGCGCAAACCAGGTACTTGGCCCTCTGCAAGAGACACTTGTTGTTTCTAGGAGAACTTAAGACACTTTTTTATTGCTTTTACAGTAATATTTCAACTCTAAGACACTTGATACCACTTTTAGTGACATCCCTACATTTGCTTATTTCATCTTTAATCGTTTTGACCTGCATTTATCCAGATAAATATTATATATTTTTCTAAACACTGTGTGGTGTATTTTTGTGGTGTTATATTATGGTATTGTATGATTTATTGCACAAATACTTTACACATTGCCTTCTAAGTTAAGCCTGACTGCTCAGTGCCAAGCTACCAGACGGTGGGCACAGGATAATTTTGATTGTGTGTGACTTACCATGACTAGAGTGAGGGTCCTTGCTTGGACAGGGGGTAACCTGACTGCCAACCAAAAACCCCATTTCTAACACCTGGCAAGTAGGTACACTTGCCAAGTCGAATTAACAGTTAAACCTGAACACACAGACACTGCAGTGGCAGGTCTGAGACATGATTACAGAGCTACTTATGTGGGTGGCACAATCAGTGCTCAGGCCCACTAGTAGCATTTGATTTACAGGCCCTGGCACCTCTAGTGCACTTTAATAGGGACTTACTAGTAAATCAAATATGCCAATCATGGATAAACCAATTACATACAATTTACACAGAGAGCATATGCACTTTAGCACTGGTTAGCCGTGGTAAAGTGCTCAGTGTTCAGAAGCCAACGACAACAGGTCAAATAAATAGGAGGCAGGAGGCAAAAAGATTGGGATGACCCTGCATAAGCAAAAAAGTCCAACATGGGCCAACAAATAGGCAGAGCTGAATCTAAGCTAATTGAATCATTGATGACAGTTATACTTAGAGTAGGTTGTCATTCGACCAAATCATGTCTAAAATGCCAATAGTTTTATGCAACCTGTGTCCCTAATATTCAGTAAACAAATTCTTGAGGTAGAAAATATTTTTCTTCTTGGTTAGTGGGAGTGGGTATGCGTAATCGCACAAATTGACACAACAATTGATGTTTAGTGTAGGCTAGAGCGCTCTGTAGATGTTACACTTTTAGGATATCTGCATAAGATACATTTGCATACACTGAATCAGAATGTTAGTAATTTATGTAGTCAGTGGTTAACCTGAAAGCCAGGAATGGATCCACCCCGAATGCTAGACATGTTTAGCAGAATATTACCAACGACTGTGATAAGGCCTCAAAGGGAGACTGTGAATAGGGCCACTATACATCACATGAATACAGTAACTTAAATAGGGAAAAACCGGCTTGGTGGATGTTGACGAAAGGCTGGAAAACTAAGCAAGAATAAGAGTGAATGCAATAGAAAGGAACGTGGGAGCATCAGGGACAGTGAGGAATGGATATATTGTTGCAACTCACCTGTAGTTGAATTGGAAAAGTTTCTGGTAAATGGCATGCGGGAGGGAGAAGCATGTTGCCATCACCCAGATAATTGAAATACTCAGGACACCTTTTGTGAGTGACATTCGCGGCTTCAGCGGGTTCAGGATAACCTATAATGCAAAGAATAGACATTTTCAAAGTGCACGTCTATTTTTCCACCTGGCGCATGCAACAGCAACACAGTGGAAACACTCCTGTGCAGTAATTGTAGGCAAGCGTGATAGTAGGTGTTAATGTCAAGGCTGTTATTAAATGACAAGAACATTTTGCACTTACCCAGCATCCCCTCTGGGGGTGCAGATTTGGAAAGCCTTCAAATGGAGCAAGCAGACTGACAAAATCAGATTTATTCAAAATCAAAAAGTTCTCTGATTCAGTTACAAAAAACCATAACAAGTTGGTGGATGAAAAGAATTGGCTGTTTCGGCAAACTCAGCTGAACCCACAATGCATCATAAAACGAATCTCGCACCAAAACGTGCACTCTAACACATACATGTAGCACGTACGCAAGTAATATTCTACTTAATTGCATCCGTGACTAAAAAGAGGCCTATTATAAACATTGTTTTGCTTGTTGCAGGGCTATGTTGACAAATGAGGTGGGAGTGTGCTGTTTTGGGGGATTCTCCATATCCACAGCAGTTCAAGTAGGTCAATGAAGTGGCCACCTTTTCTGGGCCTGCCAGCTACATAGAGCTAATGATCACATCCTGGGGTTTTCAGGCTCAATGTGCACAATTAATTATATGCACTCATCCAAAATAATATTTGTAGGAAAATGGCAGTTACCCTCCCCACCCCACGTTTTGCCTGATATTGATGCTGACTTGACTGAGAGTGTGCTGGGACCCTGCTATCCAGGCCCCAGCACCAGTGTTCTTTCACTAAAGATGTACCATTGTTTCCACAATTGGCACACCCCTAGAACACAGATAAGTCCCTTGTAAAAGGTACCAGTGGTACCCAGGGCCCTGTGAGCAGGGAAGCTCCCTAGGGGCTGCAGAATGTGTTGTGCCACCGTCAGGGACCCCTCACCTAACACATGCGCACTGCCATTCCAGATTGTGTGTGTTGGTGGGGAGAAAAAGGCAAAGCCGACATGGCATCCCCATCAGGGTGCCATGCACACAAAACACTGCCTGAGGCATAGGCAAGTCACCCCTCTAGCAGACCATAAAGCCCTAAGGCAGGGTGCACTATACCACAAGTAGAGAGGGCATAGCTGCATGAGTAATATGCCCCTTCAGTGTCTAAGTTAATTCTTAAACATTGTAAGTATATGTTTTGGGAGTTTGTCAAAACGAACTCCACAGTCCCATAATGGCTACACTAAATACTGGGAAGTTTGGTATCAAACTTCTCAGAATAATAAACCCACACTGATGCCAGTGTTGGATTTAAAAAAAACAAAAGGCACACAGAGGGCATCTTAGAGATGCCCCCTGTATTTTACCCAATCCTTCAGTGCAGGATTGACTGGTCTGTGCCAGTTTGCCACTGAGAGATGGGTTTCTGACCCCTTGGAGTGGGGGCCAGAAACAAAGCCTGCACTGGGTGGAGGTGCTTCACACCTCCCCCCTGTAGAAACTGTAACACCTAGCAGTGAGCCTCAATGGCTCAGGCTTCGTGTTACAATGCCCCAGGGCACTCCAGCTAGTGGAGATGCCCAGTCCTCCGGACAAAGCCCCACTTTTGGCAGAAAGTCCAGAGGAATAATTAGGAAAAACAAGGAGGAGTCACCACCTCAGCCAGAACCACCCCTAAGGTGTCCAGAGCTGAAGTGACCCCCTCTTGCAGAATCCTCCACGTGGTTTGGAGAACAGGGACCAATAGGGATAGGAATGTGGCCCCTCCCCCAAAGGGAGTGGACACAAGGTGGGTGTGACCACCCTCAGCAACAGTAGCCATTGGCTACTGCCCTCTGACCCCTGAAATGCCCCTAAATCTTGCATTTGAGGGCTCCCTGAACAAGCTAGTCAGATTCCTGACGACCTCACAAGAAGAAGGACTGCTTAGCATAAACCCCAGCAGAGAAGGAAAGGAGACAACAACTGACTTTGGCCCAGCCCTACCGGCCAGTCTCCTGCTTCAAAGAAACTGCAGAAGAAAAGCAACTTGTCCTGCAGGCCTAGCAACCTCTGAAAAACCTCCAGAGGACTGCGTGCATCACAGAGGATCAAGAACTCCTGCGGACATCGGCCATGCCCAAAGAACAGAAGAAGAAACCACTTCTGAAGGAGTCCTAACCACTCTGCACCCAACACCCATGGCCCGAGTCCAGGTGGCCCAACCAACCAGAGAGGATCCCCGGACGACGGCGACCAAGTGCCTACCCTGGGTGGACATCTCCACCCCTCCACGATGACGCCTGCAGAGGGAATCCTGAGGACCCCCTGACTGCGACTGCACTGGACGAAGATAACCGACCCCAAAAGACACACTGCACCCGCAGCCCCCAGGCCTTGGAGAAATCGACACCCCTGCAGCAATGATCAACAGGCAGCCCTGTTTGCACCCTGCACCCAGCCGCCCCAGTGCCTCTGAGGGTGCAGGATTGGTGCCTACTTAGGGCCCCTCCAGTGCCACTCTGAACCCCACTGGTCTGCCCTGAGAGCCACGGGTACTTACCTGCTGGTGGAATTAGACCTGTCTGACTTAGAGAGGTCTTCCTGCAAACCATTTGCCTTCTCCCCTGTTTTTTTGCCAAATTCATGTTGGCCTTATTACTCTATGTATTTTACCACTGCTAACCAATAGGTATATTGTATTTAGTTATAGGTTCCGAGCAAAGTGGTATACCACATACCCAGGACCAGTAAATTAAATGCTAATAGTGGGTCTGCAGCACCTATTATGCCACAGACATAAGTAGCCCCTTAAAACATGTCTCAGTCCTGCCACTGTAGCCTGTGTGCAGTTCAACTACCAATCAACTTTGCAGGCCTAAAGATCCCTTTTTAATACATATGTTTTGCCCATAACGAAGGCATTAGACATGTGCTTTAAAGTTTTACATGTCCTGGTAGTGACAAACTCACAAATTCATTTTTCACTACTGAGATGCCTGCCTCTCCCATAGGATAACATTGGGTTACCTTATTACATGTACAACTTTTGTGTGGGTGCAGGTTGCAACTCTGAGTTATAATGGTAAAATTAGGACCCTCCGACTCAATCTTCAGTTCACTTCTGGACCTGTAGAGGACTCTCAGAGAACTGCTCTGCTGCCTGTGGCCTGCTGTGTACTTCAGGGGTTGTACTTCTGCCCAGAGAGGAATGTTCTGCTGCCTGTAGCCTGCATTGTGTCCTCAGAGGACCTCACTGCTGCTTCAGACCTTTCTTTCTGCTTGAACCCAGTAACACAAGAGTGACTCCAAGGGCTAGTTGGCTGGCCTCCTGATCAGAGCCTCAGGGACGGAAAAGGCTCCACCCATCTTGAACCCACACCTGGAACTAGCCTGAGTGAGCCCTGATCCTCCAAATAGTGCCCCTCCAGGTCTGGACCCTTGGAAGTGGTTCCAATGGAGCCCAGATAGCACATATCCAAAGTTTGGGACGTAAAAAAGTTCAGTCAAAACGTGCTCTGAGAACCACAAGGAGACAGGTATCTACTTGCTCAGAGATCCAACCATGATGCATCACCAGTTATCCAGACTTTGCTGTAGCTCCTGCTACTTTCTTCACTGTAGCATGTCTCATGGCTCCTCGGAGAAGGGGAGTCCCTCCTCCTGGAGCCCACATCAGACATAGCCTGCAAACTTGTCCCCCTGGAGTTTTTCTACTTCCAAAAAAAAACTAAGAAGTCCTATCATGAAAATTTTCATTACAACTTCGTCCAAAGGTTTGATGATGATGATGCCTTCTCCACGGACACTCTGAGCTGCCTTGCTCCGTAGAGCTTTACCTTCTCAGACAATTTTCGACTAAATTCAAAGGTAACTGGAGACATGGCCCAACCCACTTTTTGCTTCTGAACCACGCTCCACAGCTGTTGTCCATAACTTTCGCCTTTGCCACAGTCTTGTGCAACTAGATGTCCGCGGTTGGTGCTTTGATCTTTAGGGCGCTATTTTCTTACTTCAAACTTTAAAAATGTGTAACTCCATTTCTACTGATTGGATTTTTGTCATTTTGGTGTCAAATCATTTTTTTATTTTATTTTACTCTATTTCTTCTAATTAGTATGGGATTTTTGTTGTGTTCTGTTTTCACTTAAGTACTCTTAAGTGCTGCATAAATACTTTACACATTAAGCCTGACTGCTTTAGTTTCAAACTATAAGAGGGTTAAGCACTGTTAATTTAGTGACTTTCTATCGTTCAGCCTGACAAGGAGTATGGCTGTTGCTTGAGAAGGGCAACCAACAACCCAATTTCATACACTAGGGTACCTGTAGATATGGTTGAATGTATAATTTGCAAATGGATTATCCAGATGAGTTAATCCTATACAAAGTGTTAGCTGATCTCTGCATTTTCTGGGTGTTTGTTGGTTTTTCTGAGTTTGTGCACCTGCTAGAAAATATTCTCACTCCCTAAAGTTGGGAGGGAGCAATATTGTGACAGTCCCTCTATTGTCACAGGCGGTAATGACAATTACCACCCTGTCATCCAAAGGTCTGATAGGAGGAAGGTTGCAGAGGAGGGTTGGAGAAAATATAGCTTTTGGTTAAAGGTTGGTTTGGAGCTACTTGTGTGCAGCCTCTTATCTCAACATGTGAACGTTTACTATCAAGTTAAATCTTTCACGTCTTCCATAATATGAATTTCAAATGTCTTTTGAAACTGATATACTGACTGCAACTGCATTGACAGTCGAGGCTTAATCACAGTGATCCCAATACATGATTGCAGGTGATGCACATTCACAGGGCATGTGCCCACTCTTCTCTTATGCATTTGTTTGTATAGACACGTGATAATGCTTAGATTTACGGTTTTACTTTTAGGACAAGGGTAATGGTATAAATATGTACCACACTGCTCATGTGTTTCTGGTAGTTTGTTTCTGTGAATGGCATGGTCGTCTACCCAGTATTAGAACACAGGAATGTTGAGCGCTCTATCATAGACAATGGAGTGCTCCGGGCTTCTAATGGCTGGTAAAAGCCTGGAGCATCAACATTCCAATGTTTGTTTTTCAACAAAGGCCTCATGGAGCCCAAGGGGATTTTGACCCCTTCAGTCTCCCTGACGCCTTTGTTTTACTACTTAAAACATTCCACCCCATAGGGCAGAATGTTCTATTAGCCTTACAGGCCACTGTAGCTGGGCTGTACCAGCCATTAAAGGTCTGCTCTCTTGTTAAAGACCTCTCCTTCGGCTCGGGCCTTTAACCCTGGAGCGGATATTTAATGGCTGGTATAACCCGCAATGGCAGGCTAGAAGGCTATATTACATTTTGTGTCAGCAGAAGCTCTTTGGTGTTCAGTCCACCAGCTCGCTTGAGTAGCAGAGGCTCTACTTCTCTATGACAGGCTACCTACTATATTCTTAGCTCCCAGCCACTTTGGCACAGTATCCAAAGAAAGGGATCTAAACAACCTGCTTAGCAGTTCGGCTACATGGATCTATTTCATAATATATAATGACTGTTTTTTATACATTATTTCCTGTTTTTGGAGGTAGAAGTTTGGCTCCAGGAACCATGTGGTTTTTCAAATTCCATATATTAGAGCAACAGCACTGTGCCCTCAGCCCTCGTTGAGGAAGTCTTTTTCCAGGCTCCAGCCACCTGAGGCTATCACTTTCACGCTTTCTGTGGAGAAAAACAGGTCATTCCAGAGGTTGATGTAATAAAGGAACTGAAAAATTAAGGGGATGTGTGAAGAGAGTGCATATATTATTGTTCAAGAAATATGAAATCCCATATCAACTGGCCACACCCAAAAATGCTTATTCCATTTCAGTTAGGTAATCCAGTCGTCCCACACATCTTCTTGAAAGAGTGGTGGGTCTCTCAAGGAACCTCGGGCCAGATGCAGGAAACGTTTAGCGAGTCGCAAACGGCAAAAATTGCCGTTTGCGACTCGCTAAACGCATTTCCCTATGCAGAAATGCATATTGCGAGTCGAGACCGACTCGCAATATGCATTCCAGAATCGCAAATAGGAAGGGGTGTTCCCTTCCTATTTGCGATTCGGAGTAGAATGCAATACCATTTGCGACCGCATATGCGGTCGCAAAGGGTATCGCAGTTACCATCCACTTCAAGTGGATGGTAACCAACTCGCAAATTGGAAGGGGTCCCCATGGGACCCCTTCCACTTTGTGAATGGACCCAAAATTATTTTTTCAGGGCAGGTAGTGGTCCAAGGGACCCCTACCTGCCCTGAAAAAATACCGAAACTAAAGGTTTCTTTTTTTTTTTTTTTAAGTGCAGCTCGTTTTCCTTTAAGGAAAACGGGCTACACTTAAAAAAAAAAACCTGCTTTATTGATAAAGCAGTCACAAACATGGAGGTCTGCTGACGACAGCAGGCCTCCATGTTTGCGAGTGCCTAGACTCGCTATGGGGTCGCAAATTAAGACCCACCTCATGAATATTCATGAGGTGGGTCATTGCGACCCCATAGCGAGTCGCAGACGGTGTCTGAGACACCGTACTGCATACCAATTTGCGACTTGCAATTTGCAAGTCGCAAATTGGTTATTTGCTACATCTGGCCCCTCGAGTCATACCTACCAGCTGTTTTATATAGCATACATATCAAGCAAATTAACTAATGCTGGATAAAGCAGCAACAGCCACTTCATGACTTAAAGTGCAAGCACAAATTAAGCACTGCCTTTGCAACATCAAAAACCTGTAACTGGAGGTATTATATGAATGAGATATAGTTTGCAATTTTCCGGGACATGGTGTACTTTATGGACCCCTCACAAGCCAAGGTGCCATATTTGAAATGAGCAGGAGAAAACGAGAGAGAGAGAGAGAGAGAGAGAGAGAAAGAGAGAGAGCTAGGGCACGAGTTATAGTTCAGGGCATGAGTTCTAGTTATTGAGATAACTAGAACTGGTGAATTTCAGTAGTTTTGACATTTCCTCTAACTATAACATCCCTTTAACCTTAGTTTTTTCTGTGAATTTCTAAAGTTTTTTTTAAAATGGAAAGTAAGATATTGCCATTCCTAACTATACTGTCACTTTAACTTTTGTGTTTACCAGTAAACCTCTAGGGGTTTTGTTGGACATTGCTTTTCTTAGGGGATTTTTCTAAAACCTTTAGCTTTTTCCTCCTGGTGTTTTTGCTGACTCTCTTTGCTTGGCCTTAAGACCCTGGGCACTTTCCCTGTATACTGCAGTTGGAAAGTGTGTGTGCCCTTCCTGCACATGCCATGAAAGGGCAATTATGTGATTGGTTTAGGTGCTGTATCCCGGAGTGCCTTGTAAAAAAGTACACCACATAACCGAGGCGGGTACGGCCCTGGATAGTGGTAGGACGCAGCACTAAGTGTGCCCACCACCAGAATAGCCTGTTAAACATGTATCAGGCCTGCCATTGCAGGCCTATGGAGGTACAGTTGCGCTTGTACTTAGAGTGGCATCACTTACTCCTTAGCCAGCCCTGAGTGGGCCTTTCACTACCCCTCGAGCACCCTCTGAAGGGCAGAGCAAGTGGTAGATAAATGGCTGAGCAGGTACACATGGATGTTCCATGACCTAGTAGTGAAGAACCCCCACATGCGTTTTTCCTACATAAGAGATCAGTTCTTCTCATAGGTTTGGCTGATTTTCTTTTAGTGGCCTTAGGGCTCTGGGCACTTTCCCACTGTAAGTACAGTGTGAAAGTGCATGCGCCCTTCCTACATTTGTTAGGAAGAGTTGCTTACAAGTGTGTACGCACTTAGATCAAGGTTGTTTTCAAACCGGTGCTAAGCCTGCCATTGCAGGCCTGAGTGTGCATGCTTGCACCATGGTGTAGTAAACAGGTGTCAAGCTTGCCATTACAGGCCAGTGTGTGCACACTTGCACCAAGAGTGTTTTTAAACATGTGCCCAGCCTGCCATTGCCGTCATGTGTGAGCACTATTGGATGCATACTCGGGTTGGCCTTTCTAAATCCCCAGTCAACCCTGAGGAGACCTTTCACTACCAATAGGGCACCCCTAGGGTAAGTCCTAAAAGGATGAAGTGAGTGGTAGGTGATAGGTAGGGCAGGTACACAGAGGTGTTCTCTGCCTAGGTAGCGAAAAATACCTATGTGTGTTTTCCCTATCTCTGAAGGTTGCTCTTCTCATAAGGGTAACATGGAGGACTGATTAAAATCACTGCAAACTGCAAACATGGATTGCAGTGGAGCAGCCTCATAATGTTTCCTATCATTGGATTCGCAGTGACAAACCCATTACTGTGGTAAAGGTGGTTTTATCATTACTAGCTTAGAAATGCCACTTCTTGAAAGTGGACAGTTCTCTGTTCTAAAATTGGTTGTGTGCCTTTCTACTTGGCCTAATCCACATTGGAGGCTGTGGTACACATTTGTGCATTCCCCAGCAACAGCTATAAACATTAGGAGTGCAATTAGAACAACAGACCTCTGCCATTGAGGACCTGGCTGGATAAACTGGCGGGAAAGGTTTTTACACTTGCCCTCTGGGAGCCAGATCATGGCTCCACTAAAGATTAAGATCTGCATTCCACGGCCCCATGGCAAACAGGTCTGAAATTTAGAGGAGACATCTGTGGTTCAAAGAGAGAACCTCTGAACCAACCCCACCTTCAGAGGCACACTACAGTATAACTACTAGAGTAGAGCAGCAGAGGCTCTACTTTTCCACAACAGGCTACCTTCTATATTTTTAGCTCCCTGCAACTTTGGCACAGTATCCAATGAAGGGATCTAAATAATCTGCTTAGTAGTTTGCCTACATGGATTTATTTAATACAAAATAATGACTGCTTTTTAAACATTAGTTCCTACATTTGGAGGTGGGATTTTGGCTCCAGGAACCATGTGTTTTTTTAAATTCCATGTATTCAAACTGAGATACACTCGTGGGGATGTGGGACTGGAGCACATGATCCACACAGACCACTCTGCCAGAGGAATCTCATGTGCACGAGAAGGATTACTGCCATTAGAAGGGACCACACACCCTCCCTCAATAGTGATTAGCCTGGGCTGGCTAACCTGCTCCTGTGTGGCACCTTAAAGTGTGCTCTCAAAAGGCTTGTTGGCTTGTCCCTTGTTCTCTTGTGGAAGTCTCAGGGACATCAAGGACCTCCTGTGAGGGATTCCCACTGAATACTTCTGACTCCTGAAGAGAAGTGCCCTCATAAGTGCCCACATCATCTACTGAATACTGTTAGAAATTGGGTTTTTGGCTGGCAGTCAGGTTATCCTCTGTCCAAGCAAGAACCCTCACTCTAGTCAGGGTAAGTCACACACAATCCAAATTATCCTGTGCCCACCCTCTGGTAGCTTGGCACGAGCAGTCAGGCTTAACTTAGAAGGCAATGTGTAAGGTATCATACAATAACACAATATAGCACCACAAAAATACACCACACAGTGTTTAGAAAAATATAGAATATTTATGTGGATATTTGTAGATTAACACAGTCAAAGATGCAATAAGAATTTGTAGAAATATCACTGAAAGGTGATATAAAGTGTCTTAAAAAAGCAAACAAAGTTTCTTTCAAGCACAAAGTACCTGGTTTGGAGTGGAAAATCTCCGCAGAGGGCCGCAGAAGAGGAGATGCGTGGAAAAATGGTGTGTGCGTCGGTTACGCCTCTTCACACACGGACTTGCGTCGTTATTTTTCATGCGGGGAGACGTGCGTCGTTCTACGGGAGGAAAAATGGTGTGTGCGTCGGTTTCGCACCTTCACACACGGACTTGCGTCGTTATTTTTCACTCGGGAAAGACGTGCGTCGTTTTCCGGCACGCGGACCGTCACCTTCTATGGATCGAGGGATTACCAGATGTCCCAGGGTCTGTGCGTGGATTCCTCGGCTTGTTATCCGGCTGCACGTCGTTCCGGGAGGCTGTGCGTGGAATTTTCTTTCTCACGGCAGGCGTTGCGTCGATTTCCCCTCTGGAAGTCAGGCGGCGTTGTCCATGCGAGGCCGTGCGTCAAAGTTTCCGGTGGCATTGCAGGCGTCGCGTCAAGCATCGTCTTTCTGGATCACCGCGGAACAAGCTGTGCGTCCAAAATTTGGGTGCACGAAGAGTCCAAATGAAAAAGAGAAGTCTTTTTGGTCCTGAGACTTCAGGGAACAGGAGGCAAGCTCTATCAAAGCCCTTGGAGAGCACTTTTGTAGCCAGACAAGAGTTCAGCAAGGCAGCAGGCCAACAGCAAGACAGCAGTCCTTTGTAGAAAGCAGACAGGTGAGTCCTTTGAGCAGCCAGGCAGTTCTTCTTGGCAGGATGTAGGTTCTGGTTCAGGTTTCTTCTCCAGCAAGTGTCTCAGGTGGTACGGCAGAGGCCCTGTTTTATACTAAATTGTGCCTTTGAAGTGGGGGTGACTTCAAAGAGTGGCTAAGAAGTGCACCAGGTCCCCTTTCAGTTCAACCCTGTCTGCCAGGGTCCCAGTAGGGGGTGTGGCAGTCCTTTGAGTGAGGGCAGGCCCTCCACCCTCCCAGCCCAGGAAGACCCATTCAAAATGCAGATGTATGCAAGTGAGGCTGAGTACCCTGTATTTGGGGTGTGTCTGAGTGAATGCACAAGGAGCTGTCAACTAAACCTAGCCAGACGTGGATTGTAAGGCACAGAAATATTTAAGTGCAAAGAAATGCTCACTTTCTAAAAGTGGTATTTCTAGAATAGTAATATTAAATCCGACTTCACCAGTCAGCAGGATTTTGTACTACCATTCTGGCCATACTAAATATGGCCTTCCTGCTCCTTTCAGATCAGCAGCTGCCACTTCAACAATGTATGAGGACCGCCCCAATGTCAGCCTATGAAGGGAGCAGGACTCACAGTAGTGTGAAAACGAATTTAGGAGTTTTACACTACCAGGTCATATAAACTACACAGGTACATGTCCTGCCTTTTACCCACACAGCACCTTTCTCTAGGGGATACCTAGGGCACACATTAGGGGTGACTTATATGTAGAAAAGGGGAGTTTTAGGATTGGCAAGTACTTTTAAACACCAAGTCAAAGTGGCAGTGAAACTGCACACACAGGCCTTGCAATGGCAGGCCTGAGACAAGTTTAAGGGGCTACTGAAGTGGGTGGCACAACCAGTGCTGCAGGCCCACTAGTAGCATCTAATCTACAGGCCCTAGGCACATATAGTGCACTCTATTAGGGTCTTAAAAGTAAATTAAATAGCCAATCATGGATAAACCAATCAACAGTACAATTTACACAGAGAGCATATGCACTTTAGCACTGGTTAGCAGTGGTAAAGTGCCCAGAGTTCAAAAGCCTACAACAACAGGTCAGAAAAAATAGGAGGAAGGAGGCAAAAAGTTTGGGGATGACCCTGTCAAAAAGCCAGGTCCAACAAATACCAACTGGTACCACGGCATGAGCGTGGAACAAAGAACTGTGCCTGGAGAACGGATTATCTGGTGCATTGCCTGCATCTAAGGAGCATGCCCCCCACATCATGGGGCCTCTACAATCATAAATGTCTTGTTGGTGGTGAATGGATTCACCGATTGCGGGACCCCGCATGTGTCATTTTGTTGAACTTGCAGCTTCTTTCTTGTGCGACATGCGGTCTGCACGCTCATTGCATGCGGTGTCCGATTCACAGGGGTGACCCTCGGAGGTGAGGGCCCACCCTTAGTAGTGCCTCATTCCCCTTCATGTGGCACTGCTGAACTTGTGCCTCTGTGTGTGACTGCTACTATCTGTTGCAACCAGTACCAACTTGCACTGGGCGTTGTGCCTCATTTCCACAGACACACGGAATTTGCGTCTTTGTTGTGTGTTATCAGAACTGTCTGGTGCGACCCATATCAACATGCACCAAGCACTGTGCCTTGTTTCAAGGCTGAGATGGCCAACCTGTAATTATTAACAGATCTGTAGGACCTACCTGAAGCTGCCAAACGAGATAAGAAATTTAGGATCATAGAACAAACAGCAGCTGGCATTGGATTTGATCACAATCTCCGGAGACGAGCCAAAGATCACTATGCCATTTCAAGCATCCATGTGATTGAGCCACCATTGGGTCTCGGTCCTGGCCTTGGATGAGAGGGAAACTAGGGCACAATAGCTGAGGCCCTTTTGGATATGGGAGATCTTCAGACATTGAAGGGCCCAATAATGGAGGGGACTCAGAAATATAGCATGAATGGATGAGGAAAGGAGGTCCACCATCTGTGCTAGGTATTGCAGAGATACCATCTGTTTGGACAACATAGTCCTCAACTCCTTATTTACGTTGTGGACTGTAAGAATGACCAGCAGGGTTCGACACTTGTGGAGGTTAAATAGAAAGCAAGTTTATTCTGAAAATAAGTTGTATGACAGGTCCTACACCATCCACGTCCTTATCTCTTCATGCCGTCTCTCCCTCTCATTCTCAACGGCCTCTTCACTCACGCCTCCCACATTCCATTTACCAACATTCCACATTCTCCTTATTCTTATGCTCGTTCTTACTCTGACATTCTTAAGCTCGTGCCAGAGCAACCCACATAGAGGATACCACACCATCTTCCTCATATCAACTCGAAAAGGAATAAATAAGTAAATAAGTAAACAGCATATTAACGGAACTACACATTAACAACACTTAAAAATTAATAACGCTTGAGTAACAAGTAGATTATGTTACATGCAAACCAACACAAGCCGCCTAAAGTTAGCATCACAACATCCACGAAGAAAGTGCAAAGCTCAATGTTCACGTTACATAGTCTTTGAACCATAACGGTGTTGATGCATTTCTCTTCGGCCGAGTTTCAGTTGGATCTCGTATGCTAGGAACACTTAAAGCATTTCGAGCCTCTCGAGCAGTAACATCTGAGAACATGCTTTGACCTACAACAGGCCCCAAACATTTGGCCACTCTGTTCAAGTTCCAAATCCTGTGATCATCCGTTTTCACAGCATTTTTGAACAATTTTATGACTTTAAAAGGACCTTTGAATTTAGATGATTTCCCTTCCTTTCTAGGAGACTTTATTTTAACATAATCACCTTCACAGAACACTGTTCTCTTTACAGCTTTAAGCTGATCATACCACGACTTTCTTTTCGCTTTCACCTCTCTCTCTCTCTCTCTCTCCAACCTTCAATGTTACCCACTTGATCATTGACTTCCTTTCTTTTCTCCGTTACCCAACTAGGTTCCATCTCACTGTAAGGTGCCCTACCCTTAAACAATTGAAAAGGAGTGACCCCTGTGGTGGAGTGTGGCGTTAATCGATATTCTCGAACTTTTCTTTTTACATCACCCTCCCACTCAACACCATTAACTAGCGCTAATTGCATGCATTGCTTCAACACCTTAATAAAGCGCTCAACAACTCCATTGGACTCTGGGTGATAAAGAGCTGTTCTCTTATGTACTACATTTCTTTCTTTCAAGAAGGACTCCGTTGCTTCAGAAACAAATTGCACTCCATTGTCAGTTAACAAAGTACAGGGGAAACCCTCCCTTTCAAATAGATCATCTAAAAAATTAATAATGTCCTTTGATTCAACAGAATTCACGAATCTGACTTCTGGCCAACGTGAAAACATATCAATGCAGACTAATATATAACGGTCAATTGAATTCAGTCTTATTGGACCTAAAATGTCCAAAGCTATATCAACCCAGGGACCGGAGGACTCCTCACGCATGACCATAGGTTGAATCCTACACTTCAATACTTTATCAGAACACCCGCACTCTTGACAATTCCTCACTGCCCTTTCTACCATCATGTCCATGGCAGGCCACCAGTAGGCATTCCTTAATCTCTCCTTTGTTTTGGATATGCCCATGTGACTAGAGTGAGCACAATTTACAAGTTCCATTCTCAAGTTAGTTGGGGGAACCAACTTGCTGCCTCTCATTAAAAGCCCTTTTACCACAGATAATTCATTTTTAACCTGCCAGTAACCTGACAATTCTCCATCTATTTTTCCTTTGACACCCCAACCATTAATGACCTTATCCAGCACTAGCTGCAACGTGGTATCTTTAGACAATTCATCCATCCATGTTGGTTCTGAAATCACTCCCTCTGTAACTAAACAAACTTTTATCTCCTCATCAGCCACTATGTCTGCAAAACACCCTCCTTCAAAAATCTCATCTTCTTTTCCTGTGTTTATACAAAGTCTCGAAAGACAATCCGCCTGAATATTTAATGTGCCAGGCATGTAGGAGATCACAAAAATAAATTCTTGCAGTGCCACTACCCACTTTCTGATCCTATGAGAAATCATCTCTATTCCTTTTTTAGAAAACACCTCTATGAGAGGCTTATGGTCCGTCACAATCTGAAATTTATGTCCCCACAAAATTTTTCTCAGTTTCCTCACTGCCCAAAAGACGCTAAGCGCCTCTTTTTCAACCACAGAATAGTTGAATTCTGCTTCCTTCAAACATCTGGACACAAAAAGAATCGTTCTCACTTGACCTTGTTTTCTTTGCAATAAAACCGCACCAAGCCCTTTTGAGCTAGCGTCAGTCATCAGAATGATATCATCACGTGCATCAAAACTTCCTAAATCTTCTGCTTTATCTAGGCTAGCTTTGATATCTTGATACTCTCTTTCACATGCCTGATCCCACTTAAATTCCGCTCTTTTCCTTAATAACTGTCTCATGTTATACGTTCTTTCTGCAAAGCATGGGACAAATTTATTATAAAACTCCGCCATCCCTAAAAACTTCATAAATTCTTCCTTATTTTGTGGACTTGGTAAATTTTTGATAGTATTGACTAAACTCGTCTTCGGACGAATTCCCCTTGCCGAAATTTCATGACCCAAGTATTCAATGTTGGGAATGTTTATCTTGCACTTCTCAGCCTTGAGTGTCAGACCATTGTTGCGTAGCTTCTCTAAGACCATTCTCATTCTCGTATTGTGTTCAACTAGATTGGTCCCTGTGACAAGTAAGTCATCCTGATATACTTTCACCCCTTCCATGCCTCCCAAAATTCTTTCCATGACCCTCTGAAAGACTGATGCCGCTGAAATTAACCCAAACGGCATTCTTAGGAACTTAAAGGTACCAAATGGTGTGATAAAAGTGGTCAGTTCCTGAGAAGACCTATGCAAATTAATCTGATGGTAAGCAGAGGTTAAATCTAGGGTAGAGAAGTGCTTTGCCCCACAAAGTGAACACAACAACTCAGTAATATTTGGGAGTGGATAGTGATCTATTATGACATTCTTGTTAAGATCTCTAAGGTCAACACAGAGCCTAGCGTCACCATTGGCTTTCCTTGCCATCACCACTGGTGCCACCCATTCTGAAGCTTCCACCTCCTGAATAATTCCACTCGTAATGAGTTTGTCTATCTCAGCTTTCATTTTTTCCCTTACCAACAAGGGAACATTCCTTACTTTCGCTGCCCTCGGCTGTGCTCCTGGTTTCAGTCTGATTCTATGTATATAGTTCTTTAGACAACCTAAACTCTTGCTAAATACATCTGGAAACTCCTCCACCCAACCACATAGGTCTTCTGACACAGATTGAACCGTGTGATATTCCTTAAGTCTTACTGGGGGATCTTCATTTGGATCAAGCAAAATTCGAAGATCACGTTGATGAAACCAACTAATTAAAGAGTCTCCTATTTCAGAAATATATATCTTTGCAGGAATTAAGCGTTCTTTAAATTCTATACTTCCCCAAAAGTAACCCAACAGTTTTATTGGCTCACCACCATATCCCTTGGGTATCACGTCTGGTTTAAATAACTTAACCGACCCTTTTAAATTCTGATCATAAAATGTTTTTGGTACTAATGTGATTTTTGCCCCAGAGTCAAAGAGAATTTTCAGGGATTTACCGTTAACCAAGATTGACTCTACGGGACCACCAAAAGACCCAACACCCATCTGCAAAACCTGGACAACATTCACCGCTTCCGTACCATCTGTGTTACTATCACACCACACTTCTCTTATTTTTTTTACATTATTGTTCATCCTGCAACACTTTGCCAAATGTCCAACTCTACCGCAACTTCTGCAGAGCATTTTTAGGGCAGGACAATCTTTGTTATTGGCCATATGGCCAATATTCCCACACCTAAAACACTTCCCAGTAAAAGTTTTCTTCGTCAATGTCATTGCTGATTCTCCAGCACCTTTATTGTCATTATTGTTGCATCGTATCACTTTCACAGAGGCTCCTTCTTCTCTTGTTGTGTCCGATACAATGGAGTCTTTGCGAAGAACCTCAACACATTTCTTGGAGTGTTCACAGGTTCTGGCCAATGTTAGGACTTCATCTAGGGATGGATTATCTTTCTGCCACATGCTCTCCTTTGCTTTTTCCAAGGAGCACCCTAGCATGAATTGATCCCTTAAACGTTCTTCAGAAGTACCTCCAAACGCACAAGTGGAAGCAAGTCTTCTGAGTTCTGTTATATACTGTTCCATTGTCTCCCCTTGACGTTGCATCCTCTTCCCAAACTGGTACCTTTCTAGAACAGTACTCACTTTTGGTAAAAAATGTAAATCCAGTTTTTTTAACGAAATTTCAAACTCATTGAGACCATTTGAATCTCCATCAGTGAGCTCCGGAAGATGTTCAAAGACTTCTTGGCCCTCAGTCCCTAAACAGTGCATTAACAGTGATGTCTTCCTTTCTGCACTCAGAGAAGTACCACACACCCTAGCATAATTGTTAAAAACTTTTTTCCACTTCTGCCATGGAATAGGTGGATCCCCTGGAGAGGTTAAAAAAAACGGTGCAGCGGGTACGTTCTGCATGACTTTTGGAATAGAAAACAAGTGGGTAGATGCAGTTACTCTAGCCTCAAGACAAATAAGTTAATAATGGAAGACTTGTCTTTTCGTTCTGAACTGAATCTCCATTAGTGAGCTCCGAGATGTTCAAAGACACAGCATTCCCAAAGATAAAATTCAGAATCCCAGTGAAAAACGCGTTGATTCAAAAAAAATGTTACAACATTTTCCTGGAAAAAAAAACACAGTTGCTTGAACTGAATCCATTTAATTTCGTGCTTCTGATAAGACGCGACGGCTCAGCGCGTCCTAGTTACTGTTGCCAAGTGCGAGGTTCGTGGTTACGGCACGAAGGCCCAACGCGTGATGGTTACCGTTGCTATGCGCGAGACGTGTGCTTCCTGAAAGACGCGTTGGTAAGCGTCGTCAGGGCCGCGCATAAAAACACTTGCGCTGTAACAATTTACGGCCGAAGAGCGAAAATAATAATAATGTCTCACGGATCGTGTTGTCAGGACCGCCGATACCTGTTCTTCACCGTAGGAATTTGCCTGCATCCGATCTCACTTCATTTTCTCGGTGGATCCTCGTCGCCAAATGTAAGAATGACCAGCAGGGTTCGACACTTGTGGAGGTTAAATAGAAAGCAAGTTTATTCTGAAAATAAGTTGTATGACAGGTCCTACACCATCCACGTCCTTATCTCTTCATGCCGTCTCTCCCTCTCATTCTCAACGGCCTCTTCACTCACGCCTCCCACATTCCATTTACCAACATTCCACATTCTCCTTATTCTTACGCTCGTTCTTACTCTGACATTCTTACGCTCGTGCCAGAGCAACCCACATAGAGGATACCACATGGACCTTGGAGGGGGGGAAGGATCAATTGAGCTAGGACGGAGTCCATGTGTAAGTCCAGAAACTCCAGCTTCTGGGAAGGAACCAGGATGGACTTCTGACTTTTGATGATGAAACCCAAGTCCTAAAGGAGAGATATCACCCACTCTAGATGGGTCAGTATAACAAGAGGACATTGAGAAATTATGATAAGGTCATCGAGATATTTGAACCCTTTGGCCCGAATGTGTCCTGCAATCAGGCACATCACCTTTGTGAAGCCCCAAGGTGCTGAAGACAGTCCGAAAGAAAGAACCTTGTATTCGTAACGGCCCTGCCACAGAAACTGAAGAAATCTCAGATGACGAGGAAAAATAGGAATGGCCAGGTAAGCATCTTTTAAGTCTATGCGGACCATCCAATCTTTTTCTCTTAAAAAGTCCCTTAGTAAGAGTATGCCCTCCATCTTGAAATGGCAGTAAATAATCTAGCCATTGAAATCCTTTAGATTTAGGACCAACCGTGGACCTTCACCCTTGTTTTCTACTAGAAAAATGGGACTGAGGAAACCGTGAGGGTGAGGAGAGGAGTCCACTATGGCCTCTTTGGCTAGGAGAGCCGTGACTTCAAGGAGATTAACTCCCGTTCTTGTAGGGAAAAAAACATTTCCGGAGGAGATACCCTCTGTACCGGGGAACCGTAAAATTCCACTTTGGAACCCTGGATAGACTCCAGGACCCAGGGATCCTGACTGATATTTTGCCAATTGTGAACAAATAAAGCTGTCCGGCCCCCCAGAAACACTTCCGAAATTAAATAAGTCTCATATGTAGGGTTGGGCCCCTGATAAGAGGTGTACCATCCCTTGGAATTCCGATCTCCTAGGGGTGTGGTAGAAGGTGGAGGTGGGGTCCTGGTATCGTCCTCTGGGATGTTGGTAGGGACCATGTGGTGTGCCTTGATAGTAATTGCGGCCGAAGGCTCGCCCTCTGTAGCGTCCGACCCTGGTAAAAAGGGGGCAAAGAACCTTTTTTATGGATCCCTGAGCCTTGTCTAGGTTGGCATAAGTGGAGGCAAACTCGGAAAGTTCTTTGAGGAAAGGAGATCCAAAAAGTAGACCCTGAACCAAAGGGGCCTGATTCAGATGAGGCCATATGTGTCAGTTTGGGATCCATCTTGATTAGAATGGAGCAGCGCCTCTCAATAGAGATGGCACAGTTTGCGTTTCCCAGAAAGCATAAGGCTATCTGGGCCCAACCAACCAAAACCTCTTGTTTAACCGGAACACCTGATTCCTTAGCCTGAAAACCCAGTTCCAGGATATTAGTAAGAGGACCCGAGACATCCAGAAGTTAATCCTGACAACCCCGCCAGGAACAATCAATGCACTTTTTAGGATCCTTGGAAACGTTTTTGAGAAAGGTTACCAGGATGGGGTCTATCTCTGGGGTCTCAGTGACCTTTGAGGGGAAATCAGGTCTGGGACATTCTAACCTCAGCCGAGATCAGACATCTTTGTTGAAACTATGGCGAATGTGTGCCTGAACTTATTCGGCCACCTAAGAAGGCGGAGTCCAGGAGGAAGATCTAGGATGGTGATATCTTCCTGTTCGAAAGTGAGTACTTTCAGGGACTGAGAAGGCACTTGTGCATGCCGAAGTTTGGCCTTCTGTTTATGTGGAGGAGAATCAGTGTCCTTTTCCGGATTTTGGCAAGAAACTGAGGAATCAGAGTCCTTTTTACTCTCAACTCCTGGATGAAGTGATTGTGATGATGAATAATCATGATCCGTAGCCAAGGATTTTATCAGTTGTTCAAAGTCAGCTTGATGAGGATTTGCATTGGAGACTGAGCTGGAGGGATCTTGCGAAAAGGGCAGCTCTTCCTGGCTGGGAGAATGTGGCATCCAGCCCTGCAGCTCAGCGAAACCCAATAAGTGATGGTTAATTGGCTGTATAGCTTGGGCCAAGGCCACATTAACAGTGTGTCTAACACCAGCATCGAGGGCATAGACAAGTCTTGCTCAAACTACCCCATAGGATCATCATAAAAAGTACCTCTCCCAGAGTCTCCTTCATAACCAGCCATGGTGGACAATACCAGGTCCCAAAAAGTGAGAATTTAAAAGGCAGCCAATAATAGCTTCCAATGAAGTGGGGAGGAGTTGCTGACAGTCATCAAAGCAGACTTACAGTGCTCAGAAAAAATCCCAAGCCGGATGTAAAGTGTGGAGGGAGGCCTGCTTAAAATGAGAGGAAACACAGAAAAATCCACCAACAAAGTGGTATTTCAGTAAGGCAGAGCCCAATTATAATTATTACAGCTCAACAGCCCACAGTGCTGGTTAAAAGTGTTGGCATTATCTGTCTGTACACATTTCTGATATTGCTGTGACCTGGGGTGCACCCTAAAGTGTGTGGTATTGCATTATAATAACTGCTTCACAGGTGTCACAAGTCTCTTTTGTACGCTTGTCTGTTTATTGTTTGAGTGCTGTGTCAATGCTTTACACATTTCCTCTGTGTGAGAAGGTAGCCTCTTTCTAGCCTTGTTACCCCCACTTTTGGCCTGTTTGTGAGTGTATGTCAGGGTGTTTGTCACTGTTTTCACTGTCTCACTGGGATCCTGATAGCCAGGCCTCAGTGCTCATAGTGAAAACACTATGGCCCTCATTCTGACCCTGGCGGTCGGCGGAGAGACGGCGGTCGGACCGCGAACAGACCGGCGGTATTAAAAATGGCATTCTGACCGCGGCGGTCCCCGCCGCGACCGACCGCTACTTCTCCACTCCGACCGCCACGGCGGTCATGACCGCGGGGCTGGAGTTTGCGCACTCCGGCCCGGCGGTCGTCCCAAGACCGCCAAGGGTATTATGACCCTGCCTACCGCCGCGGTTTCTTGCGAGCGGGAACCGCCGTGCGAACCATGGCGGTAAGCACTATCGGGGCCAGGGAATTCCTTCCCTGGCACTGATAGGGGTCTCCCCCACCCCCCACTACCCACCCGAGTCCTCCCCCCACACCCTCCACCCCCCTGCCACCCCCCAGAGGTGGTACGAACCCCCTCCCCACCCCCACCCCGACATGCACACACCCCCAACATGCACATATACACCCCCCCTACACACACATACACAACGGGGACACATACCCGCACACATACATGCCGACATGCGCACCTGCCGAACAGCACACATTACCCATAGACACAGCAGCACCCCCCGCCCGCATACACGCACTCACACACCCCCTCTACACACTCACACGCACACCCCCATGCACGCCCACATCACACAACACCCCCCCACCCCCTCCCCTCACGGACGATCAACTTACCTTGTGCGTTGGTCCTCCGGGAGGCGACGGGAGCCATAGGGACGTGACCGCCAACAGAAGACCGCCACACAGAAATGTGGGTCGTAATTCTGTGGGCGGTGTTCTGCTGGCGTGGCGGTGGAGGTTGACCAGTCTCCACTTTCCCGCCGACCGCCAGTGTGGCTGCTGGCGGTTTTCCGGCGGAACGCTCCCAGCGGTCAGAATGCGCACAGCGGCACACCGCCGCGGTCGGCGGTCTTCACCGCGGCGGTAACTCAGCGGTCTTGCGAAAAGACCGCCAAGGTCAGAATGAGGGCCTATGTTTTCAGTATGGTTGTTATGTGTCACTGGGATCCTGCTAGTCAGGACCCCAGTGCTCATAGGTTTGTGGCCTATATGTATGTGTCACTGGGACCCTGTCACACAGGGCCCCAGTGCTCATAGGTGTGCATGTATATGTTCCCTGTGTGGTGCCTAACTGTCTCACTGAGGCTCTGCTAACCAGAACCTCAGTGGTTATGCTCTCTCATTACTTTCAAATTGTCACTAACAGGCTAGTGACCAATTTTACCAATTTACATTGGCTTACTGGAACACCCTTATAATTCCCTAGTATATGGTACTAAGGTACCCAGGGTATTGGGGTTCCAGGAGATCCCTATGGGCTGCAGCATTTCTTTTGCCACCCATAGGGAGCTCTGACAATTCTTACACAGGCCTGCCACTGCAGCCTGAGTGAAATAACGTCCACGTTATTTCACAGCCATTTTACACTGCACTTAAGTAACTTATAAGTCACCTATATGTCTAACCTTTACCTGGTAAAGGTTAGGTGCAAAGTTACTTAGTGTGTGGGCACCCTGGCACTAGCCAAGGTGCCCCCACATTGTTCAGAGCCAATTCACTGAACTTTGTGAGTGCGGGGACACCATTACACGCGTGCACTACATATAGGTCACTACCTATATGTAGCTTCACAATGGTAACTCCGAATATGGCCATGTAACATGTCTATGATCATGGAATTGCCCCCTCTATGCCATCCTGGCATAGTTGGCACAATCCCATGATCCCAGTGGTCTGTAGCACAGACCCTGGTACTGCCAAACTGCCCTTCCGGGGGTTTCACTGCAGCTGCTGCCAACCCCTCAGACAGGCAGCTGCCCTCCTGGGGTCCAGCCAGGCCTGGCCCAGGATGGCAGAACAAAGAACTTCCTCTGAGAGAGGGTGTGACACCCTCTCCCTTTGGAAAATGGTGTGAAGGCAGGGGAGGAGTAGCCTCCCCCAGCCTCTGGAAATGCTTTGTTGGGCACAGAGGTGCCCAATTCTGCATAAGCCAGTCTACACCGGTTCAGGGACCCCTTAGCCCCTGCTCTGGCGCGAAACTGGACAAAGGAAAGGGGAGTGACCACTCCCCTGACCTGCACCTCCCCTGGGAGGTGTCCAGAGCTCCTCCAGTGTGCTCCAGACCTCTGCCATCTTGGAAACAGAGGTGCTGCTGGCACACTGGACTGCTCTGAGTGGCCAGTGCCACCAGGTGACGTCAGAGACTCCTGCTGATAGGCTCCTTCAGGTGTTAGTAGCCTTTCCTCTCTCCTAGGTAGCCAAACCCTCTTTTCTGGCTATTTAGGGTCTCTGTCTCTGGGGAAACTTTAGATAACGAATGCATGAGCTCAGCCGAGTTCCTCTGCATCTCCCTCTTCACCTTCTGATAAGGAATCGACCGCTGACCGCGCTGGAAGCCTGCAAACCTGCAACATAGTAGCAAAGACGACTACTGCAACTCTGTAACGCTGATCCTGCCGCCTTCTCGACTGTTTTCCTGCTTGTGCATGCTGTGGGGGTAGTCTGCCTCCTCTCTGCACCAGAAGCTCCGAAGAAATCTCCCGTGGGTCGACGGAATCTTCCCCCTGCAACCGCAGGCACCAAAAAGCTGCATTACCGGTCCCTTGGGTCTCCTCTCAGCACGACGAGCGAGGTCCCTCGAATCCAGCGACACCGTCCAAGTGACCCCCACAGTCCAGTGACTCTTCAGCCCAAGTTTGGTGGAGGTAAGTCCTTGCCTCACCTCGCTGGGCTGCATTGCTGGGAACCGCGACTTTGCAAGCTACTCCGGCCCCTGTGCACTTCCGGCGGAAATCCTTCGTGCACAGCCAAGCCTGGGTCCACGGCACTCTAACCTGCATTGCACGACTTTCTAAGTTGGTCTCCGGCGACGTGGTACTCCTTTGTGCAACTTCGGCGAGCACCGTTTCACGCATCCTCGTAGTGCCTGTTTCTGGCACTTCTCCGGGTGCTACCTGCTTCAGTGAGGGCTCTTTGTCTTGCTCGACGTCCCCTCTCTCTGCAGGTCCAATTTGCGACCTCCTGGTCCCTCCTGGGCCCCAGCAGCGTCCAAAAACGCCAAACGCACGATTTGCGTGTAGCAAGGCTTGTTGGCGTCCATCCGGCGGGAAAACACTTCTGCACGACTCTCCAAGGCGTGGGGGATCCATCCTCCAAAGGGGAAGTCTCTAGCCCTTGTCGTTCCTGCAGTATTCACAGTTCTTCAGCCTAGTAAGAGCTTCTTTGCACCAACCGCTGGCATTTCTTGGGCATCTGCCCATCTCCGAGTTGCTTGTGACTTTTGGACTTGGTCCCCTTGTTCCACAGGTACCCTCAGTCAGGAATCCATCGTTGTTGCATGGCTGATTTGTGTTTTCCTTGCATTTTCCCTCTAACACGACTATTTTGTCCTTAGGGGA
Source organism: Pleurodeles waltl (assembly GCF_031143425.1). Taxonomy (NCBI): domain Eukaryota; kingdom Metazoa; phylum Chordata; class Amphibia; order Caudata; family Salamandridae; genus Pleurodeles; species Pleurodeles waltl. The sequence goes on from NC_090438.1 coordinate 75,594,779, forward strand.
ACTTTGGTGCACTTTGCACTCACTTTTCAGGGTCTTGGGGAGGGTTATTTTGCTAACTCTCACTATTTTCTAATAGTCCCAGCGACCCTCTAGAAGGTCACATAGGTTTGGGGTCCATTCGTGGTTCGCATTCCACTTCTGGAGTATATGGTTTGTGTTGCCCCTATCCCTATGTTTCCCCATTGCATCCTATTGTAACTATACATTGTTTGCACTGTTTTCTAAGACTATACTGCATATTTTTGCTATTGTGTATATATATCTTGTGTATATTTCCTATCCTCTCACTGAGGGTACACTCTAAGATACTTTGGCATATTGTCATAAAAATAAAGTACCTTTATTTTTAGTATAACTGTGTATTGTGTTTTCTTATGATATTGTGCATATGACACTAAGTGGTACTGTAGTAGCTTCACACGTCTCCTAGTTCAGCCTGAGCTGCTTTGCTAAGCTACCATTATCTATCAGCCTAAGCTGCTAGACACCCTATACACTAATAAGGGATAACTGGGCCTGGTGCAAGGTGCAAGTACCCCTTGGTACTCACTACAAGCCAGTCCAGCCTCCTACATTGGTTGTGCAGTGGTGGGATAAGTGCTTGAGACTACTTACCACTCTTGTCATTGTACTTTTCATAAGAGAAAAATATACAAAACAAGGTCAGTGTATATACACATAGCCAAAAAGTTTTGCATTTCCTCTTTTCACTCTTTTCAAAGTGCTGAAAAGTACTTCTAAACTTTCAAAAAGTTCTTAAAAGTTAAAAAAGTTTTTTTCTGTCTTTCCAAAAAGTTCTGAAAACTTTTTTCTCTTTTTCTATTACTTCAACTCTCTCTAAAAAATGTCTGGCACAGGAAAAAATGTTGAACTGTCCAAACTTGCCTATGATCACCTTAGCTGGAAAGGAGCAAGGAGTCTCTGCATAGAGAGAGGTTTGAGTGTAGGGAAGAATCCTTCTTTAGAACTGTTAATTAATATGCTTAGAGTACAGGATAAGGCCATAAGTGCCCAATCTGTAGAAAAAGTAGCTAATGGTTCTCAATCTGATCCAGGGACTCCCCCAGGAAAAGGTTCAGGAAAGAAACTTCTCAGCCTGCCCATTACTAGACAGTCTAGCATAGTTGGTACAGAGGTTGAATCACACCATACTAATGGTGTGCTCTCACATTATACTGGTAGCCAAGCTGTTAGGGTGCCCTCTGTAAGGGACAGGTCTCCTTCTGTTCATTCCCATCATACCTCTGTATCTAGAAATGTCCCTCCCACCCACCCTGATGACAGATTGTTAGAAAGGGAGCTCAATAGATTGAGAGTGGAACAAACCAGACTGAAGCTCAAGAAGCAACAGCTGGATTTGGATAGACAGTCTTTAGAAGTAGAGAGGGAAAGACAGAAGTTGGGTTTAGAAACCCATGGTGGCAGCAGCAGTATTCCCCATAGTCATCCTGCAAAAGAGCATGATTCCAGGAATCTGCACAAGATAGTTCCCCCTTATAAGGAGGGGGATGACATTAACAAGTGGTTTGCTGCACTTGAGAGGGCCTGTGCTGTACAGGATGTCCCTCAAAAGCAGTGGGCTGCTATCCTATGGCTATAATTTACTGGAAAAGGTAGGGATAGGCTCCTTACTGTAAAAGAAAATGATGCTAATAATTTCCAAGTTCTTAAGAATGCACTCCTGGATGGTTATGGCTTAACCACTGAACAGTACAGGATAAAGTTCAGAGAGACCAAAAAGGAGTCTTCACAAGACTGGGTTGATTTCATTGACCAGGCAGTGAAGGCCTTGGAGGGGTGGTTACATGGCAGTAAAGTTACTGATTATGAAAGCCTGTATAACACAATCCTGAGAGAGCATATACTTAATAATTGTGTGTCTGATTTGTTGCACCAGTACCTGGTAGACTCTGATCAGACCTCTCCCCAAGAATTGGGAAAGAAGGCAGACAAATGGGTCAGAACAAGGGTGAACAGAAAAGTTCATACAGGGGGTGACAAAGATGGCAATAAGAAGAAAGATGGTGAAAAATCTCAAGATAAGCATGGGGATAAGGGTAAAACCAAAGATCCCACTTCAAATCTTAAACACTCTTCAGAGGGTGGGGATAAAACAAATTCTTCCTCTTCTTCCCAACCTGCACACATTAAAAAGCCTTGGTGCTTTGTGTGTAAAAACAGAGGCCATAGGCCAGGGGATAAGTCCTGTCCAGGTAAACCCCCTGAGCCTACCACCACTAATACATCAAGCTCTAGTGCCCCTAGCAGTAGTGGTACTAGTGGTGGGACTGCTGGCAACAGTCAAGCAAAGGGTGTAGTTGGGTTCACTTATGGGTCCATAGTGGAAACTGATGTAATCAGTCCCAAGACAGTTTCTGTCACACCTAGTGGCACTGGCCTTGCCACACTGGCTGCTTGTCCCCTTACAATGGATAAGTACAGGCAGACAGTTTCAATAAATGGTGTTGAGGCCTTGGCCTACAGGGACACAGGTGCCAGTTTCACTTTGGTGACTGAAAACCTAGTGCCTCCTGAACAACACATCATTGGACAACAGTATAAGATTATTGATGTCCATAACTCCACTAAGTTTCTTCCCTTAGCTATAATTCAGTTTAGTTGGGGTGGAGTTACTGGCCCTAAGCAGGTGGTGGTATCACCTAGCTTACCTGTAGACTGTCTCTTAGGTAATGACCTAGAGGCCTCAGGTTGGGCTGATGTAGAGTTTTATGCCCATGCAGCCATGCTGGGCATCCCTGAGGAATTGTTCCCTCTCATTTCAAGTGAAATGAAAAAGCAAAGGAGAGAAGGCCTGAAAACTCAGGATCCCTCTCCATCAACAGGTAAAAAGGGTATCACAGTATCCCCTAACCACCCTACCATTCAGGATACTATTCCTGTGGTGGGAGAAACCTCTCCTGGGGTGGCACCTGTTCCAAGGGAATCATCAGCTAGCAAAGCTGGACTCCCTGAGGTGGAAGTACCTCTCTGTGGGATAACTAACATTGGTGAGAAAAAGAGCACCATTTTAGTTAACATGGAGCATCCCTCCAACCCTCCCAGAGAAACTTTAGTGCAGAAAATCTGCACTGCCTCACAACACTTAGGACAGCATCCCTGCCCTAGTGTGGAGCTGATAGGACAGCATCCCTGCCCTGCTCCAACTCAAGAGAAACAGCATCCCTGTTCTCTCTTCCAGCCAGATGGACAAAGTTTTTGCCCAGCTATGGCTTTTCTGAGACAGCATCCCTGTCTGGCATTTCCATCACTACAAATAGGTTCAGTGGACAATTCCCACTGCTCTAAACTAAAACTTACTGATAGAAACTCTGAAAATACATCTTCACAGTGTTGCTTAGCTAAAAAAACTTCAAACAGGGTGGTTTACATCCCCACAGGGAAGTAACCATATAGTGGATGATAAAGGGAGTAACCAGTCTATTGCAGAGCTACTCTCTACTTATCACCACTTAGACAATAAAGTCTCAACTGGCCAAGGTTAGCCTTATTGTCCTTTGTTTGGGGGGGGGGTTGTGTGAGAAGGTAGCCTCTTTCTAGCCTTGTTACCCCCACTTTTGGCCTGTTTGTGAGTGTTGGTCACTGTTTTCACTGTCTCACTGGGATCCTGATAGCCAGGCCTCAGTGCTCATAGTGAAAACACTATGTTTTCAGTATGGTTGCTATGTGTCACTGGGATCCTGCTAGTCAGGACCCCAGTGCTCATAGGTTTGTGGCCTATATGTATGTGTCACTGGGACCCTGTCACACAGGGCCCCAGTGCTCATAGGTGTGCATGTATATGTTCCCTGTGTGGTGCCTAACTGTCTCACTGAGGCTCTGCTAACCAGAACCTCAGTGGTTATGCTCTCTCATTACTTTCAAATTGTCACTAACAGGCTAGTGACCAATTTTACCAATTTACATTGGCTTACTGGAACACCCTTATAATTCCCTAGTACAGTGGTTCCCAAACTTTTTCGATCCCCGGCTCCTTTGACGTATTGGCCGTGTTGGCCACGGCTCCCCATTATGTTACTTTTTTTTGGCGGGTGGGGGAACATAATCCCAGCCTGTACCTGTACCTACACTATTTACAGTTTGACTTCTTAATTCTCTCGTTCAGGTTCCTGAAAACCATTTATTTTAAATGGTTTCTTTTCTTTTGTCATAGGGATATTATTAATGGTACTCTGGCGTCCTCCGCTGGTCACAATAATTAATGCAGGGGGTTTTGTTTCCAAAACCACGGTGAAAAGCTACCGATTAAAAGCACCTCCGAGTGGTTTCCAGACTGTGTGCGGCGCCCCTGGCTAATTTTGACGGCGCACCAAGGAGCCGCGGCGCACAGTTTGGGAACCACTGCCCTAGTATATGGTACTAAGGTACCCAGGGTATTGGGGTTCCAGGAGATCCCTATGGGCTGCAGCATTTCTTTTGCCACCCATAGGGAGCTCTGACAATTCTTACACAGGCCTGCCACTGCAGCCTGAGTGAAATAACGTCCACGTTATTTCACAGCCATTTTACACTGCACTTAAGTAACTTATAAGTCACCTATATGTCTAACCTTTACCTGGTAAAGGTTAGGTGCAAAGTTACTTAGTGTGTGGGCACCCTGGCACTAGCCAAGGTGCCCCCACATTGTTCAGAGCCAATTCACTGAACTTTGTGAGTGCGGGGACACCATTACACGCGTGCACTACATATAGGTCACTACCTATATGTAGCTTCACAATGGTAACTCCGAATATGGCCATGTAACATGTCTATGATCATAGAATTGCCCCCTCTATGCCATCCTGGCATAGTTGGCACAATCCCATGATCCCAGTGGTCTGTAGCACAGACCCTGGTACTGCCAAACTGCCCTTCCGGGGGTTTCACTGCAGCTGCTGCTGCTGCCAACCCCTCAGACAGGCAGCTGCCCTCCTGGGGTCCAGCCAGGCCTGGCCCAGGATGGCAGAACAAAGAACTTCCTCTGAGAGAGGGTGTGACACCCTCTCCCTTTGGAAAATGGTGTGAAGGCAGGGGAGGAGTAGCCTCCCCCAGCCTCTGGAAATGTTTTGTTGGGCACAGAGGTGCCCAATTCTGCATAAGCCAGTCTACACCGGTTCAGGGACCCCTTAGCCCCTGCTCTGGCGCGAAACTGGACAAAGGAAAGGGGAGTGACCACTCCCCTGACCTGCACCTCCCCTGGGAGGTGTCCAGAGCTCCTCCAGTGTGCTCCAGACCTCTGCCATCTTGGAAACAGAGGTGCTGCTGGCACACTGGACTGCTCTGAGTGGCCAGTGCCACCAGGTGACGTCAGAGACTCCTGCTGATAGGCTCCTTCAGGTGTTAGTAGCCTTTCCTCTCTCCTAGGTAGCCAAACCCTCTTTTCTGGCTATTTAGGGTCTCTGTCTCTGGGGAAACTTTAGATAACGAATGCATGAGCTCAGCCGAGTTCCTCTGCATCTCCCTCTTCACCTTCTGATAAGGAATCGACCGCTGACCGCGCTGGAAGCCTGCAAACCTGCAACATAGTAGCAAAGACGACTACTGCAACTCTGTAACGCTGATCCTGCCGCCTTCTCGACTGTTTTCCTGCTTGTGCATGCTGTGGGGGTAGTCTGCCTCCTCTCTGCACCAGAAGCTCCGAAGAAATCTCCCGTGGGTCGACGGAATCTTCCCCCTGCAACCGCAGGCACCAAAAAGCTGCATTACCGGTCCCTTGGGTCTCCTCTCAGCACGACGAGCGAGGTCCCTCGAATCCAGCGACACCGTCCAAGTGACCCCCACAGTCCAGTGACTCTTCAGCCCAAGTTTGGTGGAGGTAAGTCCTTGCCTCACCTCGCTGGGCTGCATTGCTGGGAACCGCGACTTTGCAAGCTACTCCGGCCCCTGTGCACTTCCGGCGGAAATCCTTCATGCACAGCCAAGCCTGGGTCCACGGCACTCTAACCTGCATTGCACGACTTTCTAAGTTGGTCTCCTGCGACGTGGGACTCCTTTGTGCAACTTCGGCGAGCACCGTTTCACACATCCTCGTAGTGCCTGTTTCTGGCACTTCTCTGGGTGCTACCTGCTTCAGTGAGGGCTCTTTGTCTTGCTCGACGTCCCCTCTCTCTGCAGGTCCAATTTGCGACCTCCTGGTCCCTCCTGGGCCCCAGCAGCGTCCAAAAACGCCAAACGCACGATTTGCGTGTAGCAACGCTTGTTGGCGTCCATCCGGCGGGAAAACACTTCTGCACGACTCTCCAAGGCGTGGGGGATCCATCCTCCAAAGGGGAAGTCTCTAGCCCTTGTCGTTCCTGCAGTATTCACAGTTCTTCAGCCTAGTAAGAGCTTCTTTGCACCAACCGCTGGCATTTCTTGGGCATCTGCCCATCTCCGAGTTGCTTGTGACTTTTGGACTTGGTCCCCTTGTTCCACAGGTACCCTCAGTCAGGAATCCATCGTTGTTGCATTGCTGATTTGTGTTTTCCTTGCATTTTCCCTCTAACACGACTATTTTGTCCTTAGGGGAACTTTGGTGCACTTTGCACTCACTTTTCAGGGTCTTGGGGAGGGTTATTTTGCTAACTCTCACTATTTTCTAATAGTCCCAGCGACCCTCTAGAAGGTCACATAGGTTTGGGGTCCATTCGTGGTTCGCATTCCACTTCTGGAGTATATGGTTTGTGTTGCCCCTATCCCTATGTTTCCCCATTGCATCCTATTGTAACTATACATTGTTTGCACTGTTTTCTAAGACTATACTGCATATTTTTGCTATTGTGTATATATATCTTGTGTATATTTCCTATCCTCTCACTGAGGGTACACTCTAAGATACTTTGGCATATTGTCATAAAAATAAAGTACCTTTATTTTTAGTATAACTGTGTATTGTGTTTTCTTATGATATTGTGCATATGACACTAAGTGGTACTGTAGTAGCTTCACACGTCTCCTAGTTCAGCCTGAGCTGCTTTGCTAAGCTACCATTATCTATCAGCCTAAGCTGATAGACACCCTATACACTAATAAGGGATAACTGGGCCTGGTGCAAGGTGCAAGTACCCCTTGGTACTCACTACAAGCCAGTCCAGCCTCCTACACTCTGTGATAAGCCTGACTGCTCAGTGCCAAGCTATCAAGGGTGAGCGCAGGTTATGCAGTGAGTGTAATCCCCCACCCCTAACGGGAGTGGTAGGTTTTTCTGGCTGAGGTAGTACAACAGCCACCCACAACAGGCCGCTTCCAACAGGTTTTTTAATGTATAGTAATATATTTTCACCATAAGTAATGCCAACCCACACCAAGCACAGCCAGGCCATGTGTCCAACTCATCCGGGCAGCCAGTCCTACACCAGACACTGCCTTTGGCCACTGAGCACAAGCAAACAATTATTAAAGCTTTACTATAAAAGCATTGACATGTCTTTGAGTTTTTTTGCAATATTTTTCAAGCTGCTTAGTGCACCCATGGAACAGACCACAAGGAGCCTCAGCACTCCTGCTGAAGAGCACAGAGTTAAAGCTAGAAGTGCCTTAAAAAATATGGTAATCTCTCCTAGGGTCTTTTATTCAGTGACTCAGAAGACTTGGGTCCTGAAAGGAAAGTTGTGGTCGCCAATTTGGTTCTTGGCTGGGCCCTTGGGTAGAGAACATTTATAAACATAAACATGAGGAAATTCAGCAGTTATAGTTAGTTAGTTCAAGTAGCTATAACTTGTGACCTAAAGTAACTACAACTCACACCCATGCCAAGCACAATTTATTTTTCAATAATTTGACTTCTAATTTTTTATTGATATTTTCATTGACGTTATAAAAGTTGTCATGAGCGCTGTAATATCTGTGGTAATTAGCAGTGCATGGCGAGGGCATGCGTTTTAGTTGCCTTAGGCACTGCGTTATAGTTACTTGAAATACCTGCACCTATAACTAAGGATTTTCTCTGGTTTTATATGAGTAAATTCAGAACCTAACTCTATCATCCCTGTAACCTTTGTTTTTTTAAGTGAATTTCTATGGGTTTTTAAACTCTGTTTCCTAACTATAATGTTCTTGTAACTTTTGTTTTGTTTCAGTGAATGTCTATGTTTTTTTCAATGTAAATTAATTTTCATTACTGTATATTAATCCAATCACTGCCTTCAGCCAGCCCCTGTAGCCAACCCACCTAACCACCCAACCCTGCGGTGCACATGGCCACTGGCCATGTGTAGCGGAAGTTGGCCGTTGGGCCTGTCTCTCTGGGTGTGAGAATAGGTGTGAGAGGGTGTCTCCAGGTATGAAAGTTGGTGTGGGAGGGTCTGTGTGAGAGTGAGTGTCAGAGGATTCATATGGATGTGAGAGTGGGTATGAGAGTGTCTGATTGCGCTCCAATAGATGAAAGATGCATTTATCCCCACGAAGGATTTCAGATCGTTTTTCAATATGCAATCGCAGAGTAAACACACTTTCTTTGCCTTCATCAAGCCCAGGAGTTAGGATCATTTTTCCTTTCCAGAAGTGGAGCTTTAACTAGGACACCTGTTCCGATTATATTTGTAAGTGCTTCCTGTTCAGGTTTAATTTCTGTGAAATGGGCATCATGACCAGAACGGAAGCTCACCTGCTTGTTTATCCAACAAAAGTCCTCAGTTTTGCACAAACTGTTTATCCAACTGGGGTACTTTCTTCTGGTTAGTTAGTAAGTGCTACATCATTGGATGAGTGGCCAGTGTTGGGGAGGAGGGCTGTGCGGACTCCTCCCCCAGGCTGATTTCAGCCCCGGGGACCTCATCCATTGGGACCTGACCATCTCTCCTGGGTGCCCCCCAGTGTGCAACGGGACCACAGTGGGGGCCCGAGTGCCCATCAATCCCAGCCAGCTCCCCGCCTCTTGTAGGAGCAGGCAGTGCTGTCACAGACAGGGAGCTGCTAAACATGTATGTCTGCAAGCAGGGAAACAGAGGAAACATCCGCTCCCAGAAAGCAAGAGCCGTTTGACAGCTCTCGCTTGCTGGGAGCTGAGTTGTGTCAAAGCTCCCACTAAGTCAGAGCAAACAGCTATGTCCCGGGGGTGGGCACCATGGGACATAGCAGGAGCTGGTTCTGGGGGACGGTGGTCCCCAGGGCCATTATTGGCTCCTTTAATGGGGGCCATGCAGCTCCCCTCCAACCTTAAACTTTGCTCTGGGGAGACGGTGATCCCCAGGACCAGGGGTCTGCAATAAGCCCTCTCCATTATCATATTTCAGCCCCGGTGAAGCGGCGGTCCCTGGTGCTGCAGGGGGGTTGCGTGGCCCCCACTTAATTGTACTTACTTGCCCGGGGAGATGGCAGCCCACATCAACTTGTTATTTAGCCCCTTGGAGGTGCGGTCCCCGGGGCTTTGGGGAAGGCCATACAGGCCTCTCCCATATAAAATAAAGATTTTGCCCCAGGGAGTTGGTGGTTCCTGGGGTGCAGAGGGGACCACCACACATTTTTTCTAATCACCCCAGGGAGGTGGTGGTCCCGGGGCTAATATAAGCCAAAGGAGGGGCCCCCAACCGCTTCACTCCTTTCTAAATGCACCCGGGTCCTGGCCCACCTAGGGGTCACATTTTTTAAAAAGGGTGGGAGACACCCCTTTTTAAAAAAAACAAATCTTGCAAAAATCCACAGATTTTTCCTAGATAAAAGAAAATGCTTTTTAGTCTTGGCAGTGTCTGGAAGGGACCCCTAGACCAAAGTTAGGTGCTCAGGGTGACCTTACTCTGGCCCTTTTCTTTTGTTTCATTTTTATTCTGGGACTCAGCTGAAGCTGAGTCCCATGATGGCTGTCAACACTTCCTTGTTGTAGTGTTGACAGCCAATCAAATATCAGCACGGAGATAGTTGACTCAGCAGAGGATCTACATCCATAGAAATCTATGTTTTTTGCCCTTTAATAACTCTAAAACCACTGAACGGATATACACCAAATTACAAAAAACGTGCTTTCTGGACCAAGACCTAGCTTTCTGCCACATTTGGTGTCATTCCGTTCAGCTGTTCAGGCTGTGGTCGTGTTCAAAATCTCTATTGGAAAGTGAATTGGGAAACATGTTTTGGGACCCCCTGCATCCCCTTTTTCTAAGCGCCCACTTGACAGAAACTTCTCAAGACTGCAGCTGGAGCCAATAGAGTATTTGTTTTAAAAAGTTTGTGAAGATTCATCAAGAGGTGCAAAAGTTATTGGCAAAACAAAAAACTGTCTTCCTCTGGAAACTAGGTCCTAATTATAACGGGAAACATCCTGAACAACTAGGTCTAAACCACTACTTGCCTGAACCACTACTGCTAAACAACTAAAAAGTCTCTACAACTAAGTACTGAACAACTACTGTCTAAACAACAATTGTGCCTGAATAACAATTGCCTGAACAATTAATTTTAAGGTAAGGTTTTCCTTTTGTTTTTTTATGGTTTATTAGTTGTTTAGAATATATATATATATATTAGTTGTTCAGGCAATTGTTATTCAGACACAATAGTTGTTCAGACAGTAGTTGTTCAGTACTTAGTTGTAGAGACTTTTTAGTTGTTTAGCAGTAGTGGTTTAGGCTATAGTTGTTTAGGACCTAGTTGTTCTGTCACATATTCAATTATAACTACCTACTTGCGACCGCCACACTGCAGACCACCACTGGCGACATACACACACACTATTACTTGAATAATATTTTACAGCGTCTACTGGGAGTGAAATAAGTCAAAAGCATTAAATGGATTAAAAGCTTTTTCCACACTGATAAAAGGTTTATTTGTAACTCTACTGTACCTGATGCCTGTCGAGTGCTATGGCAGTCAGGGTCAATGTGGAGACGTGAAGGGAACAATATTGCACAAAGCGGCTGACGTGACACATGGCTTTTCCGAACATCCAGGTACTATTCACAAAACGAACCTAGTGGGTTACAAATAAACTTTAGATTTTACATGTTCAAAAAGTGGCACATTATATATGTGTACCAATGAGACAGAGAAAGGAGAGGCCACTAGTAGATGTAAAATGATAGCTTTGCATTGCCTGTAATTGACATTCACATTCAATCAGAAAGAACAAATAATTGCATAGTACTTACTGGCACATTCTTTCAGCATGAAAAATGCATTTAACAAGATACACATTTTAACAACCTTAGAAGAACAAGCGGCTGAATGTAGCAGGTTAGTAATGCTGGGAAAGGGTTCCCATTAGCAAGTAAAAGGGACTATTTTATGAGGGTCAAACACGACATATTACAATTGCCAGGTCAGTGACACACATTGGCTTATGTCAGCTGTGGTAGTTCATATAGTAAATGCATTTTATTTTTTTATTTTAAAGTATGATGAAGCGAAACCCTCCTCATACTATCATGTCTGACGTATTGTACATCTCTCTAATACTCAAGCAATGATTACTTACAGTGTGCTAATGTTACCTATTTGTTTCTCTTCAATACGTCTTCTGTTGATTCTTCTAAATTAGTATTTTACTTCTGTTTTTGTACATCTTTCTGAATGTTTTTCACTGTGTGCTTCTCCAATTCATACAGCACCTTGAAAAGTGCCCAGAAACGAAGAAAAGTGGATTCTGCACAAATACCTCATGAGATTCATGGACCTTGCCCTTGTCTTGGTAAAGATGGTGTATATTGAGGGCATGAAAGCCTCCTAGAATCCCTGAGATGTGTCTGTGACTGGGGCATCTGCTGAGGTGGGCTAAGGCTGAGGTCAACACTCTTGCCACCTTGTAGAGACGATATGGAGAAGGACAGGCTGTTATGCAATGGAACACATTAGTGCTGGGACTGGTAGCTAGACCAGACGTCCTCCCCCCCCCTTGAAATATCACTCAAAGTCTCCAAATACAACTGATAAATTGAACTGAAGACAGGATTGTCATGAAACTCCTCACCATCTTAGTCTATTATTTATAAGCAGCTCTGAGCCTTGGTTTGAGTACATAGATCAGGGCTGAAGGATAATCCATATTTTCCCAGTCTTGGGGAAATGATTGGGATTAGATTTGCATTAAATACTGAGAAGTATAGGTGAGAGGTCAGCTCCGGCGCTGCTGACCCGTGAGCCTTCAAAATTACAGAGGTTATTGTGGAGCCGGTGCTGGGATGCTGGAGCGACCCAATCAGAGCCTGACCCCAGTGGAAGTTACTAGGGTGAAGGATGGAGTCCTGCTGATGCTCCCCCATCGAATGGAGAGCAGCACTTCCATGCTGGGACAAGCTGGGGCCAACCTCCTCTTAGCTGCTGGACACAAGGAGGCAGCTGAACTCTTCTGGATCTGGGGCCTTGTCTGTAGTGCTACCAGGGGCAACGTAGGCAGGCACTAGAGAGGTGGCACCGGTTAGCTGCTTGTAATGCCACCCCAGCAAGTTGGCCAATCCTCAACAAGTCAGAGCAGGGTCACCTGAACAATGGAAAGAGATGAAGCTTTCAAACTACCCCCCACCTCTCAGCCTTGGATAGACCAGTTAAAAAAATCAGCCGGGTGCCACCGGCGGTCACACCGCACCTGCAGGCACAGCCACAGTTGAGGGGCTAGGCACAATCCGGCAGGCCATACAGTCCTCTCAGAGCACCCTGGAGGCTAAGATCGGGGAAGTGCAAGAAGACGGCCTCCTGCGACAAGATCTCCGGAAGGCAGTGGGTCGCATTACAGAAGTGGAGGGGAGGGTGTCCACCATAGAAGATGATGTCTCGGATCTCAAGGCCAGGGTGGCCCAGCTGCAGACCTAGATGGGTGACCTCTATCGGTGAGCAGAAGATGCAGAGAATAGGTCGAGGCACAACAACCTGCAATTTGCGGGGTTTCCGGAAGGAGTTGAAAATACACACCCTGCTAAATTCTTGGAACAGTGGCTCAGGTCATGGATGCCTGCAGAATAGTTGTCCCAGTGGTTTGTGATCAAACATGCGCACAGGGGGCAAGAGGCTTCCCCAAATAGTGCACTTCCTTAACTTCAAAGACTGGGATCACATCCTTAGAGAAGTGCAAACGTAATCCAATCTTTGTTATCAGAATGATAAAGTGCTTATCTTCCCAGACTATACACACGAGGTCCAAGGTAAGCGTCGCCCCTATGAGACAGTCAAAAACTCAGAGCACTAAATAGGTCCTACATGCATATGTTCCCTGTGCAGCTTAAAGTGCTCATGGATGGCAAATCCTTCTTCTTTGACACCCCAGAGTCTGCCTGGGAGTGGCATACCGAGATGCCCTGGTTCCGCAGAGTGACCCCTCCCCCCGGAGGGATCGGCGCCTGACAGGGACCCCTCCCCAGGATCGTTGCCGCAAGAGAGGCTGGACCGAGTCGTGCAAAAGGAAGCACTGTAGCGCCTCCTCATCCCCAATCCTCGACACAATACAGCCTTCAGCATCTCAGAAACTGGACTCGTCTGCACATGATCTGCGCGATCTTTCCCTGGTGGCCCTGTGAAGGAGAGGCTAAGCCAGACCCCTCAAATCTCGTAGTTGGGGGGAACTGCCAACCAATGAAACTTTACATACTAGAGCCTTGAGGACCGTTGACTGACCACCTGAGGGGAGGCAGACACTTTATTGCATGAATCCGATCTAGAGGAGGGGTCCACCACTTCATTCCCATTGCAGATTGTTGGGGAGTTGGGGTATAAGGTTCAGGGTGACAGATGCTTCAACGGGGAAATATGGGGTGGGGGGAATGAGATGGTTGGTTGATACAAATTTTATTCATGTTTATATCCCTGTGTATTCTAACAGTTGTAGTGAATTCTACACAGTACTTTAATTGACATTGTTCAGAAGAAAAATTATCTCAATTGAAAAACACATTTTACATTTTGTATGTGAACATAAAGAAACATATACAGTTAAGGGTTGTTCCATGCATGGAATTGTTATATGTTGACAATGCCAAGTGTCCTAGAGGTTGGTGTTGCTAAGGGTCCTCCTGATCCAGCAGCTCTAGAGAGAATAACAACGCTCAAGGGTTACTAAGTGTATTCTAAAACACTTTTTTTTACAGATAGTCACCCACCTGGTCCTGAGGCCCCTGGTGTCGGGCACACACAAGGGCTAAAGCTTGCTGGTGGCGCACACAAAGGCCAAAGCTTGCTGATGGCTCATACCAATGACTCCCGCTGCCCTCCGGGACACCCTTATACCATAATTTTATGGAAAATGAACGGCTTGCTGGATAAGATTAAGCTCTCACGGTCCTTGGCAGTGTACCTCATTCCTCTCCCTCCATATTGATGCTGAAGGAGACACACTTGCTGGGCTCCCAGTGTAACATTCTTGCGTGTTACTGTTTTGACAGAGTGTACCGTGCTGGGTTCAGTAGGGATGCCAGGGGGATAGCAATACTACTCCACAGAATGTTTCCCTTGACAGAGATCACAACGAGGTCTGACCCTAAAGTTTGATTCATTGCCTTGACAGGGGTACGAGAAGGTCAAACGCTTAATAGTCTATGTATATACGCTCCCCAGTTGCATTGGAGGAGTTCCTAGTCACCTTCCAGGACGAGATGGTACATTTTCCATCCGGTTTCACCCTGGTAGGCGGAGACTTCAACTCCGTTCTCAACCCCTAAGCCGATTCCACTGCTCCCCCGGCCGTGAGATGTAGCAGAGCCAATCTGCTGAGTTACTGGGCTAACCGAATCCTGCCCTATGAGCCTTTTGGGACTACCTTAGGGGAGACTTAAAAGTAATAAAAGGAAGGTTTAGGCCTGGAAAAGGGTTTTTTTTTCAAGCTCGAAATGGCAGTTTAAAACCGCACCACAGGCTGCAGTGCCAGGCCTGAGGCATGTTTTACAAGGATACTTTAGTGGGTGACACAATGAGTGCTGCAGGCTCACCAGCAGTATTTAATTTGCAGGCTCTGAATACATCTAGTACAATTGACTAGGGACTTACTAGTACATTATAGGCCCTGGACACACCTGGTACCATTGACTAGGGATTTACAAGTAATTCAATTGTGCCATTCATGTGTAAGCTTTTATCACTGTTCAGCATCGAAAACGTCCATAGAGTCTTAATGCCAGCAAAGATGGGTTCAGTAACAGAAGGCAAAAATCTAGGTGGGACCCTTCAAAAAGGGCAGGGTCCAACAGTAACCATGGATTGCGGCCTACTCCCCAAGCCTGAAAAGGTCCACCAGGGCTGTATTATTTTTAAAGGGGTGTGGGGCATGTGATGCCCCTTCGAGACCTACTACAGGCCCTGGGGACTGCATCTCAATTTTTTTATTGAGCTTTAATACATCTTTTTATAGTAATCACTTTTAATAAACAGTGACTGTGTGAATTATTAAAATATACATTTAGTTGTAATTATTGATCATATTTTAACAGAGACAATCCATTTGCTTAATATATGTTGATATCCTTATTTCTTCATAAATCCAATAGACCAGGCACTGCAACCAACCCTACACTGCACACGTCCAAAGACTGTTACACATGGAAATAAAATATTACTTTACCTAACAAAACTCTAGAAAATCACTGAAAAAAACAAAGTCACATTATAGTTGCGTATGATAATAGTATCTTACTTTACATCAACAGAAACATAGAAATTCACTGAAAAAAACAAAGGCTAAAGTAACACTATAGTTAGGTGAAAATTTCAGTGACAATGTAATGCTATAAAAAAGACTGAAACTCACCAGTTATAGTTATTGCAAGTAACTATAATTCGTGCCCTGAGGGAACTATAACACAAGTCTACTAATTACCTCTTATATTACATCACTCATGGCATGTTCTATGACATCACTGACCATGTCACAGCAACATCTGAAATTACATAATTGATGACAACTCTGTGCATGGTGGGGGCACGAGTTATAGTTACTTTTGGGCAGAAGTTACAATTACTTAAGATGACTCCTACAACTGCTGAAGTTCCGTGTTTTTCAGAGTAAAACATGTTGTCACTGAAAAATTCACCTAACTATAACATTACTGTTATCGGGTTACTGGTTGACAGTGTCAAAACCTACTTAAGCAGGATCCAGAAATCTCAAATTAGCCTGTGCTTAACCCTCTGGTAGCTTGGCACAAAGGCAGTTAGACTTAACTTAGAGGCAATGTGTGAAGTATTTGTGCAGTGCTTGAAATTGTAATAAAAAAATACAACACAAGAAAAGTCCCACACCAATTTAGAAAAATAGAGTGAAATTTAATAAAATACTTGAACCAAAACAACAAAAATCCAATCAGTGGAACCGGACATATTCAGTTTTAAAGATTTAAGTTAAGTAAAAAGAGTGCCTAGAAACACAAAGCGCCAGCAGTAGCTAGCTAGTCACACTGAGCAGGGACAAAGTCACAGTTTCAGGCCAAATGAAATGGAACATGGTCGGATATCGGGACAAGCTAAGTCCACTGAACAAGAGTATCCTAAATTCTGGTTGTGGAGTGTTGCAAGATCCAGCATCGAGGATGTGTCGTGCAGTGGCAGTTCTGAGGAGATGTGAGGCTGCGTTGTGAGGTCTTGCGTCATCACTGAGGATGCTGTCAATGGGGGCTTGCGATTGGAAGTCCTGCATCAAAGATGTGTTGCACTCCCGCTGCTCCGAAGAAGCTGAGGAGCTGCAATGCGGAATCCTGCATCATCGTTGAGGATGCTTTCGACAAGGGGCTTGTGGTGTGGAGATCTGCGTCAAGGATGCACTGCGCATTGGCAGTTCTGAGGAGTCTGCAGGCTGCAATATATAACCCTGCATCAGGGATGCATTGTGCAGCTTCAGTTCTGAAGCGGATCTGCAAGGAAATGCAGAGCTCTGCATCGGTGGTGCCCATAGGACCACAGATACATTGGAATGATACCTTCAGGCCCACTTACAAGGTTCCAGGAATGGGGTGTCACCACCTGGGGGGCAAGACTCACAGCAGACAGAGTGCTGGTGCTGGTTCAAGGTGATTGGAGCCTTTTTTGTCCCAGGGGCTTCTGATCAGAAGGCTAGTCACTGGGTTCAAGATGCAGGTCCCATCCTCCTCACTCAGGCAGCTGGGCAACAGAGTTGCAGTCCTTATGGCAGAGCAGCACAGCAGTCCTTCTGGGTCTGACAGTTAGGTCTGAGTGTCCAATATCTATATCTGTACTCAGGTTTAAGGAAGGAGAAGGTTCTGGATTTTAACACCCCTAGAGGTGTTTGGAATTTCCTGCCTCCCTGCTCGGGCCCCAGCTTGTCTGGGGTTATAAAACACTAGAGTCAAACCCTTTGTGAGTGTCTCAAAGAAGAGCCTTTATGATATGCAAGTGTGATAGGTGACAGCTCTTCCCCTTCATCAAATCAGTCCTGCTATTACCTACTGCCCTTTGCTTCACTGTGTAGGAACAATACACAAAGACCAACTACCAAATGCATCTATTGATTTGACCATGATACAGGCTGCAAGAGCCAGGCTATTTGGTTATTTGATTCTAAAAGAAGGTCACTGGTCAAAGGGTTCGACACATCTGAGGAAGATAATGAGGATGATAAGCTTTTGAAGCACATATCCTTAAGGCTAACATTCAGGTGTGAATTTCTAGTCACTTCCCTGGTGTGTGTTTAGGGCTATTAGGATGGGAGTCCTGCTTTCGAACACTGCTCCCTGAAGGAAGAGCACAACAAAGAGTTGCTACTTCAAAGTGTGCAATCCTGGAAACTTAAACTTCAAAGCCGAGACACTAAATCTCAAGTGCATCTGGAAATGGATTATAAAAAGGGGATACTGAGACCCTCAAGTCATCAAACGGAAGCTGTGCATCAGCGTAGAGGAGCCCAGCATAACAGCTGCCTGTTGTGACCAGGAATGGGGACTCTGGGTGTGCTAGTGTCCCATGCTGACAGCACACAGGAGGATGAAGAACACTCACCTGGAGATTGTAGCACCAGTCTCGGCCTGACCAAAGACCAGTAAAGGAGATTGACAGGAGGGAGAGAGGTCTAGTGGGGATCCTATTTTGTGGATCACGGAACAGGAGTGTGAGATTCTGCACTGATCAGGTTGGCAGCAACCCCCATGCCAGGATGGGGCCTTGGTGAAGAATAAAGGTAACTTTCTAAGGTGATACGCTTTGGAAGATGGAGGACTGTTGCCTGATAAAGCGCAGTGACCTGCAGGGGTCCATCATCCTGTTTCTGCCGCCCAGATTTCCTGTATTCTAGGGGAGAGCCATGATGAAGAGAAAGAACCATCACTCTCTTTGCGTCTGCAGTGACCCTACATAAATGTTAGGAGTAAGAAACTGTGAAGGAGGAAGCAGATCATTGGTTGAAATGGAGAAGATGCAAATGGCTGTGACCCTTGGAGAGGTACAGCAACTATTTCAGCTCCCTATCAGATACCTGCCACCAGACTCCAGTAGAGACTTACTGCATTAGAAGAGCAGGAAGGACAGAGGCCATACTGACTACTGCTTTCTGCTATGTGAACACCACCCACTGGCCCAAGTGTGCCGAGGGACATTGAATCACCACTCTGCAAGAGAGGGCAGGACTGACAAATGGGCTGCAGAGCCCTGGGAGAACCTGTGCTGAATTAACAAGCTCCATCGTAGGGATTCAGATATCTTGCCAAAGAGCCCCATACAACTTCTGAAACTCAAACACATTAGCAGACCTAGCTTGAATGCTACCATATATGAATGAGGACTAACCATCAGCCATAAATGGGGAAGTGTGACTGGAAAGCTGACTCCATTAACCCTAGTGGGCTTGCCTCAAGAAGGCTGTGTATATTATTGCAGTGTGTTGTATTGTGCTTTGTGTTAGTAGATCAATACTTCTTTTTATATAAATGCAAGTACTTAACTGGACAATCAGTTATTGTGGTTGCTGGATGTGTTTTGAGTTGTGAGTCTGTGCTTACTTTACACCTACCTCCTCGTTGAGAATCCTACTACTGGAATTGCGCTACCACTGACAGTTAGGTGCGGAAGAGGTACTTGGCCCAGTTGTCGGAGCCCAGGGCAGGCCGGGCTCCAGGTCATCAGCAATGAAACCGACTTAGCCATCACTGTTGGATCCCAGTAATAAAGTAAGATATTATCATACCTAACTAGAATACTACTTTCAACGTTGGTTTTCATTGCATTTCCGGGTTGTTTTCAATATAAAATAACATTTTACTGCCTACCCCCAATCCCTCATAGGTGGTCACCCACGTCGTCTAAGGTCAACACACCACAGACACCAATACCCACGTTGTTACAAATAATGGTTCCCATTGGACTCTTGCAGGAGACAGAGTGGGTTCCTGTGCTCCAGCAGGACTCTCACAAGAGTAAGTGGCTAATGCAAGCTCCTGTGGATTTTGGCAGGAACCCAAAAATGTCAATTGTTTGTATTTTGACCCAGGTGTCCTTCTGGTACCCTCCCACAATGGCTAGGGGATTAGGGTACGCCAACCCTGCCCCGTTATACGTCTTCCTTTTACTTCCAGGACACAGGACCGAATCCCCATGTGCTGTAATGAGGCCACAACATTTCATTTTGCAGCCAGCCAATCAGCGCATGAGATCCTTCAGGACTTGCAGAAACCTGTTGCTCCCACAGGAGCAGGGCGCTGACAGGAAAAAAAGCCCCCCTAAGTCGATCAGATGGCTCTATTATTTGAAGTTGCATGCCTGCCGGTTCCCTGCGTGACTCCCGCATAACCAACCATCCAAATTTCTTACAATTTTGAAACTTAATTTCTCAACAATGACTAGACACACCAACACCAAATCAAAAAAATCACAAATATGGGGTAAAGATCTAGCTTTCAGCCAAATGTGGTATAATTCAGTTCAGCAGTAATGGTTGTAGCATTTTTAAAAACCTTGTGAAGATTTGTCAGGCGGCACCAAAGTTATTAGCAGGGAACTACATCCTAACTATAACTACACAGGGGTGCCATTTGCAGAATCTCAACAAAACTTTCCAAATAAGTGCTTTTTTTCACTAGTTTGTGAATGTAACATTTTGTGGTGATCTGTCAAGCGGTGGCTGAAACAAAGGGGGCTAAGGGGTTCTCTAAATGGGTTTTCCCCATTCATTTTTCCATAGGAACTTTAGACACCGCTCCAGTCCAGACCGCTAAATGGATGTACATAAATTTGTGAGAAAGCTAGATCTTGGGCCACAAAGAGTGCTTTTTGTGTTTTTGTCTCAATCCGTTGAGTAGTTGTGGAGAAGTTAAAGTTAGAAAAAGTGTATATATATCACACCAAGGAGGATCCACAGATCTGATGCTGAGATATGATTGGCTGCTACCACATCAACCACGAAGTGGTGGCAGCCATGTTGGTACTCAGAACCTAGTCCAGAGTCCTAAGATAATAGCAAAAAAGACATAGGGGCCTGGGTACGGATATCCTGGCACACTAGGCCTGCTGATGGGGTGGCAGAGAGACCATGTCTGAGGCCAAAACTGCTTTTTTTAAAGCGATGCTGGGAATTTGTGAAGGATCTGCAAATCCACTGTAAAATTAACCCCTTCGCTGCCAGACCCTTTCCCCCTCCTGTGCCGAGCCTTTTTTTGGCTATTTGGGGCAGTTCGCACTTAGGCCCTCATAACTTTTTGTTCACATAAGCTACCCACGCCAAACTTGCGCCTTTTTTTTCAACATCCTAGGGATTCTAGAGGTACCCAGACTTAGTGGGTTCCCTTGAAGGAGGCCAAGAAATTAGCCAAAATACAGTGAAAATTTCGTTTTTTTCAAACAAAAGGGAAAAAGTGGCTGCAGAAGAAGGCTTGTGGTTTTTTCCCTGAAAATGGCATCAACAAAGTGTTTGCGGTGCTACAATCACCAGCTTCCCAGCTTTCAGGAACAGGCAGACTTGAATAAGAAAACCCAATTTTTCAACACAAATTTGGCATTTTACTGGGACATATCCCATTTTTACAATTTTTTGTGCTTTCAGCCTCCTTCCAGTCAGTGACAAAAATGGGCATGAAACAAATGCTGGATCCCAGATACCTAAACATTTCTGAAAACTAGACAAAATTCTGAATTCATCAAGGGGTCATTTGTGTAGATGCTACAAGGGTTTCCTACAGAAAATAACAACTGAAAAAGAAAAATATTGAAATTGAGGTAAAAAAAAACATAAATTTTCTTTACGTTTTACTCTGTAACTTTTTCCAGCAATGTCAGATTTTTGAAAGCAATGTACCATTACGTCTGCTGGGCTCCTCTGGTTCGGGGGATATATAGAGCTTACAGGTTCGTCAAGAACCCTAGGTACCCAGAGCCAATAAATGAGCTGCACCCTGCAGTGCATTTTCATTCTATACCGTGTATACAGCAATTCATTTGCTGAAATATAAAGAGTGAAAAATAGCTATCTAGAAACCCTTTGTATTTCCAAAAAGGCCACAAGATAAGGTGTTGAGGAGCAGTGGTTATTTGCACATCTCTGAATTCCGGGGTGACCATACTAGCATGTGAATTACAGGGCATTTATTAAATAGATGTCTTTTTTACACACTCTTATATTCGGAAGGAAAAAAATGTAGAGAAAGACAAGGGGCAATAACACTTGTTTTGCTAATCTATGTTCCCCCAAGTCTCCCAATAAAAATTATACCTCACTTGTGTGGGTAGGCCTAGCGCCTGCGACAGGAAATGCCCCAAAACGCAACGTGGACACATCACATTTTTTTAAAGAAAACAGAGGTGTTTTTTGCAAAGTGCCTACCTGTAGATTTTGGCCTGTAGCTCAGCCGGCACCTAGGCCTACCAAACCTGTACAATTTTGAAAACTAGAGACCTAGGGGAATCCAAGATGGGGTGACTTGTGGGGCTCTGACCAGGTTCTGTTACCCAGAATCCTTTGCAAACCTCAAAATTTGGCTAAAAAAACACATTTTCCTCACATTTCGGTGCCAGAAAGTTCTGGAATCTGAGAGGAGCCACAAATTTCCTTCCACCCAGCGTTCCCAAGTCTCCTGATAAAAATGATACCTCACTTGTGTGGTTAGGCCTAGCGCCCGCGACAGGAAATGCCCCAAAACACAACGTGGACACATCACATTTTTATAAATAAAACAGAGGTGTTTTTTGTAAAGTGCCTACCTGTAGATTTTGACCTCTAGCTCAGCCGACACCTAGGGAAACCTACCAAACCTGTGCATTTTTGATAACTAGAGACCTAGGAGAATCCAAGATGGGGTGACTTGTGGGGCTCCGACCAGGTTCTGTTACCCAGAATCCTTAGCAAACCTCAAAATGTGGCTAAAAAAAACACATTTTCCTCACATTTCGGTGACAGAAAGTTCTGGAATCTGAGAGGAGCCACAAATTTCCTTCCTCCCAGCGTTCCCTCAAGTCTCCCGATAAAAATGATACCTCACTTGTGTGGGTAGGCCTAGCGCCCGCGACAGGAAATGGCCCAAAACACAAAGTGGACACATCAAATTTTTTCATAGAAAACAGTGCTTACCTGTGGATTTTGGCCTCTAGCTCAGCCGGCCCCAGGGGGGGCAGAAATGGCCTAAAATAATTTTTTCCTCTACCCCCCAACCCCCCCCCCGGGAGCGACCCTAGCCTAAGCAGTCACTCCCCCTGCTTGACATTAGTGCCAAAACTAAAATCCCCAGTGCATAGTGGTTTCTGCCCCCTTGGGGGCAGATTGACCTAAAATCGGCCAATCTGCCCCCAAGGGGGGCAGAAATGGTCTAAATACAATTTGCCCCCCAGGGGAGCGACCCTTGCCTACGGGGTCGCTCCCCCTGCGTGACATTGCCGCCAAAAAAAAAATCCCCGGTGCCTAGTGGTTTCTGACCCCTTGGGGGAAGATTGACCTAAAATCAGCCAATGGGCAGAAATGGTCTAAATACAATTTGACCCCCAGGGGAGCGACCCTTGCCTAATAGGTCGCTACCCATCTCTAAAAAAACAAACAAACAAAAAAAAAAACACCAACATTTTTTTTTGCCCTGGCGCCTAGAGGTGTCTGCCCCCCCTGGGGGCAGATCGGCCTAATAACAAATGGCCTAAAATAAATTTGCCCCCCCCACACCCCCCTGGGGAGCGACCATTGCCTACGGGGTCGCTCCCCCTGCGTGACATTGGAGCCAAAAAAAAAATCCCCAGTGCCTAGTGGTTTCTGCCCCCTTTGGGGCAGATTGACCTAAAATCGGCCAATCTGCCCCAAGGGGGGCAAAAATGGTCTAAATCCAATTTGCCCCCCAGGGGAGCGACCCTTGCCTAATGGGTTGCTCCCCACCTCTAAAAAAACAAACAAACAAAAAAAAACACAAAAAAAAATTGCCATGCTGCCTAGAGGTTTCTGCCCCCCCGGGGGGCAGATTGGCCTAATAACAATAGGCTGACCTGCCCCCGGGGGGGCAGAAATGGGCTAAAATAAATTTGCCTCCAACCTCCCCCCGGGAGAGCGACCCTTGCCTACGGGATCGCTCCTCCTGCGTGACATTGGCGCAAAAAAAATTCCCCGGTGCCTAGTGGTTTCTGCCCCCATTGACCTAAAATCGGCCAATCTGCACCCAAGGGGGGCAGAAATGGTCTAAATACAATTTGCCCCCAGGGGAGCGACCCTTGCCTATTGGGTCGCTCCCCATCTCTAAAAAAACAAACAAACAAAAAAAACAACAAAAAAAACAAATTGCCGTGGCGCCTAGAGGTTGGGGGCAGATCGGCCTAAGAACAATAGGCCGATCTGCCCCCAGGGGGGGCAGAAATGGCCTAAAATAAATTTGCCCCCATGGGAGCGACCCTTGCCTAAAGGGTCGCTTCCCCTGCGTGACATTGCCGCCAAAAAAAAAATCCCCGGTGCCTCGTGGTTTCTGCTTGGTGTAGCAAAAATTGGCCGATCTGCCCCCAAAGGGTGCAGAAATGGCCTAAATACAATTTTCCCCTCCAGGGGAGCGACCATTGTCCAAGGTGTCGCTCCATATCAGTAAAACAAAAAAATCCCCGGTGCCTAGTGGTTTCTGCCCCCTTGGGGGCAGATCGGCCTAATCAAAATAGGCCAATCTGCCCCCAAGGGGGGCAGAAATGGCCTAAATATAATTTGCCCCCTAGGGGAGCGACCCTTGCCTAAGGGGTCGCTCCCCACCTAAAAAAGAACCAAAACAATACAAAAAAAAAATGATCCCTGGTGCCTAGAGGTTTCTGTCCCCCCCTCCCCCCGGGGGAAGATCAGCCTAATAATAGGCCGATCTGCCCCCGGGGGGGGCAGAAAAGGCCTTCCCAAAAAAATGCCCCCCCTGGGAGCGACCCTTGCCCATGTGCTGCAGTCCAGGTGTGACATTTACCTTCGCATGCCAGTGTTTATTTTGCTGCACCATATACCATGATCTTACTGAAAATGTGGATATGCCACTTAGACATTTGCCACTTTCATTATGCTTCAGGAGTCAGGGAACACACAATGGGGACTGGACAGCAGTGCAGTGTTACCAAACTAGCAGCATCAGCACACAACACATGGGAATGACCACACAAAAAAAAAAATTCTCCCATCAGTATTATGCTAAAATATACAGCACCCGGCCATGTATGCTCTCTATACAGCAATAATTATCGCCATTCTTCCAGGACCAACTTAGATGCCAACAATATACAAGGAAATTACCAACATTGTCCCATGATAGACATTAAACAAGAGTACTGCGCATTTGTGCAATAGCAAAAAATCACCCCCATAATGGCTGAGACTCCATTATGCAAATATGCAAAATATGCAGGTATTCCCACTGTTCTAGCGGGACCAATATACAGTCTTTCAATAAATCAGGATGTATTACAATTGATCAGTATTTAGTTTTATTTTTCTTTCTTATATAGTGAACTACCACACTTGGGCATTTGTTTTTTGCAGATTTCTTTATTAACGTTCACAAAGGACTAATATTACGCAGTTAACAGTATAGCATTCATATATATATATGTCAGACAATATGTCAGTTTCCTGATATAAACTGTCAATTCATCAGTGCGCACTAAGTTATATAGATGTAGCACGTATATAGTTAGAGTAATCAATTATATTTGTTCCTTTAAAGAAAGAAATGCATTCATTTTTATAATCGGTCTGCAAAGGGGGCTCTTTTGTGCTGTGTGATGTGGGAATTGTGTTTTGTATTCAAAAGGAGACTACGCCTATATAAAGGACAAGACTAGAGAGAGAGGGAGAGGGAAGAGTTTAATAACGTTAAAAGGTCCAGTTTATGAGACTTCCACAACTTCCTGAGGGCAACTCCAAGTTTGAGGAACTCACAGAAGCTCAAATTAGTAAAACTGTGTTCTTTTGTATTTCTGAAAATATCTTGGGGTTTCTTCGGAGCCTAGGTGCCAGATTTATTAAAGGATTGTGTTGTCCTTGCGTTTCACAGGATGTTGCATGGGTAAATTAACGCTTATGTCAAATTTAGCCAGCCGCACAAGGCCATCTTTCTTTCTTGGCCATGCATTGCTTAGTATATCTGGAGAAAGGGAAGGCAGTGCAAGCCACTAGCTTGTGTTACTCTGCACCTGTAAGGCATTACATGGGTGGAGCATGGCTGTTCCCACAAACCTTCCCAGGCTTTGTGGTGCATTCTCAGATTTACCAAGGCAATGGTAATGCATTCCGCAGCTCACTTAGAAAGAGTAAAATGCAATCCTGCCTGTACCATGGTGTAAGGCTGCATGCTTTGGCACTGGGCAGCACATAATGCACCAGTCCAGTAAGAGTAAACATGGCACATCCTTGCCCGCTTCATTTAATGCAGCTCAGCGAGTTGTCTTGCCACCTTGTGCTGTATCAAAAAATGGTAACTCAGCCCCCCAGATTCTTAGGAATCCCTGCCAATTCACATAACGGTATGAGTGGCATTGTATAAAACGGTGGCTCTTCAGCGGTTCCTATGCACCCTACAAAACCACCCATTTGTTATCCTGCTGCAAACATAAATTCATTCTAATTTCATACAACTCCAATTGCTGTTGAGAAGTAAATCGTTGTGGTCCCATACTACCTACTGGATGCACTATCCAGATCTGCATCATGGCACACCTGGTGTAAACTGGAACAGTGTACTACATTACAATGAATGTGACATTCCCTGAGTCAGTATAAACTCTCTAATCTGCTGGGGACAGGGCACTAGTGAAAGGTGGGCGTGTTGTTTGCAGCCACCTGTCCACGTTTAACTGTGCAGACGGCATCCAAGCCCGAGTTTTAGAGGGTAAAAAGACCCCCCCCAGGGATATTCGTGATGGGAGACCACTTCTGCCTACATGGAGGATGCCTGGAAGATCACGAGGGCTCCATCCCTGTACTCCCCTTTCAAGGGGCTCTCACGGGCGAGTACTGACCTTACACCCCCTGTACGTGGCCTTTGGGAATGCTCCTCCTGATTGTCTCTTTAGCTTTGTGTCCATGTGTGTGATACAACACGGGCACAAAGACAGAATGCACCGCAACCTGTACAAATGAGACACACGCTTGATATTTTGACAGTAAACTTTGTGTTGGCACAACCGGCAGAATAGACTACGTAATTGGCTGTATACCCTTATGTAACACCAAAGTGACCCAGTGCGAAAAAAGCAGGCTTACCGGCCCAGTGTGTCTCTGGGGCACTTTCTGTAACGCCCCCAGCAAAGCTGCTTGTAAAACCAGGGCGTCCTTTGCCACACAGTACAAATGTTCATCTCTGCTTTGGGACAAAACAGATCATCGTGCCCAAGTCATAAAGCAGCATTTAAGTACGTGCTGTGTTTATCTCTTCTCACTGGTTGCACTATTAATTGCCTCATTTAATCCCAAAATGTGGGTCATAGTTATTTCTCTAAATTTGTTAAGTCATTTTAGTTTACTATTGATTCGCCATGCACCAATAATTGCAATGAATGATTTATAACAGAGCCCATGATGAGACCGCCAGCCCACAAATTTACATATATTACATATGTTACTGATTGATGCTATTATGTTCAGGTAACTGGGTATCAAAGGGACCTCCTGTGCCATGCATCAGAGGTTCATTTATAACAAATCTCTTTTGTTCTCAGATTGTTGCATAATGTATTGAGACATCATGATCTTACACTTTGGCAATGCAGTTGTTTAGGGACATGTTAGCTGCTCAGCAGAGCTCTTCTTGAAATGAGAGCATCACTGATGCGTCGGCTCTGTACAAACAGATTATGCACTGTGTGAGTCCCATCGCATGTATAATAAACAGGTGGGGATTTACCTGGCACTACACTGTAGCCAGGCACAATAGGCTCTTTCAATTGGACTTAAATTGAGTGTTTACTTCTATCTTGCCACATTTAAGCATCTGGGGGCTATCCATCTTGCTACTTTAATTTCTATTCCATGGAGAATAATTACAATGCAGATTGGATTACGTGTTTTGGGTAAATTAGAAAAGTTAGAACAGTTTCCTAAACAGCAAGTCAGGGTTGAACAACCAGAATTCATGAGGTACACCAAACACGGGCTGGCCCAGAAAAACGAAACAATCAGGAAAAAGAAGAGCACATGCCGAACTGTACAGTTTGGGGGAAGACAATTCATGTGAAGGGCCTTGTCCCTACCCATACGGACATGATATGTAACCCATCCTGGATCTGGAAAAATAAAACATCTGGATTTTGTTGTGGACTGTGAGTTACTAATTGAACTACTCCACTAGTCAAGTCACAGGTGCAAAAGTTAAGGCAGTGGGAAACCCTTTTTTAATGCTCATCTAACATTTGAGCCTCAAGCTACTTTGGTGGTTGCGCAACATTAAAAGTTTAGGGCCTGATTTAGGTCTTGGAGGTAATGGTCCAGCCATAGGGTTCCCATAAGAAATCCTGTCTACCACCTTGGTGGGCCATCTGCCCGATTTAGATGTTGTGGGTCCCATAGGCGATAGACTGCCCGAGTCCTGCTGACTCCGCCACAAAACTCCTGCATCAACAGCAGCATTGGAAATAGTGGCTGTTGGCGGGACTCCAGCACATCTTCCCACCGAGGAGATTATGAAGGGCCTTGCTGCCAAGGCACCTGTGGGGGTATTACCTCCGTACCTCAGTTGGGGTATTGGAAGGGAAATCTGGGCTACTACAGACAAATACATGTCACATTGATATTTAAAAAAAATACTTGTGGCATTCATATGTCTGTGGAACATCTGTGTCAGTAATTGATGGGGACATACTGGTAAATGACACAAATAGGTCAGATGCACAACTGTTATTTTGGTGTAAGAATTCAATACCAAATGAATGCTGGCGCCAAAATAATGATCACACTTGTTTGCTACGTCCATGTGTGCACATTGCAATAGGACCTGTATGTTGGACCTGGCTTTTTGACAGGGACATCCCCAAACTTTTTGCCTCCTTCCTCCTATTTTTTCTGACCTGCTGTTGTTGGCTTTTGACCTCTGAGCACTTTACCACTGCTAACCAGTGCTAAAGTGCATATGCTCTCTGTGTAAATTGTACTATTGATTGGTTTATCCATGATTGACTATTTAATCTACCTGTAAGTCCCTATTAGAGTGCACTACATGTGCCTAGGGCCTGTAGATTAAATGCTACTAGTGGGCCTGCAGCACTGGTTGTGCCACCCACCTCAGTAGCCCCTTAACCTTGTCTCAGGCCTGCCATTGCAAGGCCTGTGTGTGCAGTTTCACTGCCACTTCGACTTGGCATTTAAAAGTACTTGCCAAGCCTAGAACTCCCCTCTGTCTACATATAAGTCATCCCTAATGTGTGCCCTAGGTAACCCCTAGAGCAGGGTGCTGTGTAGTTAAAAGGCAGGACATGTACCTGTGTAGTTATATGTCCTGGTAGTGTAAAACTCCTAAATTCGTTTTTACACTACTGGGAGGCCTGCTCCCTTCATAGGCTAACATTGGGGCTGCCCTCATACACTGTTGAAGTGGCAGCTGCTGATCTGAAAGGAGCAGGAAGGTCATATTTAGTATGGCCAGAATGGTAATCTAAAATCCTGCTGACTGGTGAAGTCGGATTTAATATTACTATTCTAGAAATGCCACTTTTAGAAAGTGAGCATTTCTTTGCACTAAAAACTTGTTGTGCCCTTCAATCCACGTCTGGCTAGGTTTAGTTGACAGCTCCTTGTGCATTCACTCAGACACACCCCAAACACAGGGTACTCAGCCTCACTTGCATACATCTGCATTTTGAATGGGTCTTCCTGGGCTGGGAGGGTGGAGGGCCTGCCCTCACACAAAGGACTGCCACACCCCCTACTGGGACTCTGGCAGACAGGATTGAGCTGAAAGGGAACTTGGTGCATTTCTTAGAGACTCTTTGAAATCACCCCCACTTCAAAGGCACAACTTAGTATAAAACAGGGCCTCTGCCCTACCTCATCAGACACTTGCTGGAGAAGAAACCTGAACCAAAAACTACATCCTGCCAAGAAGAACTGCCTGGCTGCTCAAAGGACTCACCTGTCTGCTTTCTCCAAAGGACTGCTGTCTTGCTGTTGCCCTGCTGCCTTGCTGAACTCTTGTCTGGCTGTGAAAGTGCTCTCCAAGGGCTTGGATAGAGCTTGCCTCCTGTTCCTTGAAGTCTCAGGACCAAAAAGACTTCTTCCTTTCACGTGGACGCTCCGTGCGCCGAAAATTTCGACGCACAGCTTGTTTCGCGGCGAGAAAAACGCCGCACACCGACGCTGATCAACGCGACACCCTCGGGACGATCGAGACTTCGACGCACAACCTCGCAAGGACAAAGCCGCCCGACTTCCAAGGAGAAATCGACGCGACGCCTACCGTGAGTGCGAAACTTTGACGCACGGCCTCGCAAGGACAACGCCGCCCGACTTCCAAGGAGAAATCGACGCGACGCCTGCCGTGAGACCAAAATTTCGACGCACGGCCTCGCAAGGTCAACGCCGCCCGACTTCCAAGGAGAAATCGACGCGACGCCTACCGTGAGATCGAAACTTCGACGCGCAGCCCCGCAAAACGACGCGCAGCCTGAAAATAAGCAGGAGAATCCACGCACAGACCCGGGACATCTGGTAATCCCCGCGATCCACAAAAAGAGACTGTCTGCGCGCCGGAAAACGACGCCCGACTTCCCCGCGTGGAAAAGAACGACGCAAGTCTGTGTGTGCTGAGCGGAAAACGACGCACACACCCCTTTTTCCACGCATCTCTTCTCCTGTGGCCCTCTGAGGAGATTTCCCACCAGAAACCAGGTACTCTGTGCTTGAAAGACACTTTATTGCTTTTTAAAGACTTAAAGACTCTTAATATCACTTTTCAGTGATATCTTTACAAATTCGTATTGCAACTTTGATCGTTTTGACCTACAAGTACCCAGATAAATATTCTATATTTTTCTAAACACTGTGTGGTGTATTTTTGTGGTGTTATACTATGGTGTTGTATGATTTATTGCACAAATGCTTTACACATGGCCTTCTAAGTTAAGCCTGACTGCTCGTGCCAAGCTACCGGAGGGTGAGCACAGGCTGATTTTGGATTGTGTGTGACTTACCCTGACTAGAGTGAGGGTTCTTGCTTGGACAGAGGGCAACCTAACTGCCAACCAAAAACCCCATTTCTAACATTGGTGATCAGCGGTGAGGATAGGACTTGTGTTTGTGCAGTGACATACAGTAGCTAAGTATTTCACTACCTACCCACAGTTGAAGGTCAACTTGATTTTTCATCTTTTTTGGCTTTTTGTTCTCTGATGTCCTCCTGGATATACTAGTGATATTTTGGACTTTGGATTTTGGTTTTTGCGGATAAGTTCTTATCAGAATGGGATTGCTTACCAACTCATGCTTTGTTCGTACTGACCACCTCACTAAGGCTGACCTAAGGAAGCTTTGCAGACAATGGGGCCTTCCTGTAGCAAGGAGATCTACTAAAGCGGAGATGCTCCATCACTACATAGTCTGGGGGGAGGAAAGATGGGCAGAGAGAGAGGCAGCAAGAAACCAAATGACTAAGTACCCCTCAGATGAGGAGGAAGACTACTCAGATGAGGAGGAGGGCTACTCAGAGTTGGACAGTGACCCAGAAATAGATGAATGGCTCCGAAGTCAAAGGCGACAGGAGCAACAATTAGAGGAGTATCTTGCAGGGGTTGAGGCAAAAAGACTTTTAGCCCTGGAAAAAGAAAAGATTGCAGCTCAAGAGCTGAGCGGTAAAGAGCTGAAACTGGAGGCCGGAAGGGCTGAGTCCAGTTCAGATGGTGGCAGCAAAAATCTTGCATCCAGTACTGCTGAAGAAGGGCACAAGCCCAGAGATGTGGTGCCCAACTTGAAGAAGGGAGTTGACACACCCCAGGTAGTTCAAGGGTATGAGGTAGTTCCCGTTATGCACAGGGTCCCTGAGAAGGATTGGGGAACTGGCACAGGGAGTCATATTCCTACTGGGGGGAGGGACACTTTACTGACTCTAGCAGAGAGTGACAGAGAAAAGGGTTCCCCCCTGGTGGACGTCCTGGATATAGAGTGTAGAGACATCCCAGAAGAGTATGGGTTGAGTGTCAGGGACAGGCAGATACTGTCTCACCAGTCTCAAGAGGGTGATATAGAGTGCTTTTCCAAGGCTGAGTTACTGGGTGGTTGGGTGAAGGGTACTGGGGTTAATACATGTGAAGGGCAGAGTGATGTAATTGCTGGAGAGCATATGTCTGGTCCTTATTTTCCAGAGCTACGCCAACACCAGGTGGAGTGTGAGTTCTCTGACCCCAGGGAACTTACAGTGGAGGCAGACTTTTGGGTGAGTACCAGAGAGTCTGAAGAGGCATTTGGGGGTGCTCCTGAAGGGAGTGGTCTAGGTGATTCCCGACCAAGTGAGGGGGGAGAGGATTGTAGTGTCCCAGGTAGGTCTCAGAGCCTAACCTGTACCGTAGGGCCACCTTTTGAGGGAAGCCCTGCAGTGTCAGAAGAACGTGGGGGGGATGACTGTAGACAGCATCCCAACAGTTCTGGTGTCTGGCAGTACCACTCCTAGTGGGGGGGTGCAGAAGTCCAGACATAGGGTTGAGAGGGGGTGGCAGACCCCAGTGGAGGATCTTGAAAGTCAGGGGTCAGCTCTGAGAGCAGAGCCCCCCAGGAATGACCCAGGTGAGACCGTTTCTGGTTTGGGGGAAACCCAGACTCTGCCGGATGGGCAGAGGTCGGGAGACCTGCGCCAACCAGACTCTTGTGTGGCCCTTGGGGACGGCGTGTCCCTTGTGGGGGGTGAGAGTGCCCCCCAGGAAGTCCTGGCATGCCAGGCAAAGATTCAACCTCAGGGTGGTGACTCTGGGTTGGATAACCGGGTTCAGAGGTTAAACTTTGACCTGGTGGGGGGTAGATGTGCCCCCCAGAAAGTCCTGGGATGCCAGGCGATGGCTCAACCTCAGGGTGGTGACTCTGGGTTGGCTTACCAGGTGAAGAGGTCAAACTCTGACCTGGTGGGGGGTAGGTGTGCCCCCCAGAAAGTCCTGGCGTGCCAGGCAGTTGTCCAACCTCAGGGTGTCGACTCTGGGTTGGATGGCCAGGTTCAGAGGTCAAACTCTGACCTGGTGGGAGGTAGGTGTGCCTCCCAGAAAGTCCTGGGGTGCCAGGCAATTGCCCAACCTCCGGGTGATGACTCTGGGTTGGCTAACCCGGTTCAGAGGTCAAACTCTGACCTGGTGGGGGGTAGGTGTGCCCCCCAGAAAGTCCTGGTATACCAGGCAATGGTTCAACCTCAGGGTGGTGACCCTGGGTTGGAGAACCAGGCTCAGAGGTTAAACTCTGACCTGGTGGGAGGTAGGTGTGCCTCCCTGAAAGTCCTGGCCTGCCAGGCAATGGTTTAACCTCAGGGTGGTGACTCTGGGTTGGATATCCAGGTTCAGAGGTTAACCTCTGACCTGGTGGGGGGTAGGTGTGCCCCCCAGAAAGCCCTGGTGTACCAGGCAGTTGTCCAACCTCAGGATGGTGACCCTAGGTTGGAAAACCAGGTTCAGAGGTTAAACTCTGACCTGGTGGAGGGTCAGTGTGCCCTCCAGGAAGTCCTGGCGTGCCAGGCGATTGTTCTACTTCAGGGTGGTAACTCTGAGTTGAATGGCCCAGTTCAGAGGTTAAACTCTGACCTGGTGGAGGGTCAGTGTGCCCTCCAGAAAGTCCTGGCGTGCCAGGCAATTGTTCAACCTCAGAGTGCTGACTCTGGGTTGGATACCCAGGTTCAGAGGTTAAACTCTGACCTGGTGGGAGGTAGGTGTGCCTCCCAAGAAGCCCTGCTGTGCCAGGCAATTGTCCAACCTCAGGGTGTTGACTCTGGGTTGGATGACCAGGTTCAGAGGTTAAACTCTGACCTGGTGGGGGGTAGGTATGCCCCCCAGAAAGTCCTGGCGTGCCAGGCAATTGCCCAACCTCAGGGTGGTGACCCTGGGTTGGGGAACCAGGCTCAGAGGTTAAACTCTGACCTGGTGGGAGGTAGGTGTGCCTCCCAGAAAGTCCTGGTGCGCCAGGCAACGGTTCAACTTCAGGGTGGTGACTCTGAGTTGAATGGTCAGGTGCAGGGGTTAAACTCTGACCTGGTGGAGGGTCAGTGTGCCCTCCAGGAAGTCCTGGTGTGCCAGGCAATTGTTCAACTTCAGGGTGGTGACTCTGAGTTGAATGGTCAGGTGCAGAGGTTAAACTCTGACCTGGTGGAGGGTCAGTGTGCCCTCCAGGAAGTCCTGGCGTGCCAGGCAATTGTTCAACTTCAGGGTGGTGACTCTGAGTTGAATGGGCAGGTGCAGAGGTTAAACTCTGACCTGGTGGGGGGTAGGTGTGCCTCCCAGGAAGTCCTGGTTTGCCAGGCGGTGATCCAGTCTGAGGGTACAGACCCTGGGCTGGAAGACCAGGTTCAGGGTGTCCCCCCGGACCTGGAGGGAGGGGCTACTGATAACAGTGCCCCTACCATGTTGTCTTCTGAGGAGGCCACTCCTAGTTGGAGGGTGCTGGACCCCAGAAGGGAGGGCAGGGGGAGGGAAGCCTCACCCCGGGCCCTAGTCCAACCTGAAGGTACAGACCCCAGGTTGGAGGGCCAGTGGCAGGTTAACAGCCCTGCACTGGTGGAGGAATGGTACAGGGCGACTTCTGTAAGCCCCCTGGCCATGTTGGACTCTGGGGGTACCGCTCCAGGAGGGAGGGTACAAAGCCCCAGAGGGGAGGACCAGGTTCAGGCTGTCATCCCTGACCTGGTGGAAGGGAGAGTGGTTAAAGGGTGCCCAGCACCTGGGGCTACCGCCCCCCACTCTCCACAGCCACAGTGGTTGGAGAGCTTTGAGAGGCCTGGGGCCTGGCTCTCATCCCTGGCAGCTGTCAGTAATCACTGTGGCTTGCTGTCCGGGTGGACAGAGTTATCCCTGGGGAGAGGACAAGTGTCCCACCCCGGGGATAGAATGGGCAACACCACTGTGTTGGTCCTGGTGGTACTATCCTGCTCCTGGGATACATCTGTGAGCAATGTAAGGTTAGGTGCTGCACAGATGGGGTCCACAGGAAAGGAGAAAGGTTCCCCATGGATGGGCTTAGTGGGCCCTGAGAGTATGGACAGAGGGATCCAATTGGAGTCAGGAAGGCGAAGAACTGGAGCATGCCCCTGCTGTTGTGGGCCTGGGTCCTTGTTCTGTCGCCTCAAACAGGGAAGTACATCAGGATAGTGATTGTTCTCCCCTGGCTTTAGGCTGGTGGGGGGTCATGTTGGACCTGGCTTTTTGACAGGGACATCCCCAAACTTTTTGCCTCCTTCCTCCTATTTTTTCTGACCTGCTGTTGTTGGCTTTTGACCTCTGAGCACTTTACCACTGCTAACCAGTGCTAAAGTGCATATGCTCTCTGTGTAAATTGTACTATTGATTGGTTTATCCATGATTGACTATTTAATCTACCTGTAAGTCCCTATTAGAGTGCACTACATGTGCCTAGGGCCTGTAGATTAAATGCTACTAGTGGGCCTGCAGCACTGGTTGTGCCACCCACCTCAGTAGCCCCTTAACCTTGTCTCAGGCCTGCCATTGCAAGGCCTGTGTGTGCAGTTTCACTGCCACTTCGACTTGGCATTTAAAAGTACTTGCCAAGCCTAGAACTCCCCTCTTTCTACATATAAGTCATCCCTAATGTGTGCCCTAGGTAACCCCTAGAGCAGGGTGCTGTGTAGGTAAAAGGCAGGACATGTACCTGTGTAGTTATATGTCCTGGTAGTGTAAAACTCCTAAATTCGTTTTTACACTACTGTGAGGCCTGCTCCCTTCATAGGCTAACATTGGGGCTGCCCTCATACACTGTTGAAGTGGCAGCTGCTGATCTGAAAGGAGCAGGAAGGTCATATTTAGTATGGCCAGAATGGTAATCTAAAATCCTGCTGACTGGTGAAGTCGGATTTAATATTACTATTCTAGAAATGCCACTTTTAGAAAGTGAGCATTTCTTTGCACTAAAAACTTGTTGTGCCCTTCAATCCACGTCTGGCTAGGTTTAGTTGACAGCTCCTTGTGCATTCACTCAGACACACCCCAAACACAGGGTACTCAGCCTCACTTGCATACATCTGCATTTTGAATGGGTCTTCCTGGGCTGGGAGGGTGGAGGGCCTGCCCTCACACAAAGGACTGCCACACCCCCTACTGGGACTCTGGCAGACAGGATTGAGCTGAAAGGGAACTTGGTGCATTTCTTAGAGACTCTTTGAAATCACCCCCACTTCAAAGGCACAACTTAGTATAAAACAGGGCCTCTGCCCTACCTCATCAGACACTTGCTGGAGAAGAAACCTGAACCAGAAACTACATCCTGCCAAGAAGAACTGCCTGGCTGCTCAAAGGACTCACCTGTCTGCTTTCTCCAAAGGACTGCTGTCTTGCTGTTGCCCTGCTGCCTTGCTGAACTCTTGTCTGGCTGTGAAAGTGCTCTCCAAGGGCTTGGATAGAGCTTGCCTCCTGTTCCTTGAAGTCTCAGGACCAAAAAGACTTCTTCCTTTCACGTGGACGCTCCGTGCGCCGAAAATTTCGACGCACAGCTTGTTTTGCGGCGAGAAAAACGCCGCACACCGACGCTGATCAACGCGACACCCTCGGGACGATCGAGACTTCGACGCACAACCTCGCAAGGACAAAGCCGCCCGACTTCCAAGGAGAAATCGACGCGACGCCTACCGTGAGTGCGAAACTTTGACGCACGGCCTCGCAAGGACAACGCCGCCCGACTTCCAAGGAGAAATCGACGCGACGCCTGCCGTGAGACCAAAATTTCGACGCACGGCCTCGCAAGGTCAACGCCGCCCGACTTCCAAGGAGAAATCGACGCGACGCCTACCGTGAGATCGAAACTTCGACGCGCAGCCCCGCAGAACGACGCGCAGCCGGAAAATAAGCAGGAGAATCCACGCACAGACCCGGGACATCTGGTAATCCCCGCGATCCACAAAAAGAGACTGTCTGCGCGCCGGAAAACGACGCCCGACTTCCCCGCGTGGAAAAGAACGACGCAAGTCTGTGTGTGCTGAGCGGAAAACGACGCACACACCCCTTTTTCCACGCATCTCTTCTCCTGTGGCCCTCTGAGGAGATTTCCCACCAGAAACCAGGTACTCTGTGCTTGAAAGACACTTTATTGCTTTTTAAAGACTTAAAGACTCTTAATATCACTTTTCAGTGATATCTTTACAAATTCGTATTGCAACTTTGATCGTTTTGACCTACAAGTACCCAGATAAATATTCTATATTTTTCTAAACACTGTGTGGTGTATTTTTGTGGTGTTATACTATGGTGTTGTATGATTTATTGCACAAATGCTTTACACATGGCCTTCTAAGTTAAGCCTGACTGCTCGTGCCAAGCTACCGGAGGGTGAGCACAGGCTGATTTTGGATTGTGTGTGACTTACCCTGACTAGAGTGAGGGTTCTTGCTTGGACAGAGGGCAACCTAACTGCCAACCAAAAACCCCATTTCTAACACTGTACATATAATATTGTGCTTCCAGTTTTGTATTTATGTGGGTGTGAGTGGATTGGCTGTATGAGGTAAAGGGAGCTGGAGTGGGTTATGTGGTTGTGTAACTCAAATGCTCCTAGTGGGCATGTAGCACTGGTTGTGCCACCCACATAAGTAGCCCTGTAACCATGGCTCAGACCTGCCCCTGCAGTGTCTCCACAATGCCAGCATCCAAGACAAGGCACTAGAATGAATCACTTCCTTCCTCTCCGACAGGACCCAAAAAGTCAGACTCTCCCCTTCTACTCAGAGGCCACCAAGATCATATGCAGCGTCCTGCAAGGCTCCTCTCTGAGCCCCACTCTCTTCAACCTCTACATGGCCCCTCTAGCCACCATCGCCAGACACCACGCACTCAACATCGTCTCATACGCCGACAATACTCAGATAATCATCTCCCTCACCAATGACCTGCACACAGCCAAAGCCAACTTCCACATCAGAATGAGGGCAGTTGTGCCTGGATGAAGGAGTGCTGCCTCCAGCTAAATACCCCAAAAATAGAAGTCCTCGTCATTGGCAACAACTCCTCAGCCCGAGACATCTCCTGGTGGCCCACTGCTCCCAGAAGCACTCCGGCCCCCACCGACCATGCCCGCAACCTCAGATTCATCCTGGACTCAGCACTCTTGATGAACCGCCAAGTCAGAGCAGTCTCCTCCGCCTCTTTCAAAACCAAGCGCATGCTCCGAAAGATCATCAAATGGATCCCAACCGAATCCAAAAAAAAGGTCACCCAGGCCCTTGTCAGCAGCGCCTGGACTATGGCAACACACTCTACGCCCGAACCACCACCAAGGTACAGAAAAGACTGCAACGCATCCGGAACGCCTCCGCCCGTCTCATCAAGAATACCCCAAAATACAGACACACCTCTGCAATACTGGGAGACCTGCACTGGCTCCCAATACACAAGAGAATTACATTCAAACTTCTCACGCACGCATACAAAGCCATCCTACACGCCCACCAGGCAGTTCCGCTCTGCCGACCTCACCCTCGCCGTCATCCCACACGTCCGGAAGGCAACAGCCAGAGGAAGGTCATTCTCCCACCACTCCGCCAAGACCTGGAACGCCCCATCCCATCCACCTCAGAAGATCTCCCACTCCATGGCAATTCAGAAAAGACCTCAAAACTTGGCTCTTCACCTGATCTCCTCTATTCTTTGATGACCACTCACTTACTGCCCCCCAGCGCCTTGAGACCCTAGCAGGTGACTAGCCGCACTTTACAAGAATACTGATTGATTGATTGAAGGGGTCATCATCCTCAATGAGTCCGGCTTTGTAGGTTCCACTGGTATGCCTCTTGTCGTGCGCTGTTGTGCAACAATGCATATGTGGCCACGATTTTGCAGGTGGTTTCCAGACTGTATTGCAGTGTGCCCCCACTCTTGTGCAGACATCGTAAACAACTCTTCAGCAGGCCGAAGGTCCTCTCAATCACGCTACATGTCCTCCTGTGTGCAGCATTGTATCTACTTTCACGTGACGTGGCAGGATTGAGATAGGGTGTCAAGATGAACGACCGCACTGCATATGCACTATCTCCTAGAACTAGAATAACAGGAGAGTTGAATGAGTCATTGCTATCTGTGACATCACATAGTCCTTATGCAACATTTTTCACCGTTACATTACCAAGTAGGAATCCTTCGCCAAACTCCTCAAGAAGACGTCTTGTGTGTATTCTACTGTGCCTGAAGATGTATGAATCATGTGTGCTACCTGGCTATCTGGCCACAAGATCAGTTATTATGTTGGCGGCATTGCATATGACCTGGATGTTCATAGAATGTGTACTCCTCCTATTCCTATATATATATACTCTGTGGCAGATGGTGGACAGATTGCTACATGTGTCCCATCAATGCAGCCAATAACGTTTGGTAATTGGGCTTCCTGGTAGAAATCAAATTTAGTTTGTTTGTAAACCCTGTGGGGTGCTGGGGATTTTTATTTGCAGATGGATTTTGGTTAACATAGCATTAGGAATTAATTAATGAAGCGTGAAAGTGCACTTTGAGATACACCTCCCGCTGCTTTTATGACCCCTTGATAGCTTCCTGAGGCTAAGAGGTGCAGGGAGCATAATACCTGAGTGAGTATGGCATTGGTTCTGTGAGTGTGTGTGTCACTGCAGTAGGGGTTGTAAATCAGCTGTTAATTCAAGTATTATGGCGGAGTTCAACCTGTACTTGTCAAAAATCTCTATCTCTGTCTGTTCTAAAAATGCGTTCCTATCTCCTCCTCCCTCTCCTCAAACCTGCCAGGATCCTCATTCTCCTCGCCATGACTTAGAGTGCAGCTATTGCTGAAAAGAGCTGATGCTTTCTGGGCCTCTTTATATAGGTTGCACCTGTTTACCACCTGATTTCAATTTGTGGTAAATTGCACATGCAAAAATTCATCTTGCGACTAATTGTAATTTGTGAATGCTTGATACATTGAATTGCGATTCGGTATTTGCGAATCCCAGTCTGCAATTCGCAAACTCTAGTCGCAATTTTAAGAAATCGCTATTTTAGACATTCCTTAATATTGCACTGCGAATGCCTTTCATACATCGTGAAAGGCAATTTTGCATTCACAAACAGTGGAATTTACCAATTCAACCGTTTGCGAATGCACAATAGTTTGGTACATCTGTCCCAAACCATCTGTGTTAATTTTCTCTAGCACAAAAATGAAAAGCAAAGTCTGTTTCAACTTTTAGAGCACAACTGATGTGTAAAATTTAGACAGTTAATAGCTGTGCTTCATGTGAGAGTACTGTGGAGAGGAAGTGCTGGGGCACGGGAAGGCCATCACATACGCCTTCCATACTGGCATTTTGAGCCCACTCTTGGAAGGCAAACTACAAAGGCCAGAATGCAACTTGATTGTAACAGTAGAAATAAGTTGGCAAAAAGTATCCCACTTAACGCAGGCAAATTACAAACATGGGAGTGTGCAGCATACCTGCTATGCCTTTTGTTATTGCTAACAAGGTGTCTTCAAACTATTTTGCTACAGAAGACAGAATATATATTGAAATTAGTGCATGTTAGCAAATGGTTGTAATAGTTATTTTATGTGTGCTACAATAAATAAGCACTTTCGTTTCAGGTTTCCTTCACTACTAAAATAGATATATTAAGCTGCCAACATTTTTAAGGGCAGTATTAAAGAAAGGCAGGAACAAATAAAAACACTGTTACATTGATGCACACAGAAAATAAGTAATACAAATATGTGTCCATATGCTCTGTTTTCACTTGAAATTAAACCTTCAAACCAAAAGGCATACCTGAAACAAAAAAACACACAGCATTTTCAGTGGCAGTAAAGCACTTCAGTAAACCTCTAGACCTACATAAAATATGGAAAAGAAAGCCACACTGCTTTGTATATAGCATTAAATTGCTTTTCAATCTAAAAATACATAATTTGAAAATAGTGCTGCGTTTAATTTCCACAAATGTAATTTTTACACATAATTGAGAAAGAACTAAGTAAATAAATTGTAGGCACCAACACGAGCTCCCCACTCCAAAAAAAATAAAGCAACACCAGTTTGTCTAAAGAAGCTTTGAATTGTTAAAAAAAAATAATGTTGCCTTTAGGCTGCGTGTACACTATAAACTAATTGGAAGGTATTCACACTTCTTTATGAGACCCAGGACGTCCTAACCGCAAGACCCAGGACCTCCTAACCTTCAGAAAGCACCTTAAAACACAACTTTTTGAGCAGTAACCGGCAACCCCCCACTCTCCCAGCGCCTTGAGACCCTAACGGGTGAGTAGTGCGCTTAAGAAATGTTTTGATTTGATTTGATTCTTTAAAAAAGAAGGAAGGGTAGTGTGATACATTAGAATTTTTTGTATCAATGTGTTGCAAAAGCAAACAGAGGATAATCAGGTTTAAATGAGGCTTGTCAAATCGTTATCTTTGTCTCTGCAGTGTTGGACCTGGCTTTTTGACAGGTTTATCCCCAAACTTTTTGCCTCCTTCCTCCTATTTTTTCTGACCTGTTGTTGTTGGCTTTTGAACTCTGGGCACTTTACCACTGCTAACCAGGGCTAAAGTGCATATGCTCTTTGTGTAAATTGTACTGTTGATTGGTTTATCCATGATTGGCTATTTGATTTACTTGTAAGACCCTAGTAGAGTGCACTATATGTGCCTAGGGCCTGTAGATTAAATGCTACTAGTGGGCCTGCAGCACTGATTGTGCCACCCACTTAAGTAGCCCCTTAACCTTGTCTTAGGCCTACCAATGCAAGGCCTATGTGTGCAGTTTCACTGCCACTTCGACTTCTCATTTAAAAATACTTGCCAAGCCTACAAATCCCCTTTTCTCTACATATAAGTCACCCCTAATGTTGCCCTAGGTAGCCCATAGAGCAGGGTGCTGTGTGGGTAAAAGGCAGGACATGTACCTGTGTAGTTTATATGTCCTGGTAGTGTAAAACCCCTAAATTCGTTTTTGCACTACTGTGAGGCCTGCTCCCTTCATAGGCTAACATTGGGGCTGCCCTCATACATTGTTGAAGTGGCAGCTGCTGATCTGAAAGGAGCAGGAAGGCCATATTTAGTATGGTCAGAATGGTAATACAAAATCCTGCTGACTGGTGAAGTCGGATTTAATATTACTATTCTAGAAATGCCACTTTTAGAAAGTGAGCATTTCTTTGCACTTAAATCTTTCTGTGCCTTACAATCCACGTCTGGCTAGGTTTAGTCAACAGCTCCTTGTGCATTCACTCAGACACACCCCAAACACAGGGTACTCAGCCTCACTAGCATACATCTGCTTTTTGAATGGTACTTCCTGGGCTGAGAGGGTGGAGGGCCTGCCCTCACACAAAGGACTGCCACACCCCCTACTGGGACCCTGGCTGACAGGATTAAACTGAAAGGGGACCTGGTGCACTTCTTAGCCACTCTTTGAAGTCACCCCCACTTCAAAGGCACAATGTAGTATAAAACAGGGCCTCTGCCCTACCACCTCAGACACTTGCTGGAGAAGAAACCTGAACCAGAACCTGCATCCTGCCAAGAAGAACTGCCTGGCTGCTCAAAGGACACCTGACTGCTTTCTACAAAGGACTGCTGCCTTGCTGAACTCTTGACTGGCTGTAAAAGTGCTCTCCAAGGGCTTGGATAGAGCTTGCCTCCTGTTCTCTGAAGTCTCAGGACCAAAAAGACTTCTCTTTTTCAATTGGACTCCTCATGCGCAGAAAAATTCGACTCACAGCTTGCTTTGCGGTGAAAAATTCACTGCACGCCGATCCAGAAAGACGCCGCTCGACGCAACGCCTGCGGTGCGACCGGAACTTCGAAGCACGGCCTCGCATGGACAACGCCGCCCGACTTCCAGAGAGGAAATTGACGCGACGCCTGCCGTGAAAAAGAAAATTCCACGCACAGCCCCCCGTAACGACCCGCAGCCGGATAACAAGCCGAGGAATCCACGCACAGACCCTGGGACATCTGGTAATCCCGCGATCCACAGAAGGAGATGGTCCGCGTGCCGGAAAACGACGTACGTCTTCCCCGAGTGAAAAATAACAACGCAAGTCTGTGTTCTGAAGGGGCGAAACCGACGCACACACCATTTTTCCTCCTGTAGAACGACGCAAGTCTCCCCGTGTGAAAAATAACGACGCAAGTCCGTGTGTGAAGGGGCGTAACTGACGCACACACCATTTTTCTACGCATCTCCTCTTCTGCGGCCCTCTGCTGAGTTTTTCCACTCCAAACCAGGTACTTTGTGCTTGAAAGAGACTTTATTTACTTTTTAAAGACTTAAGACACTTCAGATCACTTTTCAGTGATATCTTTACAAATTCATGTTGCATCTTTGATCGTTTTGACCTGCAAATACCCAGATAAATATTATATATTTTTCTAAACACTGTGTGGTGTATGTTTGTGATGCTATGTTGTGTTATTGTATGATTTATTGCACAAATGATTTACACATTGCCTTCTAAGTTAAGCCTGACTGCTCGTGCTAAGCTACCAGAGGATGGGCACAGGATAATTTGGATTGTGTGTGACTTACCCTGACTAGAGTGAGGGTTCTTGCTTGGACAGAGTGAAACCTGACTGCCAACCAAAAACCCCATTTCTAACATTGGTGATCAGCGGTGAGGATAGGACTTGTATTTGTGCAGTGACATACAGTAGCTAAGTATTTCACTACCAACCCACAGTTGAGGGTTAACTTGATTTTTCATCCTTTTGCTTTTGGTTCTCTGATGTCCTCCTGTATATATTATTGATATTTTGGACTTTGGATTTTGGTTTTGATACCTTGTCAGATTGGGAATGGGTACCTACCTGGTGTCATTCTTTGTGCCTACTGAATCCCTGACCAAGGCTGACCTAAGGAGGCTTTGCAGAAAATGGGGACTTCCTATGTCAAGGAGATCCACTATGATGGAACTGCTAGATATCTACATAGCCTGGGGGGAAGAAAGATAGGCAGAGGAAGAGGCAGCAAAAAACCAAATGACTGAGAACTCCTCAGATGAGAAGGAGGACTGCTCAGATGAGAAGGAGGACTGCTCAGATGAGGAGGAAGACTACTCAGATGAGGAAAGAGAACCAGTGAGATATGAATGGCTCCTAGAGGCAGAGCGGTGGAGAGAGGAGCTAGATGACTTTATCAAAAGGGCTGAGGTGGCAAGAGACTTAGCCCTGGAAAAAGAAAGGATTGCAGCTCAGGAGCTGAGCTGTGAAGAGCTGAAACTGGAAGCCGGAAGGGCTGAGTCCAGTTCAGATGGTGGCAGCAAAAATCTTGCATCCAGTACTGCTGAAGAAGGGCACAGAAGAAGGGCACAAGCCCAGAGATGTGGTGCCCAAATTGAAGAAGGGAGTTGACACACCCCAGGCGGTTCAAAAGTATGAGGTAGTTCCTGTTATGCACAGGGTCCGTGAGAAGGATTGGGGAACTGGCACAGGGAGTCATATTCCTAATTGGGGGAGGGACACTTTACTGGCTCTAGAAGAGAGTGAAAGGGAAAAGGGTTCCCCCCTGGTGGACGTCCTGGATATAGAGTGTGGAGACATCCCAGAAGAGTATGGGTTGAGTGTCAGGGACTGTCAGATACTGTCTCACCAGTCTCAGGAGGGTGATGTA
The DNA here is from genome assembly GCF_031143425.1 of Pleurodeles waltl. NCBI lineage: Eukaryota > Metazoa > Chordata > Amphibia > Caudata > Salamandridae > Pleurodeles > Pleurodeles waltl. The sequence continues at coordinate 75,638,810 of NC_090438.1, forward strand.
GAGTGCTTTTTCAAGGCTGAGTCACTGGATGGTTGGGTGAAGGGTACTGTGGTTAATACATGTGAAGGGCAGAGTGATGTATTTGCTGGAGAGCATATGTCTGGTCCTTATTTTCCAGAACTATGCCAACACCAGGTGGAGTGTGAGTTCTCTGACTCCTGGGAGCTTACATTGGAGGCAGACTTCTGGGTGAGTACCAGAGAGTCTGAAGAGGCATTTGGGGGTGCTCCTGAAGGGAGTGGTCTAGGTGTTTCCCAACCAAGTGAGGTGGGAGAGGATTGTAGTGTCCCAGATAGGTCCCAGGTCCTAGAGGGTTCCATGAGGGAACGCCAGGAGGGAAGCCTAGCCTGTACACTAGGGACACCTGTTGAGGGAGGCCCGCAGTGTCAGAAGAACTTGGGGGGGTGACTGTAGCCAGCATCCCACCAGTTCTGGTGTCTGGCAGTACCACTCCTAGGGAGGGGGTGCAGAAGTCCAGACAGAGGGTTGAGAGGGTGTTGCGGACCCCAGTGGAGGTCCTGGAGAGTCAGGGGTCAGCTCTGAGAGCAGAGCCCCCCAGGCGTGACCCAGGTGAAACCGTTTCTGGTTTGGGAGAGATCCAGACTCTGCCAGATGGGCAGAGGTCAGGAGACCTGCGCCAGCCAGACTCTTGGGGACCGTGTTCCTTGTGGGGGTGAGCGTGCCCCCCCAGGAAGTCCTGGCGTGCCAGGCAATTGTTCAACCTCAGGGTGGTGACTCTGGGTTGGATGACCAGGTTCAGGGGTTAAACTCTGGCCTGGTGGGGGGGTCAGTGTGCCCGCCAGGAAGTCCTGGCGTGGCAGGCAATTATTCAACCTCAGGGTGGTGACTCTGGGTTGGATGACCAGATTCAGGGGTTAAACTCTGGCCTGGTGGGGGGGTCAGTGTGCCCCCCCAAGAGGTCCTGGTGTGCCAGGCAATTGTTCAACCTCAGGGTGGTGACTCTGGGTTGGATGGCCAGGTCCAGAGGTTAAACTCTGACCTGGTGGGGGGTAGGTGTGCCCCCCAGAAAGTCCTGGTTTGCCAGGCAGTGATCCAGTCTGAGGGTACAGACCCTGGGCTGGAAGACCAGGTAAGGGGTGTCCCCCCGGAACTGGAGGGAGGGGCTACTGATAACAGTGCCCCTTCCATGTTGTCTTCTGAGGAGGCCACTCCCAGTTGGAGGGTGCTGGACCCCAGAAGGGAGGGCAGGGGGAGGGAAGCCTCACCCCAAGCCCTAGTCCAACCTTAAGGTACAGACCCCAGGTTGGTGGGACAGTTGCAGGTTAACAGCCCTGCACTCGTGGAGGAATGGTGCAGGGCGGCTTCTATAAGCACCCTGACCATGTTGGACTCTGGGGGTACCGCTCCAGGAGGGAGGGTACAGAGCCCCAGAGGGGAGGACCAGGTTCAGGCTGTCATCCCTGACCTGGTGGAAGGGAGAGTGGTTAAAGGGTGCCCAGCACCTGGGGCTCCCCCCCCCACTCTCCACAGCCACAGTGGTTGGAGAGCTTTGAGAGACCTGGGGCCTGGCTCTCATCCCTGACAGCTGTCAGTAACCACTGTGGCTTGCTGCCCGGTTGGACAGAGTTATCCCTGGGGAGGAGACAAGTGTCACACCCCGGGGGTAGAGTGGGCAACACCAATGCATTGGTCCTGGTGGTACTATCCTGCTCCTGGGATACGTCTGTGAGCAAAGTAAGGTTAGGTGCTGCACAGATGGTATCCGCAGGTAAGGAAAAAGGTTCCCCATGGGTTGGCTTAGTGGGCCCTGAGAGTATGGACAGACGGATCCAATTGGAGTCAGGAAGGCGAAGAACTGGAGCATGCCCCTGCTGGTGTGGGCCTGGGTCCTTGTTCTATCACCTCAAACAGGGAAGTACATCAGGATAGTGATTGTTCTCCCCTGGTTTTAGGCTGGTGGGGGGTCATGTTGGACTTGGCTTTTTGACAGGTTTACCCCCAAACTTTTTGCCTCCTTCCTCCTATTTTTTCTGACCTGTTGTTGTTGGATTTTGAACTCTGGGCACTTTACCACTGCTAACCAGTGCTAAAGTGCATATGCTCTCTGTGTAAATTGTACTGTTGATTGGTTTATCCATGATTGGCTATTTGATTTACTTGTAAGACCCTAGTAGAGTGCACTATATGTGCTTAGGGCCTGTAGATTAAATGCTACTAGTGGGCCTGCAGCACTGATTGTGCCACCCACTTAAGTAGCCCCTTAACCTTGTCTCAGGCCTGCCAATCCAAGGCCTGTGTGTGCAGTTTCACTGCCACTTCGACTTGTCATTTAAAAATACTTGCCAAGCGTAAAACTCCCCTTTTTTCTACATATAAGTCACCCCTAATTTTGCCCTAGGTAGCCCCTAAAGCAGGGTGCTGTGTGGGTAAAAGGCATGACATTTACCTGTGTAGTTTATATGTCCTGGTAGTGTAAAACTCCTACATTCATTTTTGCACTACTGTGAGGCCTTCTCCCTTCATAGGCTAACATTGGGGCTGCCCTATTACATTGTTGAAGTGGCAGCTGCTTATCTGAAAGGAGCAGGAAGGTCATATTTAGTATGGCCAGAATGGTAATACAAAATCCTGCTGACTGGTGAAGTCGGATTTAATATTACTATTCTAGAAATGCCACTTTTAGAAAGTGAGCCTTTCTTTGCACTTAAATCTTTCTGTGCCTTACAATCCATGTCTGGCTAGGTTTAGTTGACAGCTCCTTGTGCATTCACTCAGACACACCCCAAACACAGGGTACTCAGCCTCACTTGCATATATCTGCATTTTGAATGGGTCTTCCTGGGCTGGGAGGGTGGAGGGCCTGCCCTCACACAAAGGACTGCCACACCCCCTACTGGGACCCTGGCTGACAGGATTGAACTGAAAGGGGACCTGGTGCACTTCTTAGCCACTCTTTGAAGTCACCCCCACTTCAAAGGCACAATTTAGTATAAAACAGGGCCTCTGCCGTACCACCTCAGACACTTGCTGGAGAAGAAACCTGAACCAGAACCTACACCCTGCCAAGAAGAACTGCCTGGCTGCTCAAAGGCCTCACCTGACTGCTTTCTACAAAGGACTGCTGCCTTGCTGTTGGCCTGCTGCCTTGCTGAACTCTTTTCTGGCTGTAAAAGTGCTCTCCAAGGGCTTGGATAGAGCTTGCCTCCTGTTCCCTGAAGTCTCAGGACAAAAAAGACTTCTCTTTTTCAATTGGACTCCTCGTGTGCCGAACAATTTGACGCACAGCTTGCTCCGCGGTGAATAATTCACTGCACGCCGATCCAGAAAGACGCTGCTCAACGCTACGCCTTCGGTGCGGCCGGAACTTCGACGCACGGGCTCGCATGGACAACGCCGCCCGACTTCCAAAGAGGAAATCGACGCTATGATTGCTGTGAGAAAGAAAATTCCACGCACAGCCCCCGGAACGACGCGCAGCCGGATAGCAAGCCGAGGAATCCACGCACAGACCCTGGGACATCTGGTAATCCCGCGATCCACAGAAGGAGATGGTCCGTGTGCCGGAAAACGACGCACGTCTTCCCCGAGTGAAAAACAACTACGCAAGTCCGTGTGTGAAGGGACGAAACCGACGCATACACCATTTTTCCTCTTGTAGAACGACGCACTTCTCCCCGCATGAAAAATAACGACGCAAGTCCGTGTGTGAAGGGGCGTAACCGACGCACACACCATTTTTCTACACATCTCCTCTTCTGCAGCCCTCTGCAAACCAGGTACTTTGTGCTTGAAAGAGACTTTATTGACTTTTTAAAGACTTAAGACACTTCATATCACTTTTCAGTGATGTCTTTACAAATTCATGTTGCATCTTTGATCGTTTTGACCTGCAAATACCCAGATAAATATTATATATTTTTCTAAACACTGTGTGGTGTATTTTTGTGGTGCTATGTTGTGTTATTGTATGATTTATTGCACAAATGCTTTACACATTGCCTTCTAAGTTAAGCCTGACTGCTCGTGCCAAGCTTGCAGAGGGTGGGCACAGGATAATTTGGATTGTGTGTGACTTACCCTGACTCGAGTCAGGGTTCTTGCTTGGACAGAGGGTAACCTGACTGCCAACCAAAAACCCCATTTCTAACATGCAGCATATATGGAAAACAATTGACTCAGCTGCCAAAAAACGCAGAATGTGAAACTTCCCAAACAGACTTATGTAAGTCACTGCTGAACCTGCCAAGCCATATAGAAAGGACATTACATATACTACAGTCAATGAAAAACTGAAAACATAAACTGAACTGACATTTTCACTAAACTTCAAAATGAGATAAAAAAGCTCATTAGTAGGCAAAAAGGTTTTAAATCGGGTATTACAGCCACAAAAAACTGCTCTGGAAGGCTGAACTCATATCCAAAACAGTGTATAGTAGCTATTTGTTTAACTCATTATTGTATATATGCTACATTGTCGTAGGGCTTTCTTTTCAGGTTGCCCTCACATCCAATATCAATATGTTAATAAAGCGCTGCTACATTGTAGCACACTTAAAGTAACTTGTAAAAATAAGTACCCACACGCTCTGTCCAATAATAAAGAGTGAAAACTACTATTAATTACCAATCCAGCCCCACTTACAATTTCAACAGTACAGTAAAATTAAGAAACAAAGCTGCACGCTAACAGAAACAGAAAGTAAAAAAAATAAACCAACACAGCAAATACCAAGAAGATGGCCAAAAAAAAACTTTTGTTGCTGCTATTAAGGAACTAAACATATAAATAAATCGGCAAATATTAACCAACATGCTCTATTTCAACATAAAAACAAGCATTTGCAATGCAATAGGTCTTGCATTTGGGAGAGTTAGAGCTATTAATTGGACTTTTCTTGCCATATAAATTGTTCAACCCTGCCTCATGATTTGGTCCTTTCCTGCCACATTATTCCAGTGGGCCTACATGTACCTAAAGCGCTTCCATTTACCTTCTTCCTCTATCTGCAGCAAAAAATGAAAATGTTGCCATTTAAAATCCTAATTTAAATCTTCCCTGCTAATTACAAAAGAATACCACATTCACTACCGCACCATCAGAGTTGCTGGCTGGCTAACACAATTCCCAAAATTACAGTGCATATGGATGGACCAAAAAAAAAGAAAGAAATGGATTGCTAATCCACCAAATATTAAACTTGAATCCAACTTTCAGAACACCCACTCTAAATATGCATGACATGAACTGATGCATAATTGATTTCAATGGAGATTACTTGCATTTTTGTTAATCTTTTTGAAAATACTACTAGATTTGATTCCGTGGGAACAAGATCCAATTGCAAGGTATAGAAATTCTACAAAACAGTTTGTGTTAAGATGTTGTTTAAGACAGATACGTGTGTTCACATAAATAACACCACACCACACCTTCTCCTCAAGGTTTCCATGCTTTCTCATAAAGAAATAGTGTGATATTTAAGCCTCCAGCATACAAGGTTATATATTTTATCTTTTAAAAAGTGTGCACAACATGGCATGTATCAAACTGCTTCCAAGCACATGTGGTCTTCAAGTGAAAGGCCAATGAAGAAAGTTACAGATCGGCAGTACACAAAGCGTGTGATGTGACTAAGGGCCAGATGTAGCAAGCAGTTTTGCCCATTCTGTGTCTATGGGAAAATGTGTTCGTACATATGGCCCCTAATTCCTGACAGCTAACTGGCACAGCTACCAATTAATGCCCATTAACACGAACCTGACATGAACAGCTCTAAATATTGTTATCACGAATACCAAGAAAACAAGCAGTGTTGTCGGAGTGGTGAGGGGGACGGCACGGGGAGAGTAACTGAACTGCGAAGCTGAAGAGCCATCTGGTAACGAAGGCTGACCACAGGAACTGTGTAACAGATAAGTGAAAACAGTCAAAATGCAAAATCTGCTTAAGCTATACAGTGTGCAATCCAAACAGAGCATTACGGAGAGAGCAAAAAATAATAGTAATGGCCCGTTTAAACCATATTAGGATCAGTACAGAGTTATTTATTGAAACCTTACTTTTATTCAGTAGCAATGTGAGGCAAATGGTGCTCATGCAAAGTGCACCAATACCTCTGACCCAGTTTGCTTGCCTGTCGGGAAAGGGAGTGGGTGGCACTGATGGCACCTGTGAGTTCTGAGTTGCACATAGATGTAACTGAAGTGGTCGCATTGACTTTTGAGGTGCACATTGACAACGCACAGAGGTTGGGTGTAATTCTGATACAGTCTGAGGGTTTTGTGATGCTCACTTATGATGCACAGATATGGGGTGTCGCACTCACAGTGCACAGATGTAGGTGAACTCCATGTGCAGTTCCTGTGTTTTTTTACAGATGCGTGCTTGGAACAAGCACTCCCCTCGCTTCCCAGGGCCCCTTTGTGGTGAAGCCTTTTTCTGTGTTGTTTCTTCGGATGGTTGCTCTGGTGCCATTCTGGTGTGCACAGATTCAGTGCCTTTAAAATGAATGTTTGAGGATCTGGTTGCCTGTGTTGCTCGGAGTTTGCATACTGCGGTGTTGGGCGCTAGGTAGAAGCAAGTTATGAGTGAATGCTCAGAATAGAGTATGAAGTGTTTTGAATTCCCCTTGCCTCCAGGGCATTTTGGGTGGGAGTCCCTCAGACAGCAGCAGTGCTGATATAGACGTGGGGGGCGCTCGGGTGTGGCTGCACTCCTTACAACCTTCCAGTAAACCCTGCACTCACTGTGCACGAGGGACCCATTTGTGAATTAGGGCATGCTTATGTTACACGCAGCCGTGTGGAAACCCAAGCGGAAAGAGAAGACGGAAGGCAAGCTTTGCCGAGGCTTGATTACTAAGAAAGGAAAAACAAAGAAAAAGTGCTTGTGTTGCCAAAAGAAGCCCAGAACAAACCCAACACTACATAACGTAAACAAGTTATTAAAAAATATTCATGCAACAAAAGCAGATATAAACGAGCATATTAATCGTCTTTAATGTAAACTTTAAAACAAGGCTGCAGAAAGGGGGAAGGATGGTACTGAAAGCAGATGCCAAGTCCTAGGAGTGTTGTGGGCTTTAGAACACTGATCCGACCTCAGAATGGAAGGGTGGGTAGTGGGGAAGGGCACGCAAGAGCAGGAAACAAAACAAGATGAAAGCATGCCTGTAGCCCCTGAAAATACGTTTTCATGTGTGAAGTGCAGGAGAAAAAAAGGTTCCTGAGCAGAACATAAAATAGAAAAAAGCGGAAGCTGAGAAGTCATGTGGCGATGCTCCAGGCGAGTGAACAAATTACAAAAAGCATCTGGAATGCAATAGTCTTGTGTTTGCTCGAGTTAGAGCTCATAGCGTTGTAAATTAGACTAGACTTTTATTGCCACACAGACTGAAAATAACAAGAGGAAGAGAGCGAGGGTGAGCTGGCCCTGGAAAATCCCCCCTCTGATGTTGGTTTATGTTTACAGAGGGAGCTGGTGGGGAGGAGGGACTGAACACACACCCACAGTGCACGGCAAATAGACCAATACTGAAAGAAAAAGTCCCCTTCAAAAGAGGTAAATAGGACATAGCGTAATTACACAGTGCTTTGTGCTGCCCCCAAAGTGAAAAAAGGCCGGACAAAGAGGCAGAACTGACCACTAGCAAGCAAGGACTTTTGAAGGACACTGCATTTAACAAATCAAAACCCTGAAACTCACTCTATTGTATACTTTAGTATACAGCAGGCAGAACGCTAACGCTCGACCTAAACAGTACCTTACCTAGGTTAAATCAGTTTAAATGCGCAAAAAGAATTAAAAAAATAAAAAACAATGTTGAAAAACATAGAAATGATTCCATGGAGCAAAATACAAAAGCAATTCAAAAGAATAAGCCACCATACTCCGTAATATTTGCAAAAAAAGGCCTTTCGTTATGCACCAATTCATCAAAATATAAACACTTTCCTTCCACCTAAAAAGTATTTGCAAGGCATAAAGAAATGTTCAGATTCAGACCCAAGCCAAAATAAACTGCATGCACATTTAACAAATTATTGAAAATACACTGCAATATAAGAGCGCTCTCTTTTGAAGTTCCCTTTAATGTATCTACTTATCCATCCTCTTCACTTTGCAAAAACAATTACCAATTCAGCATCTCTTCAATTTCCACATTACAGTCAAATTAAGGAATAAAGCTATGGACCAAATAAGCAAAAATAAGCGGCATGCATTTTTAACAAATTATTTTAAATAAGCTACAAAATCAAAGCACTCTCTTTTAAAGTTTCCTTCAATGTACCGACTTCTCCAGTACACTCTAATATATTTTTTAAAAACAGCCTTTCATTACGCTCCAATTATTCAAAATACAAACATGTTCCTTTCACCCAAAAAATATTGGCAGTGCAAAACACATTTTCATTTCCAAACCCAACCAGAAAAAGCTGCAACATAAGCACGCAAAATGAAAAAATTGGTTCCAAACCAAGTACTTCAACACACCAGTGGAAAGCTTACTGTTGTTAGGCAGTGCTGGGTAGGCCTTACCAAACAACTAAAAGGAGGGACGAAACCCCAAATTAACCACAACAAAGGAAGAGACAAATGGGTGGACTGTCAACCCACATACTGATTGCTAAATGTCTCAAATAGACAGCGCATGCTGCCTACGCTCGACCTAAAAAGGATCCCAGATGCTTGATAATTTATGTTCCAAAAATGTATTGTGTAGCCCAGCGTAGGATATAACACATTCATGTGCAACAATTGTTTGCATATCCCCTTAAGCAAAAGAACCATCCAGTGTACATTCTTAGACAAACTACTGCTCCATCTTCCTATTATATGACCAGAAAAGAGAGTGAGAATGAGAGAGAAATGGGAGACACGAAAGAACTAAAATAAAGGCTTAACAACAAATGAAATCTCGGTGTTCAAACCATCATCACACAATCCAAGCCTAAAGAACTAAAGACAGAAATCTGTCTAGAATGGAGTGGGAGAATCTCATCATACCCACACTGAACTGGGAGATAACAAACAGTAAGGGTGTATTCAGGCATGACTCCTCAGTCTTATCTGTGGCCAAAGGCACAAATGGCACCTTAGAGTGCCCCAACTTGACTCCTGACTGCAAAATGACTTCTATATGGTAGGGGCATCAAGGGGACATGCAGCCACCTCAGGGATTGGGGGGGTTAGGCTTGGGTTTGGGAGGGGGGTCTTTAGCCTTGGATTTCGGCGGGGGGTCCTGGGACCTGTGCTTGCGAAGGGAAGACTTCTTGGTAGGGGGAGGGGCATGGGCACTAGCGGGGAGCAGGGGAGGACTTGGAGGTGGAAGGACTGGACGTTGGGAGAGAGGAAGAATGCTTGGTGGTATCATGGGGTGGGAGAGGAGTAGGGAACAAGGAAAACTCTGCTACGAAATGCTTTTTTGACACACGGGGCGGTCATGGCAAAAGGTTTTGGGAATGGAGGGACAGGGAGTGGTTGTAAGATGTATTGGTTTGGATGTCTTAGGTACAAGTGCATGCGTGGAATGATTGTGGGTGCTGGGTGTCTGTTGGGTGGGTGAGTGCGGGCGTTTAGGTGTCTTGGGAGGAGGTGCAGGGGGATGCCATGCTAGATGGGTCACTGTCTGCTGGGGTGGTGTAGAAGGTATGGTAGATGTGAAGCATGTGGGGGTGTCTGTGGTTGTGGTGGGTGCGGATGTGGTGACTGGTGTGGATGTCTGCGGGTCTGATATTGTGGTGACTGTGGGAAAGACAGGTATTGTGGATTGATCCATGAATGATGGTGTGGTGGCTGCAGGTGTGTCAGGTGCAGTGTCTGTGAAGGAGAGGGTGGTGGGGGAGTTTGTGTAGATAGTGGATGTTGGTGTGTCTGCAGGTGGGTGTTGTTTGTGTTCATGCCAGTGGTGGGTCCTGTGGTGCTTGTGCTTGTTTATTTTGGTACCGTTGTCTGTTGAGCTGGATACATGCCTGTGTGCTTTGGATGTGGTGGAGAGAGGGGTTTGGGAATGGGAAGAGGTAGGTGGAGGGGGGGCGGTAGACAAAGCCAGACTGTCTGCTGTCAGTGAAGAGGCCAGCCAGGGAACTGTGAATGCTTTCCAGGAACGCATTGCTCCATTGGTCTTGAGCCGCCAGTCCCTGGATGGCATTCACGATTGTGGACAGACCCACAGAGATGGACCTCAGGAAGTCAATAGCCTGCTCACTGAGGGCAGCAGGGCTGACTGGGGCAGAGGTACCTGTGCAAAGGAGATGCCCCCCTTCCTGGGTGACCGGGCACGGTCAACTGAGTGGGGAGCTGCAAGGAGGACAGTGTTAGTAAGGGGGGTGGCAGACAAAGATGGTGCTGTGGTGGTCCCAGATGGGTCTGCCACCACCAGGGAGGGTCCACTGGAGGAGCATTCCGAAGAAAAGGTTGTAAATCCTGTCTCCCCTGTGGCACTCCCCTCGCTCTCCATCCCACTGTGTCCCTTGCTCTCGCTGGTTTCAGCTTCCTGGGTCCCGTGGGCGGCTGCTTCCCCATTTGCCTGTGCCCCTTCTCCTTTGCCTGACAATGCTGATGCACACAAATAGAGCGAGAGGGAGAAACAGAGAGATATAGGGTGAAAATGGGTTAAAATATAGCTCTAATACACTCGGTTTAACAAGCACTTCTGTGACAATACTTATCCTGGTGAGCCCATCGCAGGTGCCAATATACATTACCTACATCATGTCACAACATGTCCCTACTACCCACCCCTGTATTGCCACCCTCACACCTACATCAATATTTAAGTTGGAGCACAACAGGAGTCATCCACATGATGACTACCAAAGCCATGTATGCTGGCACAGCATGCCTGGAATGCAATATCAATTGTATGCCTGAATACACATCGTACCTCTCCATGACCCTATCACCCATTGGATGTCCAGCTGACTCAACAAAACATTTCTGGCCACTACAGTAACCACACATGATCAGACCATACCCTCTATAACATACCCATAACATTGAAGACAACTCCACTTATAGATCACACAGCACGTGCCCGCCACATTACATTCCAGACAAAAACAATCTATACAGTGATGCCAATATGGAAATCAACACTGATGTGGCCATTACAAGTCAGACACCCAAACATCTGATGTGTAAAATAAGAATCCGTGGTATAGCCATTTGAATAGTCTGATCCAATCAGAGAGCCAGATTAGCAGACACCAAACACATATATATCACAACTGATCATACTTCTAAGTACCATATATCACATATGATACATCCATACTCAGATGTACTTCAGGAACACACATATTACATCATGGTCCACTTACAATGCAACCACCCATGCAGTCACACCCGTCAGACTGGGCAACATGACAACTCCACCCTCAAACAGCTTTCTAGAAATGACAATGCCTGTCACAGAGGCCAGACAATAGACACCTCAGATAGTAAATGTCAGGATGCATTAGGCACATACGGACCAACATCACTGCATGTACACCACTTACACATCCCACTACTACATGAGCCAGCAAGGGGAGACTAAATGCAATATTAGAGTCACATCTTCATGTTATGTGACATGCAATAGGCCTAACTCTCCTACTCTGCCACTTCAGTTTGCCCATGGCAATCGGAAAAGTCCCAGCCAATCAGATGTGCCCCCAGCTTACCATTAGGACATGATGTAGGCAGTAACTCTGCAATGTAGCATATCAATTGCTAGGCCATTTTCATATAACCCACATATATACCATGGTGACATATACGTGACCTGTCAAGGCACTTACCACCTCTAGTACCATTTCATTGGTTTAACAGTAACATCCCCACAAGTATTGCACCTAGAAATCCACAGTGACTGCAGCCCGACCTCTTCAATTGTACATGTATCAGTATCCCAGTTGGCCTAATTTCACATACCCTACAGTCAGCATATCACCTCTATTTGACAATACAGCTTTTAGATCAATGGTCCAGTCCAATGAAGGCCATATCTGCAGTGGAACTGTGATGGCAGCCCCACATTCAGTCAATAATATTATCAGTACATGATGTATTCAGTCCCTGTGATAAAACTAGAGTTACACATTAGCGTATACAGGTATGCTACAAAGATGGAAGTGTACTGACACCTTAGAGCCACAAATGCAGATGGATGGAGCTGGTCAGACTCAGTGCTTAGGGTGATACTAATGCTCACATCCGTTGCATAGGCAGGATGGCTGCACACATGTGGCTATGTCATTTGACCATCTCCACATTCCAGACATGGAGAGGTCTAGTAATGGGAGATGTACATCCACTGACAGTAAAGCATGCCTACACATCTACTATCTATACTCAGCCAGGGTGCATGATACCCATTTCCAATAGACGATACACAGGATATCATTAAAACAATGTCACTTTGCCTGCAGTGAGGCATATTATCCTTAGTAAGCCCCGCCAAGTGCCAGGATTCAGTCAATACTCATCCCCTTGTGGCTGCTGTGCTTTCCTCAAATGCCCATCCCCCTCAGGGTAGGCCTCACCAAAATGTGGTCCGTTAGGGGGGTCAGGGTCCAACGGGGCCCCCTCCCTCATTGGGAGGCCATCCTCAGCTGGGCCTCCGCGGTCTTCCAGGTCCAACATCTCAGGTCCTCCCACTGTTTTCTGTAGTGGGTGCTCCACCGGGTGTAGACTCCCAGGGTCTGGACTTGCTTGGTGATGGCACGCCCGATTCCTTTCTTCTGATGGGCGTTCACCTGCATGGATGACCCAGACAGAAAAAGAAAGTTAGGTACACATGCCCCATACCAACAGCAGTGGACAATACACATCTGACTCACCAAGGGCCCACACATGCCCTTCCTTTTGGCTCACATGCCTCAACTCCATGCCCTCTACATGCATGCACTCCCTCCCCACTACACTTACCCCTTACACTACCACACACCCCTATCACACATGACTATGGAATTGGGCTCACCTGTTCCTCTGGTGCCCCATACAGCTGTTCATACAGGGGTAGGAGGTCATCCACGAGCTTCACCAATTCTTCTGTCATGACGGCTGTGGCCTTGCTTGCAGGTGTGTCAGAAGTCAAGTGAGCAAGGCAGCAGAAACTGGTGGTCACAACATTCATGTTCACAGTGCGGAGTAGCACTATGTTGTGTCATCATAGTTTTGCCAATACATGTGACATGCTTGTCACTGTGATGCTTCTGTTTGCCCATAATGGTATGTGTCAGCAGTGCGACACATATCTACAGTGTTAGGTGTGTGCGAAGATGACTTGTTCTGCTTACATGTGTGATGTACTTATCACTTAGTACATTTTCTACTCTCTATCCTAGATACCCTGGCATGAGGAGAATGAGACATGCACCAGTGTACCAACCACTAGTTGACCTTGCAACCACGGAGGACAGGCATGTCATCCAGACCCGTCGTCTGAATCATCAGACCATCATGGATCTATGTGCCCAGTTGGAGCCTAATCTATTGCTTACCATTGCAATCCCTATGCCATCCCTCCCACAGTTCAAGTCCTGTCAGTGCTACACTTTCTTGCCACTGGGTCCTTTCAGAATACAGTTGGCTTGACAGCAGGGATGCCACAGCCCATGTTCAGTCTTGAGTTGAAGGATGTACTGTGTGCTTTAATGAGATATCTGGACAGCTACATCAGTTTCCCACAACGTTGAGATTTGGCCTATGTGAAGGCAGACTTCTATGATGTGGGACACATCCCTCATATGATAGGGCCATAGATGACACACATATAGCCTTGGTCCCTCCCAGCGCCAATGAACAGGTATACAGGAACAGGAAGAACCTCTGAGCCTGCCACTTTGAGCTTGCTGCAGCCTGCGCTCAGTATAGGCTGGGGAGACCCCCTTCCTCATCCAGCGCCGCCCGGCCAAACGGAAGGAGGCACCGGAAGGACCTGAACACCCCTGCCACAGGCCGGAGAGGCTGAAGGAGCAGGCCCTGCCCGAGGTCGAAGAAGCCAGGGGAACGCAGGCCTGAGGCCTGGCACCATACGCCCCAGCACTCGGAGCATGGGCCTGGAGTAACCATGTTGCTGAGGATCTGTGGGCTGTAGAAACACACCGCCACCATGGCCATGGCACACTCCCCTGTGGTAGTGCAGGTGCCTGGGATACAAGCCCGTAGCTCCGAAGAGATTCTGTGCCCGCCCCAGAGCCCAACACCCAGCTGCCAGAGAAATTGCAGACAAGGAAGTAAGAGCAAGCATAGGATTTATTAGTGCATAGGGAGCTGAGACTGGAAGGAGCCCGATTATTGCCACATTGTTGTGTGTGCTGCTCTTCATGTAGTAATTAAGCCATGGGCAACCTGAGTGTGGGGGAACCAGGGTGTGGGGGCAGCTCTGGAGCCTCACAGAACTTGGATGGAACTTAGACGTCAGTGCTGCCATCACCAGTCCAGCAGCTGGCTGGACATTCATGCTCTTCACCCCCTAAAAGGGACATTAAAAAACAAAAAAGAAATGTGAAAGCAGATTTTACACAAGGGAGGGTATTCCCAGAGAACCAAGAAGTTTTTTTTTACTAAGTGCTTCAATTTGTCATAGGTCATGTCTCAGGCCACATTCAAGCATGGCGTTTACTGTTGCATTCTCCTAGCATTAAAGTCACAGAGAAGCACTGTTACGAATAATAATATTGAAATAAATCTTGAAAAACGGAGGCGGGGGAAAACAAAGGAAGCTCAGAGACTGTGGAGACGGACGGACCACAACCCCTAGGCTGCCCTGCATTGACGGCTGCATCATACGGAGCCGCACTGACTCGCAGGGCGGGAAGCCCATCATCGACCGGAAGAGGCTGGGCAGAACCAACCCCCTGGGAAGCACCAAAATGAGCCTTTTGGTCCTTAAAAAGATATTTGTTTACTCACTTAAGAATGTGGTGTTAGATCTTGTACGGCTGGCTGTGAAGGGATATCTTCTGTTATTGAGCTATGCCTAGAGGCAAGATTTGCATACACCAATCCTGCACCAAAGCTGCCCCTGGCCCCCTTGGGCCTGATGACCTTACGGGCTCACGCAAACTGTGTATGGATAGTTTAATAACACAGGCTGTTGGTATTATCGACAAAGAAATTGAGTCGGAAGAGCGCCGGCTCTCTGTTGCTTCACAGCATTCTCCTACCAGAGAAGTACTGGGGGCTCCAACATCCTGTCCTGTCGAAGATGGGGAGCTGCTATGGCAAGGCCGAGGTCTATTAGAGCTGACCTTTGCAGATGTAGGTTCAGCAGGGAGCTTATGGTTACTACAGAGCCAGCCCAGGAGCCAATGCAGGCACTTGTTCCACTGGAGTCAATAGTTGCAGTAGCAGCCCCTGAATACAGGACAGAAGAAGAACAGTTGCTGGCAGGGAACAGGAAAAGGAAACACCCAGAGATCGTCAGAACACAAAAACGCCAGAGGACTGGAAATAACCAGTCTGTTACTTAGTTTCCTAGCCAAGGAAACTAGGCAAGCAGTTGACTTGATCAGTGTGTGACGATAGACCAGTTGGAAACCATGCTACATACTGCTCTGGATCAAAAACTGAAACCCATATTTGAGTGTTTAGACTCCATTGAACAGATTAGAACTGCCCGCATCAGCGGATCATATCCCCCAAGCTCTGCAAAACGTACTGACCACATGAGTAGGATGCATCATGCAACACCTGAAGCCCAGGCACTTTGCTCAACCAGGGCTTCTGTTGGTCTGTCTGGGCAGCGTGCTTCGCACCCAGAGAATAGATCCCTGGCAGACAAAGGGCCCAACGAGGGTATTTCCCAAATCAGCTAGAGGCAAGGCGAACTTGGGGGTCTTCCTCACCTAGCCCTGATATTTCTGATGTTAGACCCCGTTTACCACTGGAATGCACTCCATACGTCATCGTTCTCAAGAAGGTCCAATGATTATCTATAGAGAAGTGAGAATCCCATGACTCATTGTTAAAACAAAGTTGCTCATTGGTTAAGTGAACACTCGGGCTGGTCACATGATCTCCGCAGCAAAATTATTACCACTTGGAGGGTCTCATGGGTGGGTTCCATGCCAAAAACTACAGAGGGTGACCGTGTAATTGTGAATTTTAAAGCACCACATTTTGCCCAATCTTTGCCACATCGCCTTAGGCAAAATGGTCAAGGAACAAAGATTTTAGAGCCCATCCCCTGGGGTTCTTTTATCCCCCTGGAGTGATAGGCACGAGTTCCACTGCTCAAGCTACCTTACAGAGTCTGCATCAAAACTGGGTCACTCACAGTGCTAATATGGTATTCCCACTCACAATAGATTTTCACCTCTTGCCTCACTAGACCAACAGGACTAACTACATCAGCCAGGACATAAATCAGCAACCAGAAGAACATATTCGGTCGAAGCTGCAGTACTAGGGCTGAAACCAGTTGACCCCGCCAAAGGGGTCCTTTGCCACCTTGCAGATGTAGTGCAAAGGAATCTCCTCTACAGCAGTGATTAACTCTAGGGCAGATCTTCACTTACTCTCTTGGAATGTGGCAGGAATAAATTCAAAGATGATTGATGAGGACTGGATTTCCCTTATAGGGAGGTTTGATGTTTACTTGTTTCAAGAAACCTGGGATGTGAATGTGGTTTATGTAAATGGATTTACCACCTACAGTGTTAGAAATAACATTGCTTGTGAGCAAGAATTACTCAAGACAGATTTGCCCGATGTAATGTGAATTAAGTTGACGTTCCCCAGAGGTTTGGTACGGACCATGTTGAATGTATATGCTTGCGCTATGCCAGCAAAAAATGAGTCTCCTGTCCTGGATATGATAGATAGTAGAGATCAACAAACAGTACTCCAGAGTAATAGTGGCTGGAGATTTTAACACCTTGTTTGAACCATGTAATGTTCTAAGACTGGTGACTAAGGAAGAGGACATGTTTTGGGGTGTCCCACAGCTGGCAGGCAATTCACAGAGCTACATTGCTAAGACTGCTCTACAAGTAGCCGCTTTAGTGGTAGCACATGGGCTCCGAGTGTGCAATGGGTGAACTCGTTCAGATCAGGCCAAGGTGTTTACATTTAGAAGAGGAGGCTAAAGGAGTGTTATTGACTATGTGCTATTGGATGTCTGGCTGTGGCCGGACCTTTGTGACATGGACATGTTGGACACCACCAATAGTGATCATAATCCCTTGGCCACCTCTTTGGAGGGGAATCAATACTTGAGGTTGCCTAGCTCGGAACAAGCATCATTGCCAGAGCCCAGTGTAATAAATAACAGTCGTAAAGTAGAATGACCTAGAGTAGTGGCAGACCAGGATATTTATACAGAGATCTATCAAATATTTGTCCATCATATGTCAGAATTTGATGGCTCGATTGTTGATCCTAAACTCATGCTAAATACTCACACCCTACTTTTTGACAAACTTTAATCTACTTTTGTCGGGGTCTGCTGGAGCAGGCTTACAATGCTCAGGAAAGTCCTCAGATGGTTCAACCAGGATTGTAGGTTGGCTAAATGTCTTCTGTTAACAAAGATAAGGGAGTGCAATAGGGAAGTTATTAAATGTGCTTGTGGCAGTTATAAGAGGGCACTTAAAGGGGCTAAGAAAAAATGGGACGAGGACAAATGGCAAGAATTATTTCATTCCCTGAAAGTGAGAGATAATTACAGCTTTTGGCCACTAGTAGCAGGTTGGACTAGAGAGCATTGAAAACATAGGTACTCTCATATCTCCCCAGATAAGTGGGAGGATCATTTTGGTGCATTATACTCTGAGAGTCATAACAGCATGTGCCACCCGGAAGCAGGGGAGGCGGTGATGCCTATTGGCACTCCACTCTCTATTTATATATGTGCATGTTTTTATTGAATCTTAATGTAATGGAAGTTGTAATGCTGTTTACATTTTTTTGTGCTTTTATGGCCATAGGTGCCCGAAATAAAGAATTATAGGAACAGGAAGAACTAAAACGTAATCAATGTTCAGGTGGTGTGTCTGGCAGACCAGTATATCACACAGGTGATAGCCAAGTTTCCAGGATCTGTGCGTGACTCCTACATTCGGAGGAACAGCAATGTCCTACACACGATGGCACGACTACCCACAGAGAGGGCTTGGCTCATTGGTATGTATACATTTGGATGTGTGTCTCTGCTATGGCATGTCATCACAATCTTCCCTGTGGTTGTACCTGTATTGTAACAGGTCCTACCTTTATGCACACAGGTGACTCTGGCTATCCTAACATTCCCTGGTTGTTGGCACCAGTGAGGTACCCTGCCACGGAAAGGGAACTCGGTTTCAATGAAGCCCATGGCAGGACGAGGCGTGTAATTGAAAGGACATTTTGGCCTTCTGAAAGCCAGGTTCAGGTGCCTGGACGTCTCTGAGGTGCCCTCCTCTACACTCCCCAAAAGGTATGCCAGATCATAGTTTCTTGCTGCATGCTCCACAATCTTGTCCTGAGACATCAGATACTATTGCTCACTGATGGCGATGAGGCAGCTGGACCAGTGACTAGTGATGCAGACATGGAAAGTGATGATGAGGCAGATGAGGATGGTGCAGCTGACTGTAGGACTGAGCTCATCAATCATTACCTCCAGTGAGATACATGTATGCTGACTGTGTATTTACAGGTGATGTGCATCCACATTGATTAGTGATAATAGTCCTCTGATTAGTTCCATCAGTGGTGTTGTAATGTGTTCCTATCCCAATGTGTCAGTTGGGGGAGTGCTTAAATGTAATGTGCAGAGTTTACATGTATCTTTTCTTACATGTGTACTAACTGCAGGTTGCTAGATTGACATCTCCTATGGACAGACCTATGTTGAGCTATGTGTCCTGCATTCGCCTGTCCTCATGTTATTCCAACCACTGACTGTGTTAGGTAAATCACTGCCTCTGCTACCTATAGCTTTAGGCATTAATGCTCATTATCTGTTGCCAATTGTATACAGAATAGTGTATAGCACATGAACAATGGCAGTTACTGTGAATTGGCATGCATTTCCTGTGACTGGGGATGTAGGAATGTTATCTGTTTTGCCCTGCTTCGGTGGTAATCCACACTGCGCTTGACAAGTATGTACTGCATATGTGCTTTGTGAGGCCCCATGCCTTCTATCCTGATGTAACTCTGAGTCGTGGTCTCTTTTGCAGGTTGGATGAGTGAATTTACTGTAGTATGTGCCTGGACTAATGACAACCTGACATCTGCCCTGGGACATATATGTTGTACTGTGTCTCCTGCAGAAGATGCCTCCCTCTGCTGTCCATTATACTGCCTATTGGTTTAGGGGGCATACATACATCACATTTTACAGACAAAACATTTGTACATGTTCAAATAAAGACACATCTGCTGTTGCTGTGATCAATAGTGTTTATTGGGCATTCAGGGGAAATGTGAACAAACAATGCATGGTGCATACAGTGACAAACAGGTGATGAGTGGGGACATGGTAGTTGTAATCATCAGAGTAGGTGGCACAGCTGCAGGCAGCACAGGTCCAGTGTCCAAGGGCCATGGGAAAATGGAGTAATGTCATTGAAGAGTCAACAGGAGGTCTCAGTGGCGCAAAAGGGAGAGACATCAGGAGAGTTTCACTTCCTGGTAGTGGGTTTGGTCTTGGAATCTTCTCCAGCTGGATGTCTAGATGGACATCCACGTTTGCAGGGGAAGGGGTTCATCAGCTACAGAGGGAGGGGTGCCAGAGGCCTGTGGTTTCCCTGGCAGGACCTCCATTCCACTAGCTGCCACAGATGTGGAAGGCTCAGATGTGATGTGACTAGTGGAAATGGCCTGCTGGTGGGTGGTGGAAGCAGGCAGGGTGGTGTTGAGTTCCCTGAGCACCTCTGCAATGGAGCCCATGGTGGCATTGTGGGCCTGCCACTGCAGCATGACCTTCTAGTAGTATTCCCTCTGCATTCTTTGGTTTTCCCCTAAAATGGAAATTATCTGGCCCATCCTGTCCTGGGATTGTTGCCATGCTCCCAGGACTTAGGAGATGGTTTGCTGGTCAGTTGACTCCCTTGGGTGCCCCGTCGTCTGGCCCACAGGTTGCCTCGCACGCCCCCATGTGCCTATGCCCCTGTCACGGTGTGCCCACTCCCAGTGTCACCAGGACCTTCATTGTCTTCGATGTGAGGGTTCGACTGAGGTCCCTGTACTGTGGGGCACACTATTGATTGAACTGTCCTTGGGACACAGGTTTGGGGCTGAAGGGTTGGCTGTACTGTTGATGCCACAGGGCGTGGGGGTGTTTGATGTGGGCAGGGTGAGGCAGGAAGTGGTGGATTGACCGGGTGTCCCAGATAGGCCAGGTAAGTCGTTAATGTCCAGACATCCAGATGCATTGTCCTCACTGGGGCCTTCATCCTGAGGAGGCTGGTGGTCTCTGGCATCCTCTCCATGGCGGCAGTGGCAGTGGTACCTGTGGATGGGGTGGGAGAGAGATAAATGGTGGACGTGTGATCAGTTATCTCTTTGTCCGATGCATACAGTGGCTTGACATGATTCCCAGCAATGACAGATGCAGCACTGCAGACATTGTTTGTGGACAGTGGATTGTGACATGTGTGCCATGCTTCATTGAACATTGGTGTCAATCAGGCTAGGTAACGTTTGGTGGGTGGGTTCAGGTCCTGTGTGACGGTTGACATGACAGGTGTGGCCTGTTTGCTCGTGGTGAATCAGGCTTGCTAGATGTAAGTGGGGATGGCTGTACACTGCAGCATGGTGTCCAAGTGGGAGGAGGGTATGTGTATATGCATGGTAACTTGTCCTGTCTTTGCATTTGGTGCATGGGGTTTGCCTTCTTACTTTCTAGCCCATGCTCAGTCCATTTCAGGCTTGTTAATCTTGATAAGTGGCCATTATGTTTGGTGACAGTGCTGTGGCTGTGTTTGGCTTTGTTTGACATTGTGTAGTGCCATTGGATTGGTGTCATTGCCCTGTAGTGGTCCGCTGGCGAATCATCCAGTTGGTGTAGCAATATTCAAAAATGCAAGCAATTTGCTGTGGAGTGTACATAGCAGGTTTTGATATAGATGAGCTAGTGCATTGTGGGGGTCGTAGTGATTGTTGTTGGCACTGGTAACCGTGCACTTGCCAGGGACTGTGTGGGCACTGGCGGTGGCTGGTGATGTGGCATGCAGGAGAGGGCCATTACGTGATTAAATATCAGGTGTAGTGGGAGATTGAGTGAACTGGGCAGTGTTTGGGTGGTATTGAAGCACGCTGGACACAACAAAAGTGTGCCAGAGGAGTGGTAGTTACTTACCAGAGTCCAGTCCTCCAGGTATCCAGTCCGGGTCTCTGGGTGCAGGATGTCCAAGACCTTCTCCTCCCATGATGTGAACTCTGGGGAAGGAGGTGGAGCCCCACCACCAGTCTTCTGTACGGCAATCTGATGGCCTGTGCTCCCAAAAGTTATGGCTCTACCCTGACAATTTCATCGACCATGACCCTCAACTCATCATCTGTGAAGCGTGGGTGCTTTTGTCGGGACATGGTGGTTGTGCTGTGGGTGGGGGTAGGTTTTGTGTGTGCAAGGGTGCAGTGTAGGGTGCTTGGTGGGGTAGGGGTCTTTAGTTGTATGTAATGGTCCGTTGTGGTGTTTGTGTGTATTCGTTATGTGTGTATTGTGTTGTTTATGCAGTTGTATCATGTGTCCTGAGTGAGATGTGTTATATGTGCCTAAGTTGTAAAGGTGGCGTATGTAGATTTTTGCCTGCTCCCTGTGTATGTGATTGCTGTTTTGGTGGCAAAGGATTGTGAGTTGTGTGGGGGCATGTTTTATAGTGCAGTGGGTAGGTGTGCCTGCTGTGTGTATGTTTGTCAGTTGTGGGGTTTTCGAACTGGCCAATGTGGTGTTGTATTCTGTCTGAGGTGAGTTTTAGTGTGTGGCGGTTCGCACCGCCAATAGTTTTCTGCATGGTAGTACAGCTGTGCTGATTTGTGTGTTGTAATCTTGTGGGTGGTAAGTTGTCAGGCTGGTGGTGCTGGTGGTGGAACCACCTCTTTCCTGCCCACCTGTGTCCTTGCTCTGTCAGATTTGTGGCTGTTTGGTGGTGGTCTTCATTGAGTGACTTAATGCGGTGGTCGGATGACCACCAACATGGCGGTCTTTTGGAGGCCACCATTGCTGAGGTCTTCCAAATAGACTACCAAAATTGTAATGAGGCCCATAATTATGGCACTCCCTTGGAGAGTTAAAGTTCTCCTTCTATTAGCAGCAAAGATCAACTCTCTATCAATAAGGCCACATTGATCAGCTATGACAGTACCTTTAATCAGGGAGAACTCCCCTTGATTGTTTTGTAATAACATTTACGTACCGGTATTCATTGTGAAAACTCTGAAACAAAACCAACATTTCTAAAGCCTCTAAATCATTTGCCTGAAAGGACCAATATCAGTTGTCAGGATGTGTACCACATTTCATTTGCATTCCCAACTAATTCTAGGCCAAAACAATGCAGGCCTTAAACTTGTGTTGTTACTTGAGGCTAAATGTAGGTCTGCTACAGCATCCTCTATGCACATGATCCAATTTACAGTCTACTAGAGCTCACCTTCCACTTCGAAAAACCTCTAATCCATATATATGCAAAAGTGGCATCAATTGAAATAATCTTTGTCTCAATGCCCGTTTAAGATTCTAGTCACCTGTCATATTCCTTATTTATAGTCATCTCCTCTTCCCCAGTTCTCATGTATAATTTAGGGTTGAAGAAGTCATTCATATGCCTCTTCTCCTTATTAAAGCTCACCTTTCTTTAAAGAGGGGCATTATGTTTACCTCAACTTCAAAACTCTGATTTTGGTTGCCCTGCATGCTCCTTGCCCCAGATGCATCAATCCAGAGAGGCGTACTGCAGGTGCTACCTAGGCCTCTGCAAAATCTTAACTACGCCAGAGCAATCAGAGTAATTTCAGTAATTGCACTTGTGATGGGAAATTAAGGAAATTACACGAGTATGCCAACTTGAGAATTTAAGAATCATTTGAGGCACAAATTCTACTGCAGGAGCACTAGAACAACAAACTAAAAGAGAGCAAGTGTATGCTGGCTTCTGCTGTCTTGTAGCATTTAGTGCTGGTTTCTTAATGCATTTAATGCATCCCCTGGCCCTATTTGGATGCAAGGGTGCATTTTGCACTGGGAAAATAGCACTAAATGCTAGATTTTGCTTTTTATGTAAGTATGCATAATTACAAGTAATTTTGTAGTAATAGCGAGTAATTATGCTAGAGAGATTTACGTCAGGTACATTCACACCTACTGCTATCATTGTGGGTAAAGGAATGTAGACCACCACACTTGCCACAGTGCTGTCATCTCTTATTATCTTTTGCCACAGGCTCCATTAGCACAAGGTAGCTGTAGGGACATAGATCTGAGCCACCGCCTTGTCTTCTTGACGTTACATGCTGCTCAACATTTGTTTGTCCACTCCGTGATTGCCTAGCAGCACTGCACAGCCACTCAACTCCATGTCTGCTATGCCCTGTAGGCTTACCACCATAATCGTGATCTCAGTTTTCACATCAGGGTATGTCGCTCCTGTATGTTTAGCCTGCGGCACAGAGGCATGGCTTTTCAGGCCTCCAAGCCGCAAGGTGAGACCTTCTACAGTAGCAGGCACTCTACTGGGCTGAAACTCGGGTCCCAAATGCTGCTTGAAACTCACAGGGAGGACAGTGCAGCAGCTCCAAAGGAGTTTGAGCACTCCAGAGCCTGGCAAACCGCACCCCCTGAAGATGATTTAAACCATTAATGAATAACACTGTTGCCTAAAATTGATTAAAAGTGCTACAAAAATCAAACATTTCTATGATACAATTATTCCATGGAATTTCTCTGCATAGACCTTCATTAGGTTGTTCATACAAATGTATGAAATGCTATTCTTATCAGCAGCCACAAAACTTTGTCACCAGTTATGGAAAAAGTTAAACTATTTACTCAGGTTTTATTGTATTGTGACCACCATCAATTGTGATTGTGTAAATCAACTGTAACTTCAGCAATATATACTTGTACAAGCTTTGCCATAGCCAATAGTTGTCACCTTGGGGGCCTTGTAAGTGCTTAGCCATGCAGCACATTATCCTGGGTGCTGTTCCGTCAGGGATTTTAATTTATCCTTGAGAACAGGGCAACTTTTTCATTTTCCTTCCTAAGTGTCTGCCAATGAAAGACTCATTTTGGTATGCATTGGAGACAGAGTTATTATGCAGTCCCATCACAAAGGTTACAGTATTTTTGTTTATTAAGGAAATTAACTCTGACCCGGATGTAAAATTCCACAGAAGAGAGCACTGTGTCCAAAAAAATTGGATTCTGAATGTGATTTCAATGAGAAGTAATTACATTTGGTGACAATTCTAAAATGCAATTTATAGTTTGTTGATGATTACGAAGGGACCTGTCAGTAAGGTAACTTGAACTGTGTAGCAGAAGATACTGTTCAAAGTCTTTCATAACTAAGATTGGAGTGTACTTGGGTGAATTTAGTTTGTCACTACAAAGCCAGCTACAAGTCAAAACACCAATAACAAAGACATACAGCGCATAACAAGGGTAGTGGCACACCAGTCCATGGTTAGATTCATTCTTAAACAGGTTCTATGTGCAATACAAGAGCGGACTTAGTGTAAAATATACTGCTTCCAACTCCAGATCAGAGGACACTGGCAGCAACATTGAGCGCTGCTAATAAAAGAAGTCACAAGTGCCAATTACGTGTCCTCCCCACTCCATGGCACCATGGGGCTGTGGTACATATAGGGAGTACGATGTACATGCTAGGTGTATCATGTTCCAGCAAGGATTCATGGACAATGTGGTCCACATATAGGATGCACCACAGTTATGTGAGGAATGTCTGAAAGCAAGCTTCTACAGCGTTTGCACAAATAGGGATTACAGGCGAAGAAAACAGCCAATGATGCTAAGAAGAATGGTATTAACTATCACAAATATGCTGCAGCAAGGATCTATCGGAAGTGTAGTAAGCATGCCACAAGATAAGTGGGAACCGTGTTGTTATCGGGGAATGAAAACGAGCAGCAGAAGTCACAAAAAAAGCTAGACAGGATAAGTGCGAAGGCCATTGTTTTCGAGGAACAAAAATGAGCAGCCGTGAATAATAAACAAGATAAGCAAGAAATGCGTTCTTGTCGGGGAATGAAAATGAGGAGCGACAAGCCACAAAAAATAGAGTGCAACAGTAAGAGTAATAGCCATGGCTGAATGCGGTCAGAATGCCAATAAACACAAGAATCCCAAATAACATGCAGAGGCTAAAGGAAAACAGCATTTCGTGTATGATGCAAATCGTGCTGTTTGTCTTACTGACAACATGTTTTGCAGCCCTCGACTGAGTGCATTCAGAAAAGCCATGGCTGAGCATGTTCGAAAAGTCAATAAACCCAAGATTCTTAAACCACAAGCCGAAGAAAATGCAAAAGGTAGTGCGTCAAAACTAATGTAAAAGGCCAATCGTGAAATGATCTATGTAACAGGACAAGTCTCCAGGGCGTGACAAAAAGAACAAAAGGAGGACAAATGTAGATTATTCACCAAAGAAAACAAACTAAATTCAAAATGCACATGAAGGAACCGATCAAAAGCGATGGGGGTTTTGAAAGCCTACAGAGTGAATACAGCATGCCTCGAAGACAGCGCGTGCGCGCTGCCTAAGCTCGACTTAAAAATGATAGAAAGCACAACACAAAGCAAACAACATACAACTATATCTAGAGACCAGTTTTGCAGCTTATATGTCACGTATAAAGAGGTACCCTGCAGAATGGCAGCTTTGAGCCAGTGGCACAATCAGTGCTGGGCTCAAGAATGATGTGGATACCAGATTTGGATTGAAAACTGGAGTAAGACAAGGTGCATTCAACTTTCTTTTATTAGGTGATGCTTGTGAGGGTTAGGTGGGTATATGTGTAAATAGTGCTTCAGAAGAGACATTTTCGAAACTGTATCTTCTAATGGGCACACCAATCCTCACAAAGACAAATGTGAGACACAATAGTCCAAACAGGGCAAAAGAATAAGAATACTACCGTAAGACTATCAGTCTTAAAGTAATTCAGAAGGTGTGCGGTGTATGGGGACATATGATGGCAGCTGCAACAGAACATTGTTGTTCGCATTATTTAATTAAACCATCTGGTAGGGGACAGCATAAGACTGATGTGGAAGGGTACAGGATACTGTGATTAGCTTCAAGTGGCCAAATAAATTCAAGGCGGGACAATGCCTGGAGAATTCAGGTTCAATCCACTTTGCTGTTTGCCTATGATAGAAAGTGGTTACTGTTCAAACAGATCAGAATTACAAAGAGCACTACTGGAATCATGCAGCATTGGCCGAGGTGATTACTGTCCAAAGGCTGCCTTTGGGCTACCACAGGGT
Source organism: Pleurodeles waltl (assembly GCF_031143425.1). NCBI lineage: Eukaryota > Metazoa > Chordata > Amphibia > Caudata > Salamandridae > Pleurodeles > Pleurodeles waltl. The sequence goes on from NC_090438.1 coordinate 75,665,206, forward strand.
CCAGTTCCTTTTATTGGATTAGCACTGAGCCCATTTGTCTTGGATGACAAGGCACTTTGGATGTCCACTGTGGGACTGTACTGCTTAATAACATAAGGTGTACTTGATAAGGTCGTGTTCACAGTTATGCCTCTTTGTGCTGACATAACAGATATTTATTGCTACCCAGTTCTATGGTATGCATTTTATGGAACTAAAAAAAATGAAAGGCCGTGTAGATCAGATGGGATTCCGAATTGTGACCTTAATGCCAAACACAGATCCCTGGAGTGGAGGCATTGTTCCCTCGGCTACCAATCTGGATGCCTCTGCCAAGTCATACAGGCAACACAGTCAAGATGGATCGCAGTCAAGCTGTGCTGGAGGCTGCATAAATACACCCGTGATGAAAGCAGGTTGAATGTTAATGGTCTAGCTGTTGCTAAGGCATGCCAAGGATGCTTCTTGATTTTATCAGAGTAGTGCTGTTTTTTTGACTCCTGTAAGGTTGAGACAATCTAGATGGTGATGATAATGATGTACGTATTAGTGAAAATGCAAGATGATATTGTCATCAGTTCAGTACATTCATGCACAAAATGGATGTCTGGATATAATCCACATTAGACAGACATTCAGTTTGTTAGGAAACTCCCAGAATTTTGAAGTCATAGATGAGATATAACAGTTATACCTCTTAAGAATTGGAAATGTAATTTTAACTGTAACTCTAATTTCTTGGCTGTCAACAACTTATCATGTACACATGCGGAAGACGCCAGGAGCCAACAGGAGACTCGTTTTCTTGAGACAAAGGACTTATCATGGTCCCGTGAACTTCTACCTCTGTTATATACTGTTGAAGTTTTGGAACTTATTTGCCTTGTTGACATGGTAGAGGAGACAGATTTTGGGATTATTTGAAATTACTGAAGTCTATATTTTACAACAGGCACAGCTTTCGCATATATTACTGACCTACATCATCTATGGACTCATCATTTCTTACGTTTCTGCCTTGAAAAAGTCACTTTGTGATGAAACAGGTTTTGGCTGTTGATAAATGAATTACCTATGAAGGACTATCGCTGACGATGGTTAATGGATGAATAAATTATTGTTGACATGAATAAACCACAAGTTTGCAACAAAGAAGATCATTGTTTTCTTTAAGGACTGGTTCTAAATCTCTATAACTTTTTTAGCAAGGTTATATGTTCTGGTGATCCCCTTGATGAATGGGACCATGCATCTGTGATTGACAGACCATTAAGAATGACATAACTCTCTAGTTTTGTGCTTGCTCATGTGTGACATTTTTATGTTTTCAGTGCACTTATGTGTGAAATTTCAGTGCCTTCTGTATGATACTATGTGTGGCATTGAAAGAAGAGCAAAGCAGCTGTCTAGAAATAAGGGGCTGTGGGAAGAGGGCCCTCGGTGGAAGTGGAGGAGATTCAACTGGCTTTGACCCATGGAGAGGTAGAGCAACTATTTCAACTCCCCATACGAAAGCATCAGAGACCTGCCACTGGACTACAGGAGAGACAATGCATTAAAGGAGCTGCAAGTTTAGGTGTTGTGTGGCCATTTTAGCTATGATTTTACATACCTTATGTTAGCAAACTAGGTCTGCCACTGTGCACTTTAACCTAGATATATGTTTGTTTTATTTTATTAACATTAGCCACATTTGCGGTTTTGTTTTATTTTCTCTATCTAGCTGTTCTTCACCTAGTTCAGCACTGCGTTCTTAAACAAGACATTTCTTTCACTCTGTGCTTTTCTCAAGGCTACAGTAAGACAGGTTGCTGCCAATAGTGGTAAGCTTTGTCTCCAGTGTTCATAGAAACATACACACTCTTACATGGGAATCCTTTCTTGGAACATCAGCTGTTTTATTATAAAAACACTACTTCACCCTATACACGTTGGAGGGAGATTCCAGCCAGATGACCACAACTGTATGCTGATTGATTCGCTACAGCTGCTTGTGTAGACTACCTGTTTCTGGCCCATAGGGGAACGGTGTCTATCTAGACTACAGGCCTCCAGCCCAGGTATGGGGGATGATGTCTTCCCAGGGGTAATCTGCAAGGCAGAATTAGAGCCTAACTTGCTGTGCTCTAACATAGCTTAGGTAGGAACTACCTCTTTAAAGTAGTCTGGTAGGGTTATTCTTGTGTTTTACTCTCCTTGTCACAATTTTAATCGTATTGTGCTTCATCATTCTAGTTGTTACAATACATGCTTTACTATCTAAGATGCAGTTACTTCAAAATTACTTCAATAAAACCGTATTGAACTATACTCTGCTTCTGATTTTCTTTGCATATGTGAGACTAACGTAACTGAGAGAAACGTATGAGATCTGAGTGACCACGATTCCCCTGAGGAGTCATATATGTCACGCACCCGGTTGCCCTATTCATCCCTGCTCTTGGGTGGCGATGAGGCACTGCTAGTTAGCCGGAACAAACTTGGATTAGGCCAACAGGCTTCACATGGTGCAGGATTCGATTCAGTCCCCCGCAGTACAGGTGATTCTGTCACCCGATGTCAGGGGCAAGGTATTGCGCGGACTAGGGCCCGCCAGTGTTTCCACTGCGGCCATTCACAGTTCCCATATGGAGCCTCCAGCAGTAATCCTTTCTTGTGCTAAGTCATGCTCCCTACACCCCCCATGTGGCAGAGCGCATTGGGCTGCGGATGTTGGTCGATGGTGGTTCCGTTGCAACTTTCACTGTCATGTTCCTAGCAGAAGGTGGGGGCTTATGAGAAGACTACAATTCCCAGTATCACATTGGCGTCGGCCATCTTGGGGTGTGGCTGCTCTATAAATACCAGCTACACCCTACTGGGCTCGCTCACTATCCTGCAGTCTTCCTTGGACCAAGATCGGGTTCGTATCTTTGTTACCTGCTGTCCTGTCTGAGTTTAATGAGTAGGTCTTACTTGTGCAGGTGAGTCCATTATAGGAGCTTGTCACTCGCTCTTGGATGCTTTGTATCCGTTAGTCTCCTACAACCGGAATTCCTCAGCAGATACTGTTGCATTCGCTCTCAGAGACAAAGGTGAGAGGTTGTCGTTTCAAAGCCTCTTTCATTGCAGTCACGGCTCATTTTGTTACTGATTCCCAAGAGACAGACCTTGAACATTGTATCCAAGTTTATTTCCCTTCTTGTGTGAAAGACTTTAACCTTGTTCCAGTGTTGTTATCGGGGGGCACGGTTTCTGGCGCTTTCCCTGGCTACAGTATTCTACCGATTAGAACAGAGGCCGCTTTGGTCTAGCTCAGATTGTTTTACGAGATTAGATATTGCGGCATATTTGACTATAGGCTTTGGTTGTTATTATACTCTTTGTGAGGAAAACGCTATAACCTTTCCAGCGATATCGCATGAGTCTTGTTGGTTGTGTTTGAAGTTTTCTAGCTTTTCCTGAGCTACACGATTTATCGATGATAAATGATAAAGACATTATTTTAAATGAGTGATAATCGTTATGCCATTATAGTTGTGTTTGCATTAACCTTTTGTCTTCCAGATCTCCCACCTGCTGTTCCCCTTCCTGATTCCCCTTCCCCTCGCCTGGCGCCTCCAACACTCAGCGCTATTAAAGCATTCTGAATTGGTGTTGCCAGGAGGTGGGCCCCTTTGTTCAGCGACGCCCGGATTCCGAGGAAAGGGCGAACTTGACACCGAAATCCAGTAGTCTCATTAGGATAATGAGAACCTATGCAACACAGGGGCCGCCATGGTGTCAAAGTCTGATTTCCTCTGGATTTGTGTGTTTGTTTTCTGTTATTATTCTACAAAATGGAAAAGTCTTTTCACAAGCATGAGAAATAAATACAAGGACATTAAACAATTATTCAGTATTTATTAGTCAATAAGTTCGTAAGCATGTAAGATAAGTCTACATTATACCAAAGCTCCTAAATAACTATAAACCTTTTTAAATCTATTACGCACATATAACATTTTTCTTTTCAAAGCACACAATGAAATACAAATGATAAGCCTTTTTTAACTCTGAGCGCGTGTGTGTAAATATATTCCTTTTTCTAACAAAACAATGAAATCTGAAATAAACCTTTCTTTAAAACCGAGCGCACGTATGCAAATGTTCTCCCTTTAAACAAACATAGAATTCTAAATAAACATTTCTTGAAGCCGAGCGCGCATGTATAACTGTTCTCCTTTTAACAAAACATAGAATTCTAAATAAACATTTCTTGCAGCCGAGCGCGCGTGTATAAATGTTTTCCTTTTAAAACAAACATAGAATTCTAAAACATTTCTTGAAGCCGAGCGCGCATGTACAAATGTTGTCCTTCTCAACAAACAGAGAATTCTAACTAAACCTTTCTCAAAGTCGAGCGCGCGAGCACTAATGTTTCCTTTTAAAACAAACAAGGAATTCAAATAATCGTCTTTCTAAACTAAACGCGCGTGTGCAAACATTTCCTGTCCCTACATACACAAACTATTAACAAGCACGCAAAATGTAACAGTTCGCTATTTTTCAAAAGCACTCTAATTATTAAAGAATAACATTTACTTTAAAATAATTAAATCCTTCCAAGAAATGGTCAATTCAAGAACGAACTAACAACTGAAGCAATTAAAAATTACTTAGTCTCCATGGGAAACTTGGAGCGGCAATAAAATAGCACACAGCTTTTATTTGTTCTAAATAAACAATGTTGCTAGAATCCTGAGAAAACACTCTCACCACAGCGAGTCCATCCACTCGCTTCAACAAGAACTCCAGATGACGGCAGACTGAACAAGAACTGCATGCAAGATCCCACCTGGGCAAAACTTCAAAATAGTAAGCACTGGAAGCTGGGTGCGGTCGGTTTTTATAGAGGAGCCACACCCTCAATCATGGCTGTTCTGGAAGAATGCTGGGAATTGTAGTTCCATCCTTGCAAACATCGTGGATTTGAACAGTTAAGCCACCATCGACCACTCCTGTTATATAGATGCATTTTACCACATGAATAATGAGAAGAATATGATTTAAGAGAACAAAGTGCGTGGAATGGACTTACTAAATGAGAACTTTTGTTAGGAGAGGCCAAATCAGTACTTTGCTTAGAAGTATGCCAAAGTCTGACACATGGCCGGCATGACGGTTGCTTCCTGCGATGTGGACACCACCGGGTAGCCCAGGTGTGCAGAGGGTCATTGAACCACCACTCCACAAGAGTGGGTAATAGTGACAAATGAGCTGCAGAGCCCTGGGAGAACATACAATGAATTAACACGCTCCAGTGCAAGAATTCAGGTATTTTGCCAAAGAGCCCCATAGAACTTCTGATGCACAAATGCATTAGCGGGCCTAGACTGGATGCCGCCACATATGAATGAGGACTAACTATCAGCCATAGGTGGGGAAGTGGGGCTGGAAAGCTGACTCTGTAACCCTAATGGGCTTGCCTCAAAAAGGCTGGGTATATTATTGCAGTATGTTGTATTGTGCTTTGTAGTAGTAGATGGATACTTTTTTGTACATAAAAGCAAATATTTAACTGGACAGTCAATTATTGGGGCTGTGGGATGTGTTTTGAGTTATGACCCTGTGCTTACACCTACCTCCTCGCCAAGAAGACTTCTGCTATTGGACTTGCACTATCACTGAGAGTCAAGTGTGAAAGGGGTACTTGGCCCAGTTGCTGGAGCCCATGGTAGGGCTGGCTCCAGGTCATCAGAAATAAAAAAAGCTCAGTCACCACTGTTGGGTCCCAGTAATTCCCAGTAATAAAGTAAGATATTATTACCATAGCTATCTATAACATTATTTTAAACTTTGGTTTTCAGTGAATTTCAAGAGCTTTTTTCATTGTAAAGTAACATTTTACTACCTGCTTCAAATCCCTTGTAGGTGGTCACCACCCCCATCGTCTATGTTGAACACATCAAAGACACTCATACCTACTTTAAAAAGAAATGTACTCTTGCATGAGCCAGAGTGGGTCCCTGTGCTCAAGTGGGACACTCACATCTGGAGGTGGGTAACACAGGCTCCTTCGGGACTGAAGCAGCCCAAAAATCCCGGATCCTTCTAGGACCGTCCCACAATGTACAGGGGATTAGGGTACGCCAACCCTGCCCCTTTATACGTTATTTCTTTTAATTTCTAGGACACGGGGACCAAGTCCTCAGGTACTGTAATTCAGCCACAAAATTTCTCTTCATGTTGCAGCCAGCCAATCAGAGTGTGAGCTCCTGTGGGACCCACAGAAATCTGTTGCTCCCATGGGAGCAAGGTGGCTGATGGGGAAGAAAACCCTTAGTCAATCAATAGCTCTGTTATTTGAAGTTTCAAGCCTGCCGGTCGCCTGTGGGACTCCTGCATAACCAACCATCCAAATATCTTCAAATTTGTAACCTTAATTTCCCAACAATGACTGGACAGATATACACCCATTTACAAAAACCACAATACTTTGATAAAGATCTAGCTCACTGCCAAATCTGGTGTAATGCCTTTACCTTGGACAGATCACCACTTTATCGAGTTCACAGTGGAAAAAGTGTCAGCAAGAGAGTCCACTAATCTTGATGTAATTGGGGTAAACTTTCCCTAAAGGACTGATGGTGGCTTTAAAAGTTATGTCACCATTATTAGGAGACAATCGAGACGAAGCCTATAAATGCTGGGAGAACTAGATTGTACATGCTTTAGACGAATGTATTCCATTCACTGCAACAGTTAATAAAGGACAAGTTAAATCCTATCCGTGGTTTAATTCTCACCCAGCCTCACTGAAGACAAAATGTCAAAGACTGGCGAGGAACTGGAGGTAACTACCCGGGCGCAATAAAAAAATGACTGCAAAGCATCAATCAGGCACTATCATAGCGAAATCAAAAAGACTCATGCAACTTACCATGAGGAGAACATTTCTCAGGCCTCAAATTCCCCAAGGGAATTATTTAAGATTGCTAAGTCATTCATCACATTCAAGCCAGGCAATGTCTTCCTTGCGTCCACAATAGCTAGATATAATGATTTAGCTATCTTTTTTCAGGAAAAGGTATTGAATATCTATAACTCACTATGAGATACTCTTAAACACCACCCTCATCAAACACCCAGTTACAAGCTACCAGCAATTTAATCGCATTTGGCAGTTATCCCAGGGGGTTGATGAGCAGAAGGTCCAGGACACCATGAGAAAGGCGAAAGCAGGCTCCCCACTTGATCTAGACACTCCACATATCCTCAACAAAAGCATACAAATACTACTCCCAACCATAAAAGAAATTCTCAATATGTCACTGGAGGCAGGGATAGTCCCTAAAGATGGAAGCATGCCATCATCAGATTTCAAGTGAAGAAATCTTCTTTACATCCATTAGTTTGAGCAACTATCGGCCTATCTCACTCCTTCCTGCAAAGGGGAAGATTTTAGAGAAACATGTCAACCATAAATTACTTAGTTGTCTTGAAGATAACCATCTCCTACATCCCTTGCAAATGGGATTCCGGGCTCAACATAGCACAGAATCAGCACTGATGACAGTTACGGAGGAGCCCAAATGTATTTTAGATCAGGGAGGTGCAGCCGTGATCATCTTATTAGACCTAAGTGCGGCTTTTGACACTGTGGATCATAAGATTCTGATTCAGAGACTCAAAGAAGTAGGAGTCTAAGGTAAGTGTAGGAAAGTCCTTTTTTTTTGCCTGATCACCCCCACTCTTTCTGGATAGGTACTGGTGGTTACTGACTCTTGGCTGTGCCCTGGGTACTGCTTACCAGTCCCAGGGCCAGTGCTCTGTGTAAAATGGATATGCAAATTAGGCTAATTATAATTGGCTAAGTTAACCTACCTATAAGTCCCTAGTATATGGTAGGGCATGTAGGTTTAGGGACCACAGCATAGGTGGTGCACACCTAGGTGCATTGCTGAGGTGCCCAGTGTCATTTTAAAAGCAAGCCTGCCTTGCTGGCTGCTTTTAAATTAAAGTTATATGCAAATTCGACTTTGGAATTAAAGGTACTTCCAAAGTCTTAAACTACCTTATTTTTACATATAAGTCACCCCTAAGGTGTGCCCTATGTGCCCCTAGGGCTGGGTGCCATGTAACTATAAGCAGGGACTTTATAAAAATAGATTTATAAGCCCTGGTGAGGTAAAAACAGCCAAATTCGTTTTTCCCTCATTGAAGTAAATGGCCTTCATAGGCTAGAATGGGCAGACTTTATTTTAAATTTTAAAGTCTCCTTAAATGTTACATACCAAGAATTTGGTATCAAATTGATTGTTATAATAAATCCCACAACTTCCAGTTGTTGGATTTAATATAACTAGTGCAGGTAAAAAGTTTAGACTTTACCTAAAAAGTTGCCAATTTCAGCTCTGCATTGTTTTTGCTGCTGTGCTCTGATAGGCCAGCCTGCAGCAGCTTCTGCCAGGCTACTTTAATGAGGTGTGAAGTGGCCTGGCTTCACACAAAGGAATGTGCTTGGGGGAGAGAATCTCCCCTCAGCAGATGGTGAGGCAGGAAGGGGGAGGGCTGCCAAACTGGTCTTCAAAGGCAGAGAAGGACATCTGGAGCACCCAGCAACACCCCCACATCCTGCAACCCCAGACAGCTAGGTGCCCCCTTGATTAGATTAGGAGAGGGCAGGAGAGGGGTGTGTTTATGATTTTTAGCCACACCAGTGGGTGGGCTCAGCCAGATCTCTCCTCCAAAAATCAGATTCATCCATTTTGGATTTTTAGAGACTATTGCCTTCTGGGATGGATTTTTGCCACACTTCCCAGGAAGTGGTCATCACAGGGGGACGACCCTGTCCCTGATTGGAGGACCAGGGCCCCCCTGCTTTTCACCCAGGAGCAAGGATAAAACTGGCAGACCTGCACCCACGCCTCAGATCCCCACCAAATTTCAAGAAGAAGGAACTACAAGAAGAAGAAGGACTGCCCTGCTGGACCCCTGGCCTGCACCTGGAACCTGCACTCAGAAGGACTGCACCAGCTGCACACTTGGGCTTCACCACAAGAAGGACTTTGCCTGGCTTCAACTGGTTCAAGGAGGGACTCCCTGTTTGCTACAGGTGAAAAATTGCTAACCAGAGTCCCCTGCACCAACTCCTGAAAAAGTGACCAGCTGACCACTGTCCAGTGGCCAAAAAGGAGTTTGCGCCAGGTGCATTCTGGGAGTTGAAGTCCGCACTTCCCAAGGACCATCACAGAACTTCTGGACCCTTGGGGTGAGCTGTGGACCCCAAAAGAACCTTAAAAGAACATCTGGGTGAAGCCCCAGAAGTTTGGAAAAGATTGGAGAATTTTTGAAAAAAAGCTCCATAAAGTGACCGACCCGACGCGGAAATTCTAGCCGGCTTGCCTCAACCGCGACCCGGCCTGACTTTGTGGTTCGTCCCGGTAAAGAAAAACATCCAAAAAAGAGACTAAGGCCCTCATTCTGACCCTGGCGGTCGGCGGAGAGGCGGCGGTCGGACCGCGAACAGACCGGCGGTATTAAAAATGGCATTCTGACCCTGGCGGGAACCGCCAACACAGCCCGCCAACTTAACACTCCGACCGCCACAGCGGTACAAACAAACAGCGCGGCGGTTCCCGCCAACAGCCCGGCGGCAGACAAAGTACCGCCCACCCTATTACGACCCACCAATCTGCCACCTTTTCCGGGGCGGGAGCACCGCCGATAAGAACACGGCGGAAACAGACTACGAACGGGAAAACGCTCACCTCTACGCACTCCACGCGAGATTCCGGCAGTATGGAACCAGAGTTGCAGGTCATCCCCGCACTCCTATTCCTCCTCATATACCAGGAGCACGCCCGGCGGCGCGGAAGACATCGGTGAGTACTGCACCTACGACACAGGGGAGGGAAAAGATTACCGGCACACACCCACCCACCCACACCCACTACAACACACACATCAATGCATTCCCACAGATCACTGTCACAACCCACAAACCATCCCCCTCCGAAATAATGCAAAGACCAAAAGAAGAGATCATAAACGGCCAGATATATTGAAATATGGACACCAGTAATCCAAATAAATAAATAAACTATGTACAAAATATATACAGCTACTAAATGTAGTCCAACCACTGTCCGTGGATCACAGGGGTCCTGTGCAAAGGGGCAAGGCCCAGTCCCACGACAAGAACTCCACGGAGAGAACACTGCAGGGGCATCAGAAAGAAAATAGGACAGGCACCTCAGGGGGAAGGGAAGGGGGGGCACCTCAGCCACTTGAGTACACGACGCCAGATCCACGAGGGGACTCCATGACCACTGGCCCATCCTGGGGAGTGCAAAGCCACAGTCCATACAGTCCATACAGTGGGTGGCCTGCCCACTGGGCCATCCTGGGGAGAGCAAAGCCACAGTCCATACAGTCCATACAGTGGGTGGCCTGCCCACTGGGCCATCCTGGGGAGAGCAAAGCCACAGTCCATACAGTCCATACAGTGGGTGGCCTGCCCACTGGGCCATCCTGGGGAGAGCAAAGCCACAGTCCATACAGTCCATACAGTGGGTGGCCTGCCCACTGGGCCATCCTGGGGAGAGCAAAGCCACAGTCCATACAGTCCATACAGTGGGTGGCCTGCCCACTGGGCCATCCTGGGGAGAGCAAAGCCACAGTCCATACAGTCCATAACAGACCCCACTGCCACTGGAGGAGGCAAGTTGGCCAGAGGACATCCTGCAGCCCTGCCCGAGATAGATCCTGCCCTGCCACGTCTGCCAAAGGGCCAGCGGTTCTTGCCCTGAAGGGCCCAGTTCAGCGGTTCTTGAGACGGCGGGGCCCAGTTCAGCGGTTCTTGCCCTGAAGGGCCCAGTTCAGCGGTTCTTGAGACGGCGGGGCCCAGTTCAGCGGTTCTTGCCCTGAAGGGCCCAGTTCAGCGGTTCTTGAGACGGCGGGGCCCAGTTCAGCGGTTCTGGAGACGGCGGGGCCCAGTTCAGCGGTTCTTGCCTTGAAGGGCCCAGTTCAGCGGTTCTTGAGACGGCGGGGCCCAGTTCAGCGGTTCTGGAGACGGCGGGGCCCAGTTCAGCGGTTCTTGCCTTGAAGGGCCCAGTTCAGCGGTTCTTGAGACGGCGGGGCCCAGTTCAGCGGTTCTTGAGACGGCGGGGCCCAGTTCAGCGGTTCTTGAGACGGCGGGGCCCAGTTCAGCGGTTCTTGAGACGGCGGGGCCCAGTTCAGCGGTTCTTGCCTTGAAGGGCCCAGTTCAGCGGTTCTTGAGACGGCGGGGCCCAGTTCAGCGGTTCTTGCCTTGAAGGGCCCAGTTCAGCGGTTCTTGCCTTGAAGGGCCCAGTTCAGCGGTTCTTGCCTTGAAGGGCCCAGTTCAGCGGTTCTTGAGACGGCGGGCCCAGTTCAGCGGTTCTTGCCTTGAAGGGCCCAGTTCAGCGGTTCTTGAGACGGCGGGGCCCAGTTCAACGGTTCTTGCCCTGAAGGGCCCAGTTCAGCGGTTCTTGAGACGGCGGGGCCCAGTTCAGCGGTTCTTGCCCTGAAGGGCCCAGTTCAGCGGTTCTTGAGACGGCGGGGCCCAGTTCAGCGGTTCTGGAGACGGCGGGGCCCAGTTCAGCGGTTCTTGCCTTGAAGGGCCCAGTTCAGCGGTTCTTGAGACGGCGGGGCCCAGTTCAGCGGTTCTTGAGACGGCGGGGCCCAGTTCAGCGGTTCTTGAGACGGCGGGGCCCAGTTCAGCGGTTCTTGAGACGGCGGGGCCCAGTTCAGCGGTTCTTGCCTTGAAGGGCCCAGTTCAGCGGTTCTTGAGACGGCGGGGCCCAGTTCAGCGGTTCTTGCCTTGAAGGGCCCAGTTCAGCGGTTCTTGCCTTGAAGGGCCCAGTTCAGCGGTTCTTGCCTTGAAGGGCCCAGTTCAGCGGTTCTTGAGACGGCGGGCCCAGTTCAGCGGTTCTTGCCTTGAAGGGCCCAGTTCAGCGGTTCTTGAGACGGCGGGGCCCAGTTCAGCGGTTCTTGCCCTGAAGGGCCCAGTTCAGCGGTTCTTGAGACGGCGGGGCCCAGTTCAGCGGTTCTTGCCCTGAAGGGCCCAGTTCAGCGGTTCTTGAGACGGCGGGGCCCAGTTCAGCGGTTCTGGAGACGGCGGGGCCCAGTTCAGCGGTTCTTGCCTTGAAGGGCCCAGTTCAGCGGTTCTTGAGACGGCGGGGCCCAGTTCAGCGGTTCTTGAGACGGCGGGGCCCAGTTCAGCGGTTCTTGCCTTGAAGGGCCCAGTTCAGCGGTTCTTGCCTTGAAGGGCCCAGTTCAGCGGTTCTTGAGACGGCGGGGCCCAGTTCAGCGGTTCTTGAGACGGCGGGGCCCAGTTCAGCGGTTCTTGCCTTGAAGGGCCCAGTTCAGCGGTTCTTGAGACGGCGGGGCCCAGTTCAGCGGTTCTTGAGACGGCGGGGCCCAGTTCAGCGGTTCTTGAGACGGCGGGGCCCAGTTCAGCGGTTCTTGAGACGGCGGGGCCCAGTTCAGCGGTTCTTGCCTTGAAGGGCCCAGTTCAGCGGTTCTTGCCTTGAAGGGCCCAGTTCAGCGGTTCTTGAGACGGCGGGGCCCAGTTCAGCGGTTCTTGCCTTGAAGGGCCCAGTTCAGCGGTTCTTGAGACGGCGGGGCCCAGTTCAGCGGTTCTTGAGACGGCGGGGCCCAGTTCAGCGGTTCTTGAGACGGCGGACGGTCTATGGCCAACTGCTAATTGCCTGGTGGTGCCCTCCTAGGCAGCGGGGATGGTGCTCCTTCACTGCCCACCTGGGCTGTGGGTGGTGGGGCCCTCCTGGCCAGCTGGGCTGGGTCCTCCCTGGGCAGCGGCTATGGGGGTGGTGGGCTCTCCCGGGGCAGCTGTGCCGGTTCCTCCCGGGGCAGCGGCTATGGGGGTTGTGGGCTCCTCCTGGGCAGCAGGCCTGCTGCCTGACCTCTCCAACTTGCTGCCCTTGCCCTCCTTAGTCGTCGGCCTGTGGCCCTTGCCTCCCTTTGGAGCTGTGGCTGGTGACTGTCTCTGGGTGGTGTCCGGGGGGGATGTAGAAGGCGGGCTCCTGCGGCGCCCCTTCCGCCTTCTGCTCCTCTTCCCAGGGGGTGGGCTGGCTGTCCCCTTGCTGCTGGGCGAAGATCCAGACATGCGGGCTGGCGGGCTCCAATACCCCTGCACCCTTGTCAAGGGGGCTGCAGGGCTGGTGGTGGCTGAGGTGCTCTTCTTACCCCGACGAGAAGGAGGGGGGGGCTCAGGGTCAGGAAAGAAGTTAGTAGTGGCGAGGAAGAGCTTCTTGGGACAATGGAGAGTGGTAGGTACAGTGGGAATGGGAGTGGAGGGAGAGGATGTGGTTGTAGGTGAGTCACGTTTGCTGTCTTTGGGTGCAGGTGCAGGAGGGATAGGCTGTCGTGAGGTGGATGGCTGTTGGGTGGGTGGGTGGCTGCGTTTGTGTGGTGTGGAAGAGGGGGTGACAGACACAGTGGGAGAGGACACAGGGGACGTGTAAATGGCAGTGGGGATGGTGACTGCACGTGTGCGGACTGGAGTGGAGGGTGTGCTGGTGATGGAAACACTGGCTGATGGTGAGGTAAATGGAGGTGTGAGTGTAGACGTCACAGGGAGGGAGGAGGGAGACGAGGAGGTGGGGGTCACAGAGGTGGTAGTGACTGTTGGCATGTCTGCATCGGAATGTTGCGTGTGTGAATGTCTGGGTGATCTGTGGTGCTTATGTTTGGATGAGCTTCTCTTGGGTGTTGAGGTGTGTGCAGGCTGGTCTGATGGTGTGGGTGGGACAGGCAGAGGAACAGGAGACTGGGAGGAGGGAGTTAGTAGAGGCAGGCAGGAGACAGGGACAATGGCTGCCGTCAGTGCTGAGGCCAGAGCCTGGAACGATCGCTGATGGGCAGCCTGACCCGAATGAATGCCCTCCAGGTACGCATTGCTGCGATGAACCTCCCTCTCCACCCCCTGGATGGCATTCAAAAGGGTAGTCTGCCCAACAATGAGCGTTCGGAGGAGGTCAATGACCTCCTCACTGAGGGCAGCGGGGGTAACAGGGGCAGGGCCTGAGGTGCCTGGGGCGAAGGAGATGCCCGGCTTCCTGGCAGAGCGGGCACGGGGCGAACGCGGAGGGGCTGCTGGGAGGGCGGAGATGGTGCGCTGGGTGGCGGCTGTACCTGTAATGGCGGGGGGCACGGATGGTGCCACCCCCGCAAGGGAGCCCCCTTCCGAGGACGTGTCCGTGTCGCTGCAGGCTCCAGTCGTCCCCGTCGTGGAGCTCCCCTCGCCCTCCGTCTCACTGGTCCAGTCTGACTCTGTGGCATGGCCCTCCTGGGCCATGTGAGATGCAGCTCCCTCCTGCCCCGATGCCACTTCTCCTCCGCCTGATGATGCTGATGCACACAAGCACAGAAAGACAAACAAAAAGGGGGGGGGAGAGAGAAATAAAGGGATATTGAGTACATGGATATCCGGTACAGTTAGCGGACATGACAGACACAGATGCCCCCTGCACTAAGTTGCGCACTTGGGGTCCGCTACGCATTCCGTGGAACATGCCCTACACGCCTAGAGTTGTCAACTGCACCCATGGATGACACGGCCCAGGGATGGCTGTACTGACACACTACTGAGGGTGGTGGCTGGGGACACAGGGGCTTACAGGGGTGCCCAGCCTACAGATATCGCCCTGGCCTAGGGGGACCCCCAGCCCTCCTCCCCCACCCAGACACCTCCACTGCACGACAACAGAGTAGATGATGCTTGTACTCACCCCCTTGTGTCTGCTGTGCTGCCCTCACGCGCCCATCCAAATCAGGGTAGGCCACCGCCAGGATCCGGAACATCAGGGGGCTCAGTTGACGGCAGGCACCCCGCCTACGTTGGGAGGCCATCCCCAGCAGAGACTCGGCGGTCTTCTTGGTCCCGCGGCGGATGTCCTCCCACCTCTTGCGGCAGTGGGTGCCCCGTCGATGGTGGACCCCCAGGCCCCGGACTTCCTTGGCGATGGCACGCCAAATCCCGATCTTCTCATGGGCGCGGACCTATGTGACACGTACAGGGAGGGAGAAATACCACGTTCAAGTTACTCAGCATTTTCCTTTCCAGTGGCCCAACGCCCCCCATCCCCGCCAGGCCCCCCGCCAGGCCCCCCGCCATGCCCAACATGCCCCCCATCCCCGCCAGGCCCCCCGCCAGGCCCCCCGCCATGCCCAACATGCCCCCCATCCCCGCCAGGCCCCCCGCCAGGCCCCCCGCCATGCCCAACATGCACCCCATCCCCGCCAGGCCCCCCGCCATGCCCAACATGCCCCCCATCCCCGCCAGGCCCCCCGCCAGGCCCCCGCCATGCCCAACATGCCCCCCATCCCCGCCAGGCCCCCCGCCAGGCCCCCCGCCATGCCCAACATGCCCCCCATCCCCGCCAGGCCCCCCGCCAGGCCCCCCGCCATGCCCAACATGCCCCCCATCCCCGCCAGGCCCCCCGCCAGGCCCCCCGCCAGCCCCAACATGCACCCCATCCCCGCCAGGCCCCCCGCCAGGCCCCCCGCCATGCCCAACATGCCCCCCATCCCCGCCAGGCCCCCCGCCAGGCCCCCCGCCATGCCCAACATGCCCCCCATCCCCGCCAGGCCCCCCGCCAGGCCCCTCGCCAGGCCCCCCGCCATGCCCAACATGCCCCCCATCCCCGCCAGGCCCCCCGCCAGGCCCCCCGCCATGCCCAACATGCACCCCATCCCCGCCAGGCCCCCGCCAGCCCCAACATGCCCCCCATCCCCGCCAGGCCCCCAAGCCAGCCAGTGGCCCCAAATCCAGATAGAATTAAACTCACTTGTTGGTCTGGAGGACCGTAGAGTAGCGCATACTGGGGGAGGACCCCATCCACAAGTTTCTCCAACTCCTCTCCAGTGAAGGCAGGGGCCCTTTCCCCAGTCGCAGCAGCCATTGTCCCTTCCAGACCGAGGTCACAGCAACACTTGCAGTATAGGTCCTCTCCTGTGAAAGTTCAAGTCGCAAGTGGATAAGTAGATAGAAAATGGCGGTCACGTCCGCGGCGGTGCGTACCGCGGCGGTGCGTCCCGCCACCGCCGGCGCCCTTCGCCATTGGCTCCTGAAACCCATAGGCTTCAATGTTAACCAATGCGGCTTCGCGCCGCGGTCTTGGCCCGCCGCCCGCCGCGGTGTGCCACGCCAGCGCATTGACCTCACATCCCATTGTCACACTTCACAGGTCAGGCAGCCGCCATTTCCAGGGCCCACATGGCTCAATTTCAACTGCGTCACACAGGCCTAGGCCTTGCATAGCCACTCATACACGCCATTCACTGCATAGAGAATCGTATACTGTGCTAGCTGTGAGTACGTACCTGTGGGTTGCCTGACTGTGTGCTCCATGTTGTCCTTCCTAGGCACCGTCCGCTGGGTTGGGCGAGGAGACGGATGAATCCTCCCGTGTACCGACCGCTGGTGGACCTGTCGACAATGGAAGAACGCCACATTATCCTGACCTACCGTCTTAACCGTGCCACTATCCATGAACTGTGTGCCCGGCTGGAGCCCGACCTGATGTCCCCCATCCGCCAACCCACAGGGATTCCCCCTCTGGTGCAGGTCATGTCAGTACTCCATTTCTTGGCAAGTGGGTCATTTCAGACAACCGTGGGAATTGCTTCTGGGATGTCTCAGCCCATGTTTTCAAAGGTGTTATCCAGAGTGTTGTCTGCCCTGATGAAATCCGTGAGGAACTACATCATTTTCCCTGAGGTGGGCGAACTGGCTACAGTGAAGGGTGATTTCTACGCCCTTGGACATATTCCCAACGTAATTGGTGCCATTGATGGGACCCATGTGGCTTTGGTTCCCCCAAGAGACAGGGAGCAGGTGTACAGGAACAGAAAAAGTTACCATTCAATGAACATCCAGGTGGTGTGTTTGGCTGACCAGTACATCTCGCATGTAAATGCCAAATTCCCAGGGTCAGTGCATGACGCCTACATCCTCAGGAATAGCAGCATCCCTTACGTGATGGAACAGCTACAGAGACACCGTGTATGGCTAGTGGGGGACTCTGGGTACCCCAACCTGTCGTGGCTACTGACCCCAGTAAGGAATCCCCGGACCAGGGCAGAGGAACGGTACAATGAGGCCCATGGGCGTACTAGGAGGGTGATCGAACGCACCTTTGGCCTCCTAAAGGCCAGGTTTCGCTGCCTGCATATGACCGGTGGATCCCTAATGTACTCACCTAAGAAGGTGTGTCACATCATCGTGGCCTGCTGCATGCTTCACAACCTGGCTTTGCGCCGCCAAGTGCCTTTCCTGCAGGAGGATGGTCGAGACGGTGGTGTTGTGGCAGCGGTGGAACCTGAGGAGAGTGACGAGGAGGAAGACGACGGGGCTGAAACAGACAACAGGGACAGAATCATTGAACAGTACTTCCAATAGGACACAGGTAACATTTCAAAGATAATTTAGTAAAAGTTAACTACTCTGCAGCATCTCTGCTGCCTGTCTATTTGCCCCAGTGTATGATGACTGAGTTTTGGCTTTTCCCTCCCTATTTCAGATCTGGGGTCCCCACTACGAGTCCTGTGCTTCGTTTCCCCATGGACTACAGCTTTGTGGCAGCTGTTTGTTGACTTCACCATGTACAAGGACATATTTGCACTGTCATGTCAATTACAATCTATTGAAATCACAGCCAGACTCCTGATATTTTGGTGCAAAATAGGTGTTTATTGAAGTGCTCAAAATGGGATGGGTGGTTTCAAGTGGGTGGGGGCTATGGTGAAGGAATGTCCATGGCAGAGTCCAGAGTAACAGTCACACAGGTGCATTGTCCAGAGGCCTGTGGAGAGATGGAGCATGGGCAGTTCGAGGATGGACAGGGTGACAATGTGGGACAGTGGGATGACATCAGGTGGTATCCATTGCTGGCGGGGGTCTTGACATCCTACTCTGTCTTGCGAGATCTCAGGGCCCTCTTGCGGGGTGGTTCTTCTCCTGCAGGAGGTGGGGGTCTGGTGGGCTGCTGCTGTGCGGGGGCCTCCTGTCCACTAGCGCCGGCGGAGGTGGATGGCTGTTCTTGGTCCCGGCTAGTGGCAGGGGCCCTTGGGTGTTGTTCAGTGTCCGCCCTGCTGTTTACGAGGTCCTGCAGCAGCCCTACCATGGTAACCAGGGTGGTGTTGATGGCTCGGATGTCCTCCCTGTACCCCCGATAGTGTTCCTCCTGCAGCACCTGGATCTCCTGGAACCGGGCCAGTACCGTCGCCATCGTCTCCTGGGAGCGGTTGTATGCTCCCATGATGGTGGTGAGGACCTCGTGGAGAGTGGGTTCCCTGGGCCTCTCCTCCCCCCCCTGTCGCACAGCTGCCCGCCGAGTTGCCCTGTTTCCCTGGGCCTCTGCCCCCTGGCCGGTGTGCCCACTACCACTGCCCCCAGGTCCCTGTTGTTGTTGGGGTGGTGGGTTATCCTGGGTGCCCTGTAGTGGTAGACACACCGCAGATTGACGCGCCCTGGAGACAGAGGCATGGGCCCGCTGGGTGGGAGCTGTGCTGGTGTTCCCAGAGGGGTTAGGGTCTATAGTGGCCTGTGCCTGTGTGAGGGGAACCGACTGTCCAGAGGTCCCCGATGGTCCGGGCTGGTCATCGGTGTCCAGATCGACAGAGCTGCTGTCATCGCTGACGGCCTCTTGGGTGGGGGGTGTGGATAATTCTGGCCCCTCCGCCGCGGTGTGTTGACGGTCGGGTCCTGCAGGGGTATAGAGGTATGGTTATAGTTTCAATGTGTGGCATATGGGTGTATCTGTGGGTTCCCGTGTCCCCAAGTGCTGGCATTCGTGTGTGGGGGCTTTGGTGAGGGTGGCTTGTGGGGGGGATGTGTATATGCATTGGGCATGCTTTGGTGATGGGTGTCCATGCTTAGTGGACGCATGCAGGCCTAGGTTTTGGGATGTGTGGGTTGTGATGGTGAGACATTGGCGGGGAATAGGTGTGCTGGGGGTGGGGGTGGGGGTGAGGATGGTGGTGGGGGTGAGGATGGTGGTGGGGGTGAGGGTGGGGGTGAGGATGGTGGTGGGGGTGAGGGTGGGGGTGAGGATGGGGGTGGGGGTGAGGGTGGGGTTCGAGGATGGGGGTGAGGGTTGGGGTCTGATTTGGCATGCAGGTGGGGGGTAAGCAGTATTGAAGCTTCAACTTACCAGTATCCATTCCTCCGCCGACTCCTGCGAGGCCGTCAGGATGCAGGATGTTCAAGACTTCCTCCTCCCATGATGTGAATTGTGGGGGTTGAGGTGGGGGTCCTCCGCCAGTCTTCTGCACGGCGATGTTGTGCCTGGATACCATGGAACGCACCTTCCCCCGTAGGTCGTTCCATCGCTTCCTGATGTCTTCCCGATTTCTGGGGTGCTGTCCCACTGCGTTCACCCTGTCGACAATCCTCTGCCATAGCTCCGTCCTCCGGGCAATGCTGGTGTATTGGACCTGTGTGCCGAACAGCTGGGGCTCTACACGAACGATTTCCTCCACCATAACCCTGAGTTCTTCGTCTGTGAAGCGGGGTTGTCTTTGGGGTGCCATGGGGTGGTGTGTATGATGTGTGGG
Organism: Pleurodeles waltl; assembly: GCF_031143425.1. NCBI lineage: Eukaryota > Metazoa > Chordata > Amphibia > Caudata > Salamandridae > Pleurodeles > Pleurodeles waltl. The sequence goes on from NC_090438.1 coordinate 75,684,745, forward strand.
GTGGAGTATGTGTATTTAAGTGAGTTGAGTGTGGTGGTGTGTGTTGTTTTGTGTGTGGATAGTGTGTGGGTGATGGTGTTGAGTGGCTGTGGCTGTTATGTTTTGGATGCTGGTGTCTCGCTCTTGCCTTCTTTACGATTTTGTAAGCGTAGGGGTTTGTGGGTGATGTGGGTGGGTGTTTTATATTGTATTGTGTGTGTGGGAGTGGTGTGTGTATGTGTATCAGGTGTGTGGGATTCAAATCGTCCAATGTGGGTGAGTTTTGTTCGTTGGTGGGTATTCTGACCGCGCCGGTGTGTCCCGCCAATGGAATACCGCGTTTGAATGACCGCCGCGTGGATTCGTGGGTCGTAATGGGATGGGCGTATTTCTGTTGGCGTGGCGGTGGAGGTTTGGTCACCTCCACCTTTCCGCCGACCGCTGGTCTGGCGGTCTGTTGTGGCGGTCGGATTTTCGGAGGTTTGCCTTCTGCGGGTCAGAATGACCGTGGCGGGTTTCCGCGACCGCGGCGGGATTATGGAGGATTTCTGACCGGCGGTAGGCGCCTTTTACCGCCGAGGTCAGAATGACCCCCTAAGTCCGAACGTAAAAAGTTGACCGGGACCTTCCAGCCATCGTATCCGAGAAGGGCTCCACGGACGTCGGATCAAGATCCAGGTTTACCCCGTTCGAAGGATTTTCATCTTGAAAAAACGACTAAGTCCGAAGGTAAAAATCACCACCGAGGAAACCGACTTCGCGTATCCGGACAAAGGCTCCAGGAGGTCGGATCCAACTGGCAGGTTCGTCCCGGGGAAGAAAAACATCAAAAAATAGACTAAGTCAGAAGGTAACTTTTTAACCGAGGCCTCCCGCGACTTGTAGCCGAGCAGGGCTCCATCGCGGTCGGCCTGAAAGTTTGACTTTGCCCCGGTCCTGGTGCAACCAGATGACCCGATTGGCGCTTTTTGTTTCTAAGCGCTAGAAAATAATAATACTTTAAAAATTCATATCTCCGGTTCCCCTGAACCGATTTTAATCGTTTTTGTGTCATTTTAAAGATAAAAATATAAGCTATTTTTATAAATTGGTTTTGGATTTTTAAACTGTTTCCTGTGTTTTATTTAATTACTGTTTTGTGATATCTGAATGCTTTACACTTTGTCTCCTAAGTTAAGCCTTGACGCTCGATGCCAAGCTACCAAGGGTAGAGCTGGGATTAATTTACTGAGACCTAACTGTACTTTTGTGGAGGTTTGTGGCTTGTTGCTAGGTGTAGGTACCTACCTGCCCTACCAATAACCCATTTTCCAACATAATTGGAAGCAGCGACGGGATCCTGTACTTGTGTTCAATATCACGTTACAGTTTTAGATAAAACAAATTAAAAATCCTTTAAATTGTCCTAGTGCAAAAATTGTTTTTAATTTTTAATTTAATTTTTTTTTTTTTTTAAACTAATTTGGATTAATTTCAATTATTTAATTTTTGTAATTTTTTGTAAATTCTTGTTTCCAATTTTTGCAAAAAGTTTTTGTTGACACAAAACTAGGGAACCATGGAGCTTGATCTGGCTAGCCTACCCACACTGACAGTAGTCCAGCTTAGGGGGTTGTGTATTGAGAGGGGGTTGCCTGCAACCCCTGATCTCAGGAAGCAAATCCTGATTAAATCCCTGACAGCATGGGCTGAGGCCCAAGAGGTAGAGACAGAGGAAGCTCCAGAGGAGGAAGAAAAAGAGGAAGATGCTAACTCTAACCACTCAGGGGAGGGAAGGCATCAGACCCCAAGTGAGGAAGAGGAGGAACGGTCCTCACTGGACACAGTCACTAGGGCCAGACCCAAAGCTAGTGGTAGGAAGAGGGTCCTTTCAGGAGGAGAGAACCCATCCATCAGGGAGAGAGAGCTGGAAGCCCAGCTAGCCTACATAGCTTTGGAAGCAGATAAGCTTGCCCTAGAAAAGAAAAAGTGGGCAAGCAAAGAAAAAAAAGATGGAAGCAGCGAGAAAGAAACTGAGGTGTCCCTGGGTGGGGGTTTTGCCCCCAGATTACCCAAAGGGGTGGTTCCTGCCTATGTAGAGGGGGATGACATAGATAAGTGGCTGGGGGCCTTTGAGAGGGCCCTCCAGATGAGGAAAGTCAAGCCTCAGTACTGGGGTTCACTCCTTTGGGAGTTAGTTCCCAACTCTGGGAGGGATAGGCTCCTAACCATGAGTGGGGAGGATGCAGACTCATACCCCAGTATGAAGAGTTGCTTGACTAAAAAGTTTGGTCTAACCCCAGAGCAGTATAGGCTTAAGTTTAGGGACACCCAAAAGACAAGCACCCAGTCCTGGGTGGACTTTGTGGACATTTCAGTAAAAGCACTGGAGGGCTGGATACAGGGCAACAGGGTAAGTACCTTTGAGGGGCTGTACAATTTGATTATGAGGGAGCATCTTCTAACTAATTGTGTCCAAGAGAGGCTCCGCCAGTATCTAGTAGACTCTAGGTTGACCAACCCCAGAGAGCTGGGGGAGGCAGCAGATGACTGGTTAAGAACTAGAGTTAACCAGAGACCCCCAGGGGGTGATCAGAAAAAGGGAGGACATGGTTCTTCTCAGGGGAAGAACCAAGGGAAAGATGACAAAAAACCCAAAGAGTCCTCACAAGAGTCCCCAAAAACTTCTCAGGGAGGGGGAGCCCCGAGCCAATTCACTTTTAAAGGGAAAGGGTATCAGGGAAAGAATTTTGATCCTGCTAAAGCAGGAAAGTTTCAGGAGCTTGCTAAGGCCGGCAAGTGTTTTGACTGTTATCAGCCAGGACATAAAAGAGGAGATGCTATCTGCACCAAGAAGCCCCCCACTGGTGGGCAATCCCAGGGGATTGCTAGTGTAGGGTTGGGGGTGGAAGTTGGCCCAGGGGTGGAATCAGGGTACACTGAAGTCACCTTAGTATCCGTGGGTGGGGTGGACATTGCAACTATGGCCACCTTACCTCCCATCATGCAGAGGTATAGGCAGAGGCCTAAAGTCAATGGGACTGAAGTGGAAGCTCTGAGAGATAGAGGAGCCAGTGTGACAATGGTTGCAGAAAAGCTGGTTTCTCCAGAGCAGGTCTTACCTGGTGTCTTCCACCAGGTGACTTATGCAGATACCAGAACCAAACTCCATCCCATGGCTATGGTGAGTCAGGAATGGGGAGGTGTGACTGGCCCTAAAAAAGTAGCTGTAGCTCCTGCCCTCCCAGTAGAGTGTCTGCTGGGAAATGATCTTGAAGCATCTGAATGGTCAGAAGTGGAGAGAAGGGTCCATGCACAGATGCTGGACCTCCCTGAATGGGTGTGTGCTGTGACCAGGTCACAGGCAGCACAACAGGGAAATGCTGGACACTTGGACCCTGGAACAATGGGCCAAGCCTCCAAGAAAAAGAGAAAGAGCACTGGGTCTGGCTTGCCAGCCCCAACAAGTACAGAGGGTCAGGAAGAATCCAACCCTGAGGGGGAGGATCTGAACTCTGAGGGAGGGACACCTTCCCTGCAAACTCTGCCTGACTTGGCAGAACTGCAAGGGGCAGGTGGGCCCACCAGAGAAGATTTGTGCCAGGGACAAAGAGAGTGTCCCACTCTTGAGGGCCTGAGGCAGACTGCTGCCAGGCAAGAACAAGGGGATACCAGTGGTACCCACAAGGTTTACTGGGAGGATGGAGTTCTCTACACTGAGGCTAGGACCCTTAAAGAAGGGGCTACTAGGAGAGTAGTGGTCCCCCAAAAGTATAGAGAATTCCTCCTTACCTTAAGCCATGATATCCCCTTAGCTGGTCATTTGGGACAGACCAAGACCTGGAGCAGGCTGGTCAACCATTTTTTTTGGCCCGAAATGTCAGAAAAAGTCAGGGAGTTTTGCAGCTCCTGTGTCACCTGTCAAGCCAGTGGCAAGACAGGGGGCAAGCCAAAGGCTCCCTTAATTCCACTGCCAGTGGTTGGGACTCCCTTTGAGAGGGTGGGGATTGACATTGTTGGTCCCCTAGACCCACCAACTGCTTCAGGTAACAGGTACATTGTGGTGGTAGTGGACCATTCCACCAGGTACCCTGAGGCAATACCCCTCCGGACAGTCACTGCTCCCACAGTGGCTAGGGCCCTACTTGGTGTGTTCACCAGAGTGGGATTCCCAAAGGAGGTGGTCTCAGATAGGGGCACAGACTTTATGTCAGCCTATCTGAAAGCCATGTGGGAGGAGTGTGGTGTTACTTATAAGTTCAGCACACCCTACCATCCACAGACCAATGGTCTGGTGGAAAGATTCAATAAGACCCTGAAGGGCATGATCATGGGTTTGTCTGACAAACTCAGGAGGAGATGGGATGTCCTCCTCCCATGCCTGCTGTTTGCCTACAGGGAGGTGCCACAGAAGGGGGTTGGATTCAGCCCCTTTGAGTTACTGTTTGGGCACCCTGTAAGAGGCCCATTGTGCTTGGTGAGAGAGTCTTGGGAAAAGCCTCTCAAGGAATCCAAGGAGAATGTGCTGGATTATGTACTAGGCCTGCGGTCTCGCATGGCTGAGTATATGAAGAAGGCAAGCAGAAACCTGGAGGCCAGTCAGGAGCTCATGAAGCTCTGCCATGATCAAAAGGCTACCATGCCTGAGTATCACCCAGGACAGCTGGTGTGGGTTTTGGAGCCCATGGCTCCTAGGGCACTACAGGCCAAATGGACTGGGCCCTATCCAATTCTGGAAAAAAAAGGTGAGGTCACCTACTTGGTGGACCTTGGCACCCCCAGGAATCCTCACAGGATCCTGCATGTAAACAGGATGAAACCCCACCAGGACAGGGCAGACATGACCATGCTGATGGTCACTGATGAAGGGAAGGAGGAGGAGGGTGAACCTCTGCCAGACCTCCTGTCCTCAAAGGAAAAAGATGGGTCAGTGGAGGGAGTGGTACTCTCTCCCAAATTGACAGTTCAGCAACAACAAGACTGTAAGCAAGTCTTGGGACAGTTTGCTAGTCTGTTCTCCCTCACCCCTGGACTCACCAATTGGTGTGTCCATGATGTTGACACTGGTGACAGCTTGCCTGTCAAGAACAAGCTGTACAGGCTGTCTGACCAGGTCAAGGCCAACATCAAAGCTGAAGTGGCTAAGATGTTGGACCTGAAGGTAATTGAGCCCTCTGATAGTCCTTGGTCCAGTCCAGTGGTACTGGTGCCCAAAGCTAATCCCCAAGGTGGGAAGAAAGAATTAAGATTCTGTGTGGACTACAGAGGTCTAAATGCAGTCACTAGGACTGATGCTCACCCCATACCTAGAGCTGATGAGCTCATTGACAGGTTGGGGGCTGCCAAATTCCTGAGCACATTTGATCTGACCTCAGGATATTGGCAGATTGCCTTAAGTCCAAGAGCTAAGGAGAGGTCAGCATTTTCCACACCAGAGGGCCACTTTCAGTTCAAGGTGATGCCCTTTGGCATGAAAAATGCTCCTGCCACCTTCCAACGGTTGGTGAATAGAGTCCTATCTGGGTTGGAATCTTTTAGTGCAGCTTATCTGGATGATATAGCTGTATTTAGTTCCACCTGGAGGGACCACCTGGTCCACCTGAAGGAAGTGCTTCAGGCCCTGCTTCAAGCAGGCCTGACTATCAAGGCAAGCAAGTGCCAGATAGGGCAAAGTTCTGTTGTGTACCTGGGCCACCTTGTTGGTGGAGGCCATGTACAACCTCTCCAGCCCAAGATCCAGACTATCCTGGATTGGGAGGCTCCAAAAACCCAGACTCAGGTCAGGGCCTTTCTTGGCCTGACTGGGTATTACAGGAGGTTTGTTCAAAATTTTGGGACCATAGTGGCCCCTCTAACTGAGCTTACCTCCAAGAAACAACCCAAGAAGGTCATTTGGACCCCAGAGTGTCAAAAAGCTTTTGACACCCTAAAACAGGCTATGTGTTCAGCACCAGTGTTACTGGCCCCTGACTATAGCAAGGAATTTGTAGTGCAAACAGATGCTTCAGAGGAAGGGATTGGGGCAGTGTTAGCACAAGTTAATGAAGAGGGCCATGATCACCCAGTTGCCTTCATCAGCAGGCGACTACTCCCCAGAGAGAAAAAATGGAGTGCCATTGAGAGGGAGGCCTTTGCTGTGGTTTGGTCCCTGAAGAAGTTGAGGCCTTACTTGTTTGGCACTCACTTCCGTGTACAAACTGACCACAGACCTCTCAGATGGTTGATGCAGATGAGGGGGGAGAACCCTAAACTGTTAAGGTGGTCCATTTCCCTACAGGGGATGGACTTCACAGTGGAGCACAGACCTGGGACTGCTCATGCCAATGCAGATGGCCTTTCCAGGTTTTTCCACTTAGCTGATGAGGACTACCAGGGTGTAGGTTAGTACCCATCACCTTTCATCTGGGGGGGGGCAGTGTAGGAAAGTCCTTTTTTTTTGCCTGATCACCCCCACTCTTTCTGGATAGGTACTGGTGGTTACTGACTCTTGGCTGTGCCCTGGGTACTGCTTACCAGTCCCAGGGCCAGTGCTCTGTGTAAAATGGATATGCAAATTAGGCTAATTATAATTGGCTAAGTTAACCTACCTATAAGTCCCTAGTATATGGTAGGGCATGTAGGTTTAGGGACCACAGCATAGGTGGTGCACACCTAGGTGCATTGCTGAGGTGCCCAGTGTCATTTTAAAAGCAAGCCTGCCTTGCTGGCTGCTTTTAAATTAAAGTTATATGCAAATTCGACTTTGGAATTAAAGGTACTTCCAAAGTCTTAAACTACCTTATTTTTACATATAAGTCACCCCTAAGGTGTGCCCTATGTGCCCCTATGGCTGGGTGCCATGTAACTATAAGCAGGGACTTTATAAAAATAGATTTATAAGCCCTGGTGAGGTAAAAACAGCCAAATTCGTTTTTCCCTCATTGAAGTAAATGGCCTTCATAGGCTAGAATGGGCAGACTTTATTTTAAATTTTAAAGTCTCCTTAAATGTTACATACCAAGAATTTGGTATCAAATTGATTGTTATAATAAATCCCACAACTTCCAGTTGTTGGATTTAATATAACTAGTGCAGGTAAAAAGTTTAGACTTTACCTAAAAAGTTGCCAATTTCAGCTCTGCATTGTTTTTGCTGCTGTGCTCTGATAGGCCAGCCTGCAGCAGCTTCTGCCAGGCTACTTTAATGAGGTGTGAAGTGGCCTGGCTTCACACAAAGGAATGTGCTTGGGGGAGAGAATCTCCCCTCAGCAGATGGTGAGGCAGGAAGGGGGAGGGCTGCCAAACTGGTCTTCAAAGGCAGAGAAGGACATCTGGAGCACCCAGCAACACCCCCACATCCTGCAACCCCAGACAGCTAGGTGCCCCCTTGATTAGATTAGGAGAGGGCAGGAGAGGGGTGTGTTTATGATTTTTAGCCACACCAGTGGGTGGGCTCAGCCAGATCTCTCCTCCAAAAATCAGATTCATCCATTTTGGATTTTTAGAGACTATTGCCTTCTGGGATGGATTTTTGCCACACTTCCCAGGAAGTGGTCATCACAGGGGGACGACCCTGTCCCTGATTGGAGGACCAGGGCCCCCCTGCTTTTCACCCAGGAGCAAGGATAAAACTGGCAGACCTGCACCCACGCCTCAGATCCCCACCAAATTTCAAGAAGAAGGAACTACAAGAAGAAGAAGGACTGCCCTGCTGGACCCCTGGCCTGCACCTGGAACCTGCACTCAGAAGGACTGCACCAGCTGCACACTTGGGCTTCACCACAAGAAGGACTTTGCCTGGCTTCAACTGGTTCAAGGAGGGACTCCCTGTTTGCTACAGGTGAAAAATTGCTAACCAGAGTCCCCTGCACCAACTCCTGAAAAAGTGACCAGCTGACCACTGTCCAGTGGCCAAAAAGGAGTTTGCGCCAGGTGCATTCTGGGAGTTGAAGTCCGCACTTCCCAAGGACCATCACAGAACTTCTGGACCCTTGGGGTGAGCTGTGGACCCCAAAAGAACCTTAAAAGAACATCTGGGTGAAGCCCCAGAAGTTTGGAAAAGATTGGAGAATTTTTGAAAAAAAGCTCCATAAAGTGACCGACCCGACGCGGAAATTCTAGCCGGCTTGCCTCAACCGCCACCCGGCCTGACTTCGTGGTTCGTCCCGGTAAAGAAAAACATCCAAAAAAGAGACTAAGTCCGAACGTAAAAAGTTGACCGGGACCTTCCAGCCATCGTATCCGAGAAGGGCTCCACGGACGTCGGATCAAGATCCAGGTTTACCCCGGTCGAAGGATTTTCATCTCGAAAAAACGACTAAGTCCGAAGGTAAAAATCACCACCGAGGAAACCGACTTCGCGTATCCGGACAAGGGCTCCAGGAGGTCGGATCCAACTGGCAGGTTCGTCCCGGGGAAGAAAAACATCAAAAAAGAGACTAAGTCAGAAGGTAACTTTTTAACCGAGGCCTCCCGCGACTTGTAGCCGAGCAGGGCTCCATCGCGGTCGGCCTGAAAGTTTGACTTTGCCCCGGTCCTGGTGCAACCAGATGACCCGATTGGCGCTTTTTGTTTCTAAGCGCTAGAAAATAATAATACTTTAAAAATTCATATCTCCGGTTCCCCTGAACCGATTTTAATCGTTTTTGTGTCATTTTAAAGATAAAAATATAAGCTATTTTTATAAATTGGTTTTGGATTTTTAAACTGTTTCCTGTGTTTTATTTAATTACTGTTTTGTGATATCTGAATGCTTTACACTTTGTCTCCTAAGTTAAGCCTTGACGCTCGATGCCAAGCTACCAAGGGTAGAGCTGGGATTAATTTACTGAGACCTAACTGTACTTTTGTGGAGGTTTGTGGCTTGTTGCTAGGTGTAGGTACCTACCTGCCCTACCAATAACCCATTTTCCAACAGTAAGGCATTGGATTGGATGTACTATTTTGTAAAGGACTGAATCTTCCAGTCATGGAGTAATCACACCTCTCAGATATTATGATTTCCAAGTGTGGGGTAACACAGGGCTCAGCCCTCAGCACTACTTTTTTTAATGTGACACTACAGGCAAATATTGTATTGTAGCATGGTCTATCTATAATATCTTATGCAGTTCTCACATAACTAGTAGTGTCCCTAATGAAGGGACAGAACGTGGAATAGGAGCAATTGGCTCCATTCTTGAAAAAAGTCACCAGATGGATGGCAAACTGCTGCCTAAAACTAAATGGTGATTAAACAGAGGTATGTTCGTAGAGAACAACTTAGCTCCAATGATAGGGTTAGCCTGGCCAGCCTGTCTGGGGAATCCCCCCATTCCTAAATCCCCTATAAAAACTTGGGAATGTGGTTAGACAGAGCTCTCAGTATGGATTCACGGGCAACTAAAGTAGCCTCCACTTGCTTTGGTTTATTAAGGACCATCTGCAGAATCATGAAGCTTTTCCCAGAACACTCCAGACAAACAGTGGTTCAGTCCTTAGTGATATCCTATCTGAACTATGGCAACTACCTGCACTTAGGATTGCCAAAATATGCAATTAAAAACAACAGGTAGTGCAGAATGCGGCAGCTAAAATACCTTTGAAAATTACCAGATCAGAGTCAGCAAAAGAGGTCTTGAGAACGTTGCTTTGACTGCCCAGTGAAACTAGAATTAAATTTAAAACAATATGCCCGGCAAACAAAGTCCAACATTCAAAGGGCCCCCACAAGTTGAAAGGGCTGTTATCACCTTACATCCTTTCCAGGCCTTTCAAATCCCACAGGGCCACCTTCTAAAGATCCCAAACATTTGAAAAGCCAGATGGGGAGGTGTCTCTTTCACCTACCTGTCTCCCAAACTATGCAATGCCTTGCACTATGAGCTAACACACTTGAAAGAGGAACCAAGGTTCAGGAAGGTGCCTAAAGCTTGGCTTTTCCCACAGCCTCTCTGATATACCAATATGTACTACTTTCCCAATACTGCCCAGTGATCCCGCCCAGGCCGTACATTTTCTCACCTAGCATTTGGAGGGCTTAGGGCAGCCATATGCTTTATAAATTCTCAAAAATAAACATAAACATAATTCCCTTCAGCAGCTTTGGATATAGCATTGTTCAAAGATCATGTGAAGAGTTGTCAAATACCACCAAAGTTATTAGCAAACCAAACAGTATGTTTCATATGGGAACTAGGTCCTAACTATAGTACACAGTGGCACCATTTGATGAATATTAACAAAACTTTCCAAAAAATAGTTTTTTTTCTACTAGTTTGTTCATGTACCGTTTTTGGGTGACCTGTCACGCAGTGGTTGAGGAAAAAGAGGGGGGGGGGAGCTTCCCAAAACACATTTTCCACATAAATGTTTCCATAGGAACTTAAGACACAGCTGCAGCCCAAATTGTTGAATAAATTTACACCAAATATCTCAGAAAGCTAGATCTTGGATCGCAAAGAGTGCTTTATGTGTTTTTGTGCAAATCCGCTAAGTAGTTGTGGAGAAATTAAGATTAACAAAATTGTATATATCACGCCTCAAAGGATCTTCATGGCCGATAGATCTGATGGTGAAATCTGATTGGCTGCTACCACATCAACCAAAAAGTGATGGCAGCCATGTTAGGACTTGGGACCTAGTTCCAAGTCCTAAGGAAATAGCAAAAAAAAGATGTAGGGTCCTGGGTACAGATACCCTGAGACCCTATGCCTGCAGGTGGGGTCCTAAAGGGACCCTGCCTGAAGCCAAAAATCATTTTTTTAACTTTTTTGTTGGGAATTTGTGAAGGATCCGCAAAACCACTGTAAAATTAAAATTAAAAGAAAAAAAACAAGTGTTGGCTCTGTGCTTGTTTTTTTAACCCCCTTGAAGTGGACCAGGGCTCGGGCTGGGGTTTTTGAGCAGGGGGCATGTGGCCCCACAGCCTGCTCAGTGACTTTATCCCTGGCATCCCATCCCAGGGGTACAATAGTTTCCCTGCCTGCCCCGGTGCGGGCAGGGAAACATGTGTTGGCTCTCACCTGGCAGGAGCATTTTTAAATCTCCCTCCAAACAGGAGCAAACATGAGAGTCTGCTCCCAGTGGGCGGGAAATCTAACAATATACCAACCTGTTGGAAGTGCGAGCAGGGAAACAAAACCACCAGAAGTGAGCAAGCATAGATAGCTGCTCTCTTCATGCAGCAGCAACGACGGCTCTCAAGTCATGCCAGGAGCCGGCTGGGGCCATTTGGGCCCTACGATTCCTCCTGTGGCCCCCACATGTTGGTTGTTAATGAAGGTTGAGCAGTTTTCGTAGCCTCTTTAAGGGGAAACACTGACAGGACCAGCTGCATGCAGGCTAATACTAATTAGCCCACTTGAGGTTGAGGCAGACAGAGTATAACATTTTAAAAGTTAATTTTTGTCAATATTTATCAAAATTGCAGCTTCTCCACAGAGTTGTATTTTTAATAAATATTAAAAACAGTTGTTGATTATTTTTTGGAGTTTATCTCAAACCTTAGTTAGCAAAAATAGTAGTCTAAATCTACTTTAGTTTTCTTCATAGAATCACGTACAGCTATGTGCAGTGAAGTTAACTTTTTAGAGATAGTCACTGAGGAACATGCCAGCACTAAATTCTTGCATGTATTGTATCACTTTGATGTACTAGGCACCCTACCTTGAGGTCTACAAGGCCCATTTAGGAGTGACGTCTTCAATATGTGGAGTGATTTCCTGTCATAAAAGATTTTAAAGCTGAAGCTGTCAGGCTACACATGCAGCCACATGTGTGCTGCAGTCCACAGGTGACATTTCCTTCGCATGCCATTGGTTTATTTTGCTGCACCATATACCATGATCCTACTGAAAAGTTGAATTTGCCAATTAGATATTTGCCACTTTGACTGTGCTTTAGGAGTCAGGAAACACACAATGGGGACTGGACAGCAGTGCAGAGTTACAAAACCAGCAGCATCAATACTCAAAACATGGGAATGACCACACAAACAGATACTTTCTCAAATCAATATTAAGCTGGAATGTAGAATATCCGGCCATGTGTGCTCTCAATCTACCATGAATTATCGCCATTCTGCCAGGACCAACTTAGATGCCAACAATACACAAGTAAATTGCTAACATTGTCCCATGACAGACATTAAACAAGGTACTGCGCCATTGTGCAATGGCAAACAATTACCACCATAATGCCTGAGACACCATTATGCAAATATGCAAAATATGCAGGTATTCCCACTGTTCCTGCGGGACCAATATACATGTTTTCATTATACCAGGATGTACTATAGTTGATCAGTATTCAGTTTTACTTATTTTCCTTTCTTATATAGTGAAGTACCACACTTATGCATTTTTTTATTGCTGATTTTTTATTAACTTTCATAATGGAATGATATTACGCAATTGATAGGATAGTATGAGATATCACACAATGGGGGTCATTCTGACCCCGGCCGGCGGCGGAAGCCGCCGGCCTGGCTGGGACCGCCAGAATACCGCTGCGCGGTCAAAAGACCGCTGCAGGTATTCTGGGTTTCCCGCTGGGCTGGCGGGCGACCGCCAGAAGGCCGCCTGCCAGCCCAGTGGGAAACACCCTTCCATGAGGATGCCGGCTCCGAATGGAGCCGGCGGAGTGGAAGCGGTGCGACGGGTGCAGTTGCACCCGTCGCGATTTTCGGTGTCTGCATGGCAGACACTGAAAATCTTGGTGGGGCCCTGTTACGGGGGCCCCTGCAGTGCCCATGCCATTGGCATGCCATTGGCATGGGCACTGCAGGGGCCCCACGACACCCCATACCGCCATCCTCTGCCTGGCGGCCAAAACCGCCAGGAACAGGATGGCGGTATGGGGGTCGGAATCCCCATGGCGGCGCAGCAAGCTGCGCCGCCATGGAGGATTCCCCAGGGCAGTGGAAAACCGGCGGTACACCGCCGGTTTTTCGTTTCTGACCGCGGCTGTACCGCCGCAGTCAGAATGCCCAAGGGAGCACCGCCAGCCTGTTGGCGGTGCTCCTGCGGTCGTTGGCCCTGGCGGATTTTACCGCCAGGGTCAGAATGACCCCCAATATGTCAGTTTACTGACATTAACTGTCAATTCATCAGTGCACACTATGTTATACAGATGTAGAGGGTGTATAAGTAGGGTAATAAATCATATGTGATCCTTTAAAGAAAGAAAGGCAGCCATTTCATAATCGTTCAGATTTGCTTTAAAATGACAAAGGTGGCTCTTTTGAGCTGGGTGATATAGGAATGAAGAATGTTGTTCTGTATTCAAAAAGAAAATAAGCTGAGGTAAAGGACAGGACTGGAGAGTGAGACAGGGAGACTGAAGAGTTTAATAACATTAAAAGGTACAGCTTGAGCTTTCCACAACTTTCTGAAGGCAACACCAAGTTTCAGGAGCTCACAGAAGCCCAAATTAATAAGACAGTGTTCCGTATGTAATTCTGAAAATATCTTGGGGCTGTCCTTGGAGCTTAGGGGCCAGATTTATTAAAGACTTGTGTTATCCTTGTGTTACGCAGGGTGTTGCAGGGAGAACGTAATGCTTATGTAAAATGTAGCGTGCCACTTAAGGCCACCTTTAATGGCCATGCATTGCTTAGTATATCTGGAGAAGCGCAAGATAGTGCAATTACTCTGCACTGGGAAGGCATTACATGTGTAGAACATGGGTGTTCCCACGCACCCACCTCTGCTTTTTGCGCATTCTCAGATTTACCAAGACGGTAAACTTGGGAATGAATCAACATGGTATGCGTTCCTGATAGAGGCACAACAAGGGGAAATATCTTTGTTTCTCCTCATTGTTTCTTCCTTATAAGTGTGCTAATTTTGCAGCACACTTAAAAAGAGGAAATGGCTCTAAAGATTGTTTTTGTGGAGGAAGGTGTCCCTTACCGCACAAAAGCAATCCTGCCTGTACCACTCGGCAAGGGTGCATGCATTGGCACTAGGCAGCACATAATGCACCAGTCCAGTAAGCGTAAACATGGTGCATCCCTGTCCTCTTCATTTGACGCAGTGCAGCAAGTTGTCTTGCTGCCTTGTGCTGTATCAAAAAATTATAAATCTGCTGTCCAGATTCTTGGGAATCCTTGCCACTTAACATGATGGGAAGGGTGGGTTTTTATAAAATGGTGGTTCTCCAGCGGTTCCTATGCACCCTACAAAACCACCCATTTGTTGTCCTGCCTCTATTCTTCCAGGACCTCCACACTTTGCTGACCTGCTTCGCCTGGGTATGCAAAACACCCATAGTCTTTTTTGCAAGTGCATGTTGCCAAAACTCATAGAAGGCCTGAGACTCTCAGACGTCCACCTTTAATAATGGGCATCCCAAATGGTATTGAAAGGGGGCAGGTGGTTTAGAGACCAACAAGACTCCTCTTGTCATCTAGACCTGACTACCCTACAGAGACCTGGGTCAGTGAATCTATTGCATGGGGGCTTCTACCTGCGCTCACTTCCCCAGGTCACTAGGCTTCCTTCCAATAGCTGGTGTGCAGCACTCATCAACATTTAATAGGCTGAGAAACTCATCGCACATATGCCCTTATAGGCAGGGAAGTGGTTGAAATGAGTTGCATGCCTACAGGGATTCTACCAGTAGGACCTTATGGGCTACCCCCATCTGGGAGATGTATGGGACCATGATCATAGCCATACATATTTACAGTTCACAGCGGAGTTTGAATTCCACAATCCCAAATTCTTCAGGACCTCCAGCTGCATCAAACCCTAGACATGTACTGCGACAATCTACAAGATGTACAAGGCTACAATATCCTAGAGAAAAAAAATGACTGTTGAGGCTTTAGGCAACAAGGGCATATCAAGACTATGGCCCTCATATAGAACAACGCTGGATGCCCCGGCGATAACTGTGCAGACGGTCAATGGAAGACCGCCAGTGGCAGCGGCAGGCATCCTGCCATATTATGATACCTGGAGCCTCACCACCATCAACGGCCGCCATGCGCCATGCTGGCAGTCGGTGGCACGGGTGGATGCTGCTCCACCCTCACTGCCACATCAGTCCAGACACCGCCATGCCTTTAATGATGCAGTCATAGGTGTGGCAGTGTATGGAGACATGGTGATGCCGGCAGAGCAGCATCCTAGGAGCTCGGCCCTCCCGGAGCAGCGCTAGGGAACAGGTAAGTGCAGCTCAAGATGGAAGGGGGGAGGGAGGTGTGTGTTGAATGAGTAAGTGCGTGCATTGGGGTGTGCGTGTGTGTCTGTGTGTATGAATGTGTGTGTGTATGTCTATGTATGCATGCATGTGTATTTGGAAGTTGGGTGGGGCCTAAACGGAGGTGGAGGGGTGGGGGTTGGGTTTGGGGAAGGCTTACAGGGGGATCGGGGGTGGAGTGATAGGGTGGAGGATTACGGGGTTTGGGGGTGGGGGATGTCTGGGGATTTGGGGGGTATTTGGGGGTTGTGGCAGTGGGGGGGGGGCTAGTGTGTCACATACTGGTGACAGGAATAAGTATTCCTGTCACCAGTATGCTTTCCGCCAGGGATTACCTGGTGAGGTATCCCGCCCGGAAATTCCTGGTGGAGATGGGATCATTATCCCACCGGCGTTCCAGGCTCCACCGCTGGGTCGAAAGTGGCTACCGTCAGCACGGTGGTCGATTCAGGTCTGGCAATGGTTAGTAGTGAACTGGCTGCATTGCTGCCAGTTCACTACTGTTATCTTTATATGGTGGTCTGGACAGCCATGCCGTTGGTGGTAATTACCACTACCGACGGCCGTGTAGTCATTACCGCCATGTTCTAAATGAGGGCCAATGTCAGCCCCTTTTGGCTGCCCTGTTGAAGGTAGGCGGGAGGCCTGGGAAAGAGAACTTGAAAAGATGGATGACGATGAACAGCAGGAGGCCCAGATGACGGCCAGGACACAGGCTGTCCCCTAGTAACTGATCCAATGTATTTATTTTCATAGTGACTACTATAGTCCCAACAGACTGGTGAAAATGGAGAGGGCTGCAATCAAGAGTGTGTAAGGTGGTATGCCCCAGAAGGGTCACTATAACATAGGATCTGGTCCTGCCCGGCTACAGAACTTTACTGGTGGAAGTCTGCAACTCCCTTGCTGAGATTTCTCAGTTCCACATGGTCCTGCATACCAAGGTTGTCGTACAAGGGATGCTGAAGGACTGGTTAGAGACAAGGGCTCAACAAACTTGGGTAGATGGGGGCTTTCTTGTAGCCATGTGGGACACTGCCAGATATTGGTAGCAGGGGAGCCTCTATCACTGCAGGAATAGGTGAGGGGTATGAACTTTTGTGCAAGGGCCGAAATGTTGGTTTACCAATGGAGGGGCTGCAAACATCAATTTGATAAGGTGTGGGGTTGTGGATTTCACAAGAGAACATGAGATAGAGACTCTGACCACATTCCGTCATGTATGTTCGTTTACACAATCTTTAGGTTCTACATTCTCTGAATGCTCAGAAATTTGGACAGTCTGCTGTGTTTGATCCCATAGCTCAGGGTTCGTTTTTTGCATTGTGCTCACATCCTTCTCTAAAACAACGAAAATTAGTTTCAAAAAATCGAATATTCTATAGTATGTAGGAAACAGCGCAGAAGAAAAGATTTAGAACGAAATGGGAGAGCACCATGGGAATTAAATAATCAGGCAAGATGTGGGGGAACACATATAAAGATTTCTAATGGGTCATTAGATATACAAATGATGATGACTGGTTTCAAGATACTTCGCCACTGACAATTTGACCCCAGAGAATGTGCAAAATGTTCAAGCCCTCATGTGGACTATTCCCTAGAAATAATAGAGACAGATGAATTGTTTATCAACATGTGGTGGACATGTCAGAGAGTGTACTCATTTTTATTCCAGGTTTTGGGCTGGATTAAGGATGTCACAGGGATGACTCTTTTACAGGATCAATTCTTAATAAGTTTAAAATTCCCACTGTAGATACGGAGGGCAGAAGACTTTCTGGAAGGATCTAAACCAGTGGTTCCCAAACTTTTGACTTCTGTGGATCCCTTTTGACTTTATCATTACTGGAACCTGGGGACTCCCACTGAATCATTATTGGAATCCAGGGATCCCCCACAAAGTCATTACTTAAAGCTGGGGACCTAATCTGTTAAGATTATTCAATTTTCTAAGCAGTTGCAGACCCTCTGAGAAGGCTTTGCAGACCCCCAGAGGACCCCTGACCACAGGTTGGGAACCACTGATCTACACCTTTGGAGCAAAAAGATTGACCATAAAACATAGGTGAAAGAGCAGGTAACAGAAGAGAAAAAAAATTGAATGGGGGTACAGAGAAAGGGGTAAAGGAAGAGCAATGTAAGCAGGAAATGGACAAGTAGGAGAACAACAACAAATCACATGGAAATTGAGCTTTACCTAGGGAGGTATCTGAGTTCTGTATCAGCAATTTTGGTTTATATGCTAGCAATAATTTGTGATATACTGAAAACTCATATGACAATAGCTCTGCTACATCCTACTATTATATTTACACCTGATTTAAAGTCCAATCCTAACTCCGGCCAGAACCACTTCTCACTTATCAAGTCATTTACTATTAGGAGTCCAGTCAATGCTGGAGAAAGACAATGGAAATTTAAAGACAGGGATAAGTTGTGAAGGTTCATTAGTAAACGTGCTTGACATACAAAGGCTATATGGACATATGGACAATGAGATATTGAAATTAATGAAGCAATATGCAGTTAAATTACTGTGGGACAATACATATAGTTGTAGGCTATTGTGTGCCTTACATACTGAGTAGGGAGTAATATTGATACTGGCATGCTAGAGCCCCTCAGCTATTTGATGATAGCCAATTTCACTTGAAGGATAGCTCTATTCCCTGAGGTCTGACTCTGTTTAATGGGTAAGGAACACTCTGTACTTGTCCTTGTCCTTGAACTGTGGGTTAAAGCCCTAGGATCAGGAAAACATAAATAACATCCAAATCAGTCCTCATATTGTACACCTCGTAGACCTTTAGTATGATAAGCAGGCTTGTTACAACGTAAGAGATTGTATATTGAGCATCACTCTGGCATCTTTGAGCATCACTCTTTACAGACTGCCACAGTTAATATGCTAATATTTGCATCACCGTGAACCAACATTTTTTTTGCAAACTTATGCAGTTTAGTTGTTAAAATCTAACAATATTCAAGCAAAAATGTTATATATTAGAAATGTTCACTAGTACATTTTAACATCACACTGGCTTCAATGCTCAAGAAACCTTATATTCTGGCGTACAGATGCTGATGGTTTATTGTTATTCCTGAGAGCCTTAGGGTGGTCTTCCACCAAACATTTTGCCTACCTCCTCCACTTTTCTGACCTCATTGTTGCTGTCCTTTGGACTCTGTGCACTTTACTCCTGGTAGCCAGTGCTGAAGTGAGTGTCCTCTCTCCCCTTAACATGGTAACATTGCTCTATCCGCAATTGGAATATTTAATGTACGTATAAACCCCTAGTAAATTGCACTACATGTTCCAAGGGCCTGTAAACTAAATTATACTTGTGGGCCAGCAGCACCGATTGTGCGACCTACTTAAGTAGCCATTTAAACATGTCTCAGGTCTGCCACTGCCGAGCCTGTGTGTGCAGTTTTACACTGCTATGTCGACCTAGCAAAATCACCCTTTTGCCAATCCCAAACCTTCCCTTTTTATATATATAACACACCCACTAAGGTAGGCCCTGGACAACCCACGAGCAGGATGCAATGTATTTAAAAGGCAGGGCCTGTACTTTTTGTTTTAAATGTCCTTGCAGGGAAAAACTCCAAAAGTCATTTTTACTACAGCAAGGCCTATCTCTCCCATTAGATAACATTGGGATTACCTTATTACATGTTATAAGTGTGATTTGCAATCTGGAAGAGATAAACATTTGAAATGGTGTCTCTCGAATCACAATTTAAAATCAAAATTTATGAAGAAGCCCAATTTTATATTGTCATTCTGAAAATGCCACTTTTAGGCGGTTGCCATTTTCTTACTTATCCATTTGGTGCCTTTTGCCTGTCTGTGATTACTTGTCTGCTGTGGGTGACAACTGGGTTTTGTGTATTCCTCCTAGACAGTCACACACAACGGGAGCTTAATTGCGACTTGCGGTGAGACTCCCAACATCTACGACCTGCTTCGGTCGATGTACGGTGTATACAGGACCATAGCAAGGACCAAGGACTGGCAGTCATCCTTGCAAAAAAAATTCAGCCTGTGTCAGACCGTGCAAAGATATTAAAGTGCTAGGTACCCAGTAATATTTTCTCATTGGAGTCTTGGAAGTATGGTGACAAGACCACTCTTTTCTCGATGACTTGTTATCAATCTATCACTTTGAAAAGAAAGAACAACACTACTTACCCTTCATCATTTTACTCCTTAGATATAATGGTTTATCTCTAAGAATAGCTTCAAAAAAGTCCTAAATTTGGATATAACTTGTGTTGGCTGAATCATCTGCAGAATACCGTGATTAGGTGTGACTTGATGGGCCGTAATCGGCCATCATGGCAGGATGGAAGGGAGGACCTGACATCAGCCTCACTTACACCTGAGTAGTCTGCGTCCTGTCCCCACACAAAGGGCTGCATAACCACCTGTAGTGGGTCTGTAGCCTAGGCAGGAAGGGCAGGGCCTCTGCACACTTCAAAGGTCTGTCTTTGAAACCTCCCCCAGTTCCAAGGCCCAACTGGGTATAAGTACTGGACCTCTGACACAACCAAATCAGTAAATTTCTGGACCTGCAGATACTCAGCCAGGAAAAAGGACTGCTGTGCTGCTGAAGGACTGCTTCTCTGCTGAACTGCTGCTTTGCTGGACTCCTGCCCTGCTGTTCTGCCCTGCTACCTGCTGTTCCCTTTCTTGGATCAGAAGTACTGGACCTGAATCACTTGAACTCAAAGTGACTCTAAGGGCTAGCTGACTGGCCTCCTGATCCAAAGTCCCAGGGACATAAAAGACTTCCAACCACCCTACTCCTTCATGTGGACTCTGCCAACTGTGAATCTGCTCCGCCAAGTGATGTCCCCCTGAAACTTGGACCATTGGAAGGGAACCTAAGGTGTTTGCCCCAGAGGAACCAACCCATCCTCTGCTGCGATAGCAGAATCAACACACCGCTGCTGTTTTGTGGAACAAAGCCGGTGAATCACATTTGAAACCGCCATTGCAATACTTTTCCCAGCACAAAGTCCTCACAACCATATCAATGGAGTCCTGACATCGATGCCAAAAGTCTGCATCGCAGCTTCTGCGCTCATTGGAACTGATGCATCCTCTTGACTGAACAACGCATCCTCAACCCTGGTCTTTGTTTCACTTACCTAATAAATACTTGCCATTTCATTGTAATGGGATGCATGGTAAAGGCAATGTGTGGTACATGCATTTCATGGTATAGGATGTGTGGTAAAGGCATATGTTGCAATTTCATACCACCCAATTGCTGTTTAGAAGTAAATGGTTGTGGGCCCATACTACCAATAGGACACAGTATCCTGGTCTACATCACAACACACCTCTAACTGGGTGCGCCAGCTGTAGACTAAAACAGTGTACTATATTACAGTGAATGCAATATTCCCACCGTCAGCATAAACTCTCACCTCTACTGGGGGCAAGAGTTTTAAAAGAATAAAAAGACCCCACCTCAGAGACATATGTGGTGGGAGACCACATCTCCCTACATGGAGGACGCCTGGAAGATCAGTAGGACTCCATCCCTCTACCCCCCCTCCCAAGGGGCTCTCACGGACAAGTACTGACTGCACACCCCCTCTATGTGGTCCTGTGGCAATGCTCCTCCTGATTGTCTCTTTGAGTTTGTGCCCATGTGTGTGCTACAACACGGGCACAAGGCACAATGGACCGCAACCTATACAAATGAAACACACTTGAAATTCTGACGGCAAACTTTTAATGTTGGCACAACCTACGTAATGGACTATGTAAGTGTCTGTGGCCCCTTCTGTAACGCCAAAGTGCCCCAAGGTGCTAAAATCAGGCTCACTGTCCCAGCTGCGTTCTGGGTCACTTTCTGTAATCCCTCCCTCTGCAAAGATGCTTGTAAAAGCAGGGCTTCCTTTGCTACACAGTTCAAATGTTCATGTCTGCATTGGGTCGAAACAGATCATCGTGCCCTAGTCGTAAAACAGCATTTAAATAATGTGCTGTGTGTTTATCTCTTCTCACTGATTGCACTATTAATTGCCTATTTATTGCCTCATTTAATCTTGAAATTTGGGTCATAGTTATTTCCCTGAATTCGTTAAGTCGTTTTTAATTTACTATTGATTCTACATGCACCGATAATTGTAACGAATAATTTATAGCTAAGCCCATGATGAGACATCAACACCAGCGTTAAATGCCACAAATTTACATACGTTACTGATTGATGCTACTAACGTTCAGGTAACTGTGTATCAAAAGGACTTGCTGTGCCATGCATCAGAGGTTCATTTTGAACAAATCTCTCTTGTTCTTAACTGTTGCATAAAGAGCTCTTGTTGAAATGAGAGCATCATTGATGCATGGGCTTTGTACAAACAGATCACGTACTGTGTGTGGGTCCCATCGCATGTATAATAAACAGGTGGGGATTTATCTGGCCCTACACTCTAGCCAGGCACAACAGTCTTTTTCAATTGGATTTAAATTGGGTGTTTACTTCCATCCTGTCAAATTTAAGCATCCAGGGACTATGCATCTTTCTACTTTAATTTCTATTCAATGGACAATATTTGCAATGTAGATTGGCTTGTTTTGGGTAGATTAGCAAAAGTTGGAACAGTTCCCTAAACAGGAAGTCAGGGTTGAACGACCAGAATTAATTAGGTGCATCAAACGCAAGGCTGGTCCCAGAAAATGAAACAATAAGGAAAAAGAAAAGCACATGCCAAACTGTACAGTTTTGGGGACAGAGAATTCAGGAGACGTGCATCGTCGCGCCCATATGGACATGGCATGTAATCTACCCTGGATCTGGAAAATGGAAACATCTGAATTTGGACTGTGAGTCATTAATTGAACTACGCCAATAGCCAAGTCACATCCGGCAACCAGTTGACGCGCTGTGAAACCCCTTTTGATGATCATCAGACATTTAAGCCTCACCTGCCAATGATGGGTACCTGGCATTAAAAAAGTTGTAATTGTATGGAGCAGCTCTCAGTAAAGTTTGATACAAGCAAAACTAGGAAGCAGATCTCCATACTTCAAGGCAACATATCTAAATATGTAAAAAAAGTATCTTCAGAAGCTGAAGAAAGCACAAAAGGGTACCATATACTGTACACACTGTCAGGAAAATGTGCCCAGTTGGCTTACCTGCCATTTGACTACCACAGTAAAAACTACTACTATATCGTATGTTGTTGGCAAGGCATAATTCACCATCCGTGAACCTACAAGACTAATACAATTTCATCTATTTGGATCCGCTTCAACAATTGAATTTAATTTAGCTATCAATCCTTAAAGATGTCTAGGACACAGATATCTACCTATCTATTGGATATATTGATAGCTTAATTAAATTATATATATATATATATATATATATATATATATATATATATATATATATATATATTCACGACCCCTAGCATGTCCTCTGCGACCCCTGGCACTTCCTTTGCCATCATCTCTGGCCTCTGAGGTGACAAAACCAGTGCCAAGAACACAAGGGTGACTTTGGGCTCCTTATTGTCTGTGCATTTGTCGTAATACTAAAAGTTAATAATATAATGTAATATTCAATTATTCACTATTAGTGTAGTAACAAATAGAGCACAATTACCTGGAATGAACCTTTGATGGCAGCAAAGGTAAGTAAAAAATGCACCTATATGTATGTTGTTTGTGTGCTTATAGGTGAGAGTATATTTATGTCAGCGACAGTGTGTGTAAGTGAGTGAATTTAAATCAGTGTGAGAATTTGGTGTTATGATTGCAAATATTTCTTGCTTGTATAGTAAGGGTAATTCTTGTGTTATAAAGACAGCCTGTGGTTTGAAGAATGGTGCTGGAATACCTGAGGGAATTTGTTGCCTGACAAACCCCTGTGACAAAATACAGATGGCACATTGGAGGTAATTCTTGGAATAAAGAGCACCCACTGTAAAATATTGTTAGTGGCATACTAGAAGTAATGCTGGTCATGTGCATTGGGGGTATTTCTTGCCACAAATGAGGACAGTCTGGCATATGGGAGAAAAGCAACTAGGCCAAATGCTAGCTGGCCATGACAAACTAAGGTAATTTTTGACAAAATATGATATATTGATGGCATAAATGGAAACATTCTGGCACTGGAATTTGGGGGGCTCGCCTGGCATATGATGAATCCATTGCAAAATGCTGTCCCTGGTATAATGGAGCCAATTTCAAAGCTCAAAGCAACATAGGTTGAATCTCAAATAGATGTTTGTTATGGCATCATGCTTAAGGTCATATGACGAGTTCTTTGAAAATAAAATCAGGATCAAGGATCATATGACTTCACGTCCTGTGATCTCATTAGGGCCAAATGGCATGTGATGTTACTTCTGCTACACCTGGCATTTTGATGAATTGATGCCCATGGTTCCTCAAGCACCACACATGCCACCATGTAGCCATCCCATATTACCTTTTCCCACAAGCTCCAATAGCACAAGGTAGCTGTAGGAACATAGATTTGGGCCACTGCCTGGCCTTCTTGCCATTGCATGCTTTTCAACTTTTGTGTGTCCTCTCCGCTATTGCCTAGCAGCACTTCACAGTTTCCCAAATTCAGATCTTTTCAGGCCCCTAAGACACAAGGTGGGACTTTCCGCAGTAGCAAGCACCCTACTGAGCTGAAACTCAGGGTTGAAAGGCTGCTACATACTCACAGGGAACCCAATGCAGAAGTTCCAAAGGAGTGTGAGCACTCCAGATCCCAGCAAACGAACCCTTTAATGAAGAACACTTCAAAAGTGTTGATTAAAGGTGCTACAAAAATTAAACATTTCTATGATACAAATATGCCACAGAATTTTTCTGCACACACCTTCATAAGGTTGTTTACAAAAGTATGAAACACTATTCTTATCAGCAATTAGAAAACATTGTCATCAGATTTGGAAAACGTTTAAACTATTTACTCCAGTAATATTGTGTTGTGACCACATCAATTGAGATTGTGTGAATCAGCTGTAAATTCAGCAAAACATACTTAAACAAGCAATGGCATAGCCAATAGGTCTGGCCTTAGGGACCTTACAAGTGCTTAGCCATGCAGCACATTATCCTGGGCGCTGTGCCCCCAGGAATCTAAATTTACTCTTGAGAACAATGCAGCTTGTTTTTTTTTTACTTCATATGTGTTGTATCGTAGTGGTGTTCGTTTAGATTCTATGAGTGCTTAGCAACCTATGGAATGTGGAATAGAATGTGAGGCGGACTCAGTTGGTTGCTGTGATCTGCCAGGGTTGGATGTATACATCTGGACTGGAATAAAGAAGATATATTAAAGAAATTCTACGTGTTGGCTCCTTTAGGGGGGGAGATATGTTGTATTGTAGTGGTGTTCGTTTAGATTCTATGAGTGCTTAGCAACCTGTGGAATGTGGAATAGAATGTGAGGCGGACTCAGTTGGTTGCTGTGATCTGCCAGGGTTGGATGTATACATCTGGACTGGAATAAAGAAGATATATTTAAGGAATACTACGTTGTTGGCTCCTTTAGTGGCGACGAGGATGGGATGTCATGTATAAGGATCAACCCTGACAAAGCATTTGGTTTTGAAGGATGTCGTGGTTTTTTTCCTTCTGCTTATTTTGCTGAACGTGTTCAGTGAGCTTTTGGATTTTTTTTTAATGCTACTTAATGGAATATTCATGGCATGGAATTGGGTTTCGACAGTGCAAAGTCCTGAAATGATTGGAGGCAGTGGACAAGCTTGGTGAGGAGCGGAAGGAGCTGTTTGGGCGGCCGTTGTGAGGAAAGCAGAGGAGATTGTGACGGAGATTGTTGACACTATCCATATGTGATTGACGCGATATTTTCTGAAAACGCGTTGTGTGGAAATGTATTCATTTTAACCTTTAAGCTCGCGCGTTTAAGCCTGCGCGTTTGCCGTTACAGAGCTCACGCGCATTGGCAGTTAACGAGTCGTGCGTCTTTCGCGTATCTCTTACCTCGCGTGTTGACTCATCGGGTCCGCGTGGGAAGTGCAGATCGGTGAGGCTGTCGTCACAACGCTGCGTGGGGGAACAATCAAGGGAAACCGCCCATAGAAACAGACCTATTGGTTTGTTTTCTTACAAAGACATGGATTGGTTGTTCTAAGTGGAAGAGCACTGTTTTTTTTTTTTGCGATACGGTTTAAAATTATTTTATGCTGATCGCGCATTGAACTACAAGACTTGGGTGTTTTTGAACATTTATTTGATTACAGTTTCATGTGGATTTATCGAGAGACAACGGTGACTACATTTTTTATGTTAGTTTGTTGTTTTGTGTATACTTGGTTAAGTCATTAAATTCATCACTTTACATTACATACTTCATAATATAATATACTGTATAAGTATGAAACATGCAGTCTATTGCACCTCCACCTGTATTTTTAGGTGCTCCTGGTGAACCAAGCATGTCATGGGAGGATTGGAGGAAGACTTTTAAAACTTATTTGGAGGCATTAGGAGGGGCGATTTTCACTGATAAGAGGAAGCTTGCTTTATTAAAACACAACTTGGGGGTGGAAGGTAGGAACATTTTGAAAACATTACCTTCTGCAAGTTTATCAACTGGAGAAGGTAGGGGTTCAGATGAGGATGAGAATAGTGATGTTGATGATGTGTAAACTAGGGCATTGGAAGCTTTAGAAGAACATTTTGGTAGGAAATTGAACATTGTTGTTGAGCGACATCATTTTTTTTCCAGAACTCAAGCTGCGCATGAATCTGTGGATCAGTTCGTAAGTGCATTGCGCACATTAGCGAATACATGTAAATTCAGAGATTTACATGAGGAAATCATTAGAGATAAATTGATTAATCGTACAAAGTGTTCAAAGATTCAGGAAAAGTTATTACATTTGAAGAATCCATCTTTGGATGAGACAATAAGGGTTGCAAAACGGGTAGAGAGTACATCGAAGTATGTAAGAGAATTGAATATGAAAGATGATGGGGATGCATTAATACACGCTGTGAATTTTGTTAAAATTTCTAGAAATCTGAATAAGTTGGATGGAAAAAAAAGATGTTATAAATGTGGAAGCACAAGACATTTAGCTTCTTCAACAACTTGTCCTGCAAAAGATGTCAAGTGTTTCTCAAGCGACAAGAAGGGGCATTTTTCAAAGATGTGCAATCAAAAGAAAGGGTTAGCCAAAAAAAGAAGTGTGAATTATCTATATGATAGTACACGAACAAAATGTGAACATGGAAGTTCTAGCAGTGGTGAGGAGTTAAAAGAATTGTTGTGTAGATAGTCAGTGCTATAGTGTCTTAATTTTGTTGTTATTGTAAGGGGGGAGAAACCCCACCAACAAGCAAGAGCCTCTCTCTCTACAGCCGAGTACGTTACCTCAGCTCCCTTCAGCGTACGTGAAGCAAAAACTATCACACGCTCTTTCCCATCATACACTTGTTTCAACACAGCACCTAGTCCATACATGCTAGCATCAGTTGCTACAATCGTGTGGTAATGTGACACAAATGGATTTAATTCAACAGCATCCACAATGTTTTTTTTCAATTTGGCAAATGCTTGCTGACAATCCTCAGACCACACATACCTTTGATTTTTTTTCATCAACATCCTCAAAGGTTGTGCAATATCGGCAAAGTTCCTTACAAACTTGGCATAGTATTCAGCCAGATCAAGGAATGACCTTAGTTGATCTTTATTTGTCGGCCTAGGTGCTCTTTCAATTGCTTCCATTAAGCTGACCTTAGGCTTAACACCTTTTCCAGAAATCGTATGTCCTAAATATTCCACGCTCTGACGTGCAAATTTACATTTGTCAGGTTCGACTGTTAAACCAGCATCCTCTAAAACACGACATACCTTGTTCATGACGCGATCATGCTCATACAAATTTTCTGCCCAAACTCCATATTTATATTTTGATGCTGGACTAGTCTAACGTCACAATATTGGAGTTAAAGTAATTTTTGGGATGCGTTAATTCACCTTGCGTCAATGAGATGCAAGGTAGGCGTTCCCATCCAAAAAATGACTCTAAGCCCCTTATTTATCCTCCTGTGCAAAACTGGTGCACGGGAGGGAGGCGTGCCTAAATAATGGCGCTTAGCCTGCTTATCGCCATTATTTAACGCCTGGGTCTGGTCAGTAGGGGACCTGTGGACCCATTTCAATGGTCAAACACCATGGAAAGAACCCACAGGTGCCCTCCCCAATTCCCCAGGAACACCCCCACCCACACCAGAGGGACACCAGAGGATGGGGACCCTGTCCCATATAAGTATAGGTAAGTAGAGGTAAGTATTTACATTTTTTTAAAGTGCCATTGGGGTCACTATCCACCAAAGAAAATAACAAATTTCAAAAGGCACATGAAGGAACCATTGAAAAGTGATGGACGTTTTGAAAGCTTCCAGAGTGAATTCAGTGTGTCTTGAAGACGGTGCATGCGTGCATCTAGGCTTGACCTAAAAACAATAGGAAAAACAATACAAAAAACAAACAACATGCAACTCTATCTAGATACCAGTTTTGCAGCTTAAATGTCACATATTAAGAGCTACCCTGCAGAATGGCAGCATTGAGTCTGTGGCACCGTCAGTGCTGGGCTCAAGAATGACTTGGATGCCAGATTTGGATTGTAAACTGATGAGAGAACATGTCCACCCAACTCTCTGTTATTAGCATGGTCACCTCATCCGATGATGCATGTGATTGTTAGGTGTGTGCATGTGTAAACAGTAGCGCTTCAGAAGAGGCATTTGTTAACTGAATCTCCTAATGGACATACCAATCCTCAAAAAGACATATGTGAGGCATGATATTCCAAACAGGGCAAACAATTGAGAATAATACTATCAGTCTTAAAGTCTTTCAGAAGCTTTGTGGCGGATGCTGGTCAAATGATGCCAGCTGCAACAGGATATCATTGCTTGAGTTTATTCATTAAACTGTCTGGTGGGTGACAACTTCAGACTGATGTGGACGGGTACAGGATACTGAGATTGTATTCAGGTGGCCACAGAAATTCCAGGCGTTCGATACAGTTTGCCGTTGTCTATAGTAAAAAGTGATTATTGTTCAAACAGATGAGAAGTACCAAGAGAAATGTTGAATTATGCAACATTGGCCGAGGTGATTACTGTCCAAAGGATGCCTTCGGGCCACCGCAGAGTCCAGTTCCTTTCATCAGATTAGCACTTGTTAAGGTCATGTTCACAGTTGGGCCTCATGTTGCTGAGATAATAGATATTTGTATCTACCAAATACAATGGTACACATTTTATAGAACTAAGAAGGATTCAAAGGCTGTGTGGATCAGCTCGGATTCGGAATTGTGACCATAATGTCAAGCACAGATCCCTGGAGTGGATGCATTTATTCCCTCGGCTACCAATACGGATGCCTCTGCCAAGTCACACATGCAATACATTCAATATGGATCACAGTCAAGCTGTGCAGGAGACCACATAAGGACACCAGTGGTGGAAGCAGGTTTAACGTTGATGGACTTCTCTGAGGTTGAGACACGGTAGGTGGTGATGATAATGATGCACTTCTTAGTCTAAGTGGCAGGATGATGTTGTCATCAGTTCAGTCATTCATGCACGAAATGTATGTCTAGATTTACTCTACATTAGAAATATTTTCAGTTTGTTAGGAGACACCCAGTATTGTGAAGTCATAGTTGAGATGTAATAACTGTACCTCTTAAAAACTGGAAATGTGATTTTAACTGTAACTAACTTCTTGGCTTTCAACAGCTAATCACAGATTCATGATGTGTTGGATCTTGTTACTGAGTGTTAGGACTGCAGTGAACTCAGGGTGACTGCATTGCCAGTACTTGATGAGAAACACTCTCCCGGACAGGACCAGGGGGGTTGGCATTGTGCCCAACATCAAGGATCAGGCCACGGAAGGGCTGGCACCAAGTAGCAGCATAAGGCATTCACCCCGTTCTGCCTACTATGTTTTGACCAATGGTGGAAGTGCCACGTGTACTTTGTACTGCCCAAGTCCTGAGGAGGCTCAAAGCACAAATGGGGCTGACACACGTCTACACGTTTTGATTGGAGGAGTCAATTGAAAGTTCAAGAATGCAAAAACTATATGGACTCATATTGAAAATTGTTAGGGGCTAAAAACTGTCTACATATAGGTGACACTACGTAAGGACTAGCTCCCAGGTGGATTAGGGATAAAATAAGGAGCTTAACTGCATCATGTTTAATATTGTTGGACAATTTAAGACAAGTATGAATGCGTTTTAAATTGTTACTTTAGAGTTGAATAATTATTGTGATTTTTGTTCAGTCCTTCCTTTCCATATTGTTTTATTTTCCTTGTTTATGTGTTACCAAAATACAGTCCCGGTACTACTGTAGTTGAGAAGAGAGTATAACTACATGAAAGCTAAGAAAATATATTGTTGCATATACATCTTACTAATATCCCAGTGGCAAATTAATGTTTCATTGTAGAATAAAGTAATGTATGATCTATCTATACAATAGACCACTTTTAAGTTTACTGCAGGGTGACTGCACTGGCAGGTTCTTGAGGGGGAGTGGCAGCTTAGGAGCAGCAAATGGGGTCCCTAACATCATTCTCGTGGTTATACCCAGTTGAGCCTTTTACCCATCACCAGCATAGTTGTCTGTGGAGCTGGCTGCAATTCACATGAGGATTACAAGAGCAGCAGAGGTAGATGATAAACTGTGTGTTCAACTCCATTGTTTAGCAATGTTATATGATCTGGTGATGCCCTTTACAGACTATTAGGAATGACGTAGTTATCTAGTTTAGTACATGCTCACGTGTGACATTTTTATATTTTCAGTGCACTTATGTGTGAAATTTCTGGGCCTTCTGTGTGACACTATGGGCCAGATTTACAAGCGCTACCTCCTCCTCGCACTAATGTGGGTCAAGGAGGCAATTTTTGCCGTGCCATATTAACAAAGTGGTACAATGCATGCATTGCTCCACTTTCCACCCCCTTGTGCCACATTATGCCTGCGTCAGGCCTCATGTATGCAATGGATGTGTTTCAGCTTTAGGACGCTCGCAAGAATGGCACAGTGAAACCTACAAAATTTCACTGCTCCATTTTTTGCCTAATTCTTAAAGTGAAAGTGACGCAATGATTGTAATCAATGGGCCTCCATGTACTTTGCTGCACTAGTGTCAACATTTTTGACGCTAGTGTAGCAAAGCGTCACAATACAGTCAAAAATGTTAACATTTGCAAATACGGCGCACCCTTGGCGTCGTTAGGTGGCGGTAGGAGCATGCAAGAAAAGTGGCACATAGGGACCGATGCGCCACCTTCTTGTAAATCTGGCCCTATGAGTGCCACTTTATTGAAGGAAGAGCAAAGCAGTTACATCTCGTTAATAAGTTGAACTACAGAAATGGTCCCGTAATGTAATGGGCTAGGACAGCACCAGTATCCATCAGTTCTTATTTAAGGGAACTACCTTATTTTGCATTTCCAACATGATCGGGGTGGATTTTTAAAAGGGGGGTCGGTCTCCGATCCAAACAAATTTGTGTTGTTGATAAATCAAACTTGGATTTGTTTACCTTCACCCAGGAAATTCAACATCCTGTACACATAGAGAAACATAAAATCAAAGGTAATATGAAGTACATTTATTTACCAGCATCAGCTGTTTGCATTGCACCTAGTCTACCTTTCCCCACTCTCTGTCTGCTTTCCAGCCTCTTTTTCTCTTAACTCTTTTCTTGCTCTTTTTTCTCACACTCTTCTCGCTGTTTTTCCTCCTTCGCTTCCCTTTTTCCCCTTCCCTTTCTTCCTGATCCATTCACTCACCATTTGCACACTCCCCTATCTGTCCACTTTCCCTCTTTCTTTTTTCTTCTCGCCCCATCATTCTCTTTTTACTTTTCCTTTACCCATTTTATGCGTGCTCCTTCTCACTAGCTTTCCCTTATCTCTCTGTTGGTCACCCTGCTCTCTCCATCATTGCTCTCCTTTTACTATCTGCCTTTCCTTCTCTCCCTCTATGATTCCTGGGTCCATGCTCCCCCCTGATCTGCCTTTCCTTCTTGAGCATCATTCTTCCACTTTCTGTCTGCACCAGTCAAGGCATCTGCACATGTTAGTCATGGACAGTCCTGGTAGGTCCCTGTATGCACCACTTAAAAAAAGTGGTGAGACACAGGTAAATGAAAGGGTACAGCAGATCACTGCCCTTTGAGACCAGCACAAAGATATGGGAGCATATTTATACTCCGTTTGCGCCGAAATTCGATGCAAAACTAACTCCATATTTATACTTTGGCGTTAGACGCGTCTAGCGCCAAAGTTCATGGAGTCAGCGTCTTTTTTTTGCGTGAACACCTTCCTTGCGTTAATGATATGCAAGGTAGGCGTTCCCGTCTATAAAAATGACTCCGATGCTATTGCGTCGGATTTATACTCCCGGGCAAAAATGATGCCCGGGAGTGGGCGGGACTAAAAAACCAGAATTTGCGCCGGATTTTAGCGCTTGGGTCAGGGCAGGCGTTAAGGGACCTGTGGCCTCAGAATGAGCCCAGAGGTGCCCTCCCAAGCCCCCAGGGACACCCCCTGCCAGCCTTGCCCACCCCAGGAGGACACCCAAGGATGGAGGGACCCACCCCAGGGAAGAAAAGGTAAGTTGTGGTAAGTATTTTTTTTTTTTCTTTTTGGCATAGGGGGGCCTGATTTGTGCCCCCCTACATGCCACTATGCCCAATGACCATGCCCAGGGGACAGAAGTCCCCTGGGCATGGCCATTGGGCAAGGGGGCATGACTCCTGTCTTTGCTAAGACAGGAGTCATGTTAATGGCGTCTGGGCGCCCAAAAAAAATGGCGCAAATCGGGTTAAGACGTTTTTTTTGCCTCAGCCTGACTTGCCCCATTTTTGGACGCCCGAACGCCATTTTTCCCTACTCCGGCGCTGCCTGGTGTACGTGGTTTTTTTTCACGCACACCAGGCAGTGCCGGTCGGCTAACGCCGGCTAACGCCATTCAATAAATATGGCGCCCGCATGGCGCTTCAGAATGGCGTTAGCCGGCGCTAATTTTTTGGGCGCAAAACTGCGTTAGCGCAGTTTTGCGTCAAAAAGTATAAATATGGCCCATGGAGTTTAGACAAACAATTAAACTCACCCTGTGCTGAGAGGTCATCTTGCTCCCTCGATATTCCACAAGCTTAAATGGAATATGTTGCTATACCGAAAGCCTCTGAGCAAACTTAGTAAGGCATAATTTAAAGTCAATGTATTGAGCAGATAATTATCTCACTGGTTACTAATTCCGTTTTTGGAATACACTAATAATAATGGGTAAAATACCCACAATCAGTACATGTGCGAGGTGATCATTTCAAGCAAGAACTATTGTTAAATGCCTTAACTCTAGCAGCATTGGTAAATTCAGTGTCCCTGCTCTGTCACAAACACATCATTGAACCATTTGTTTATATTTTATCAGCCTTGAACTGTTAGAGGAGGGAAGAGGGAGCCATAATCTACACAGCTTTCACATTTCATTACTTTTTCAAAGGTCACTGCGCTTTGCTCTGACCTCATCATCAAGTGTATGCTCGGAAAATGGAAAGCCGAATCCAGGTTCTGTTGGTCTCAGCTTGTTTATGTTTGATGAATGGTGACACCGCGGGTCCACGTGCCCTGGAGCAGCTTAATTTGTTTTTTGGAAGAATGTTTGTTGATGTTACAAAGTAAAAACTTGTAAGCGGGCTAGGACCGGACGCGTGTTCATGCTCGAGGCAGCAGTGTTTAGCAAGCCCAATCGCTGATTTGTTTTCATGCTGCCATAGAAATTCCTGCAGCGCCTCGTCCTGCTGCTAGGAGCTAGTAACGTCTGACTAACGCATTTTAGTACGGCGGGGGGTGTACAGGGGGGACACAAGCACTGTAATCATTTTTTTCAGAGAGAGTCCTGTTCTCGGATCTGTGTAATCGTTCTTTTTTTATAGAGAGTGCAGCTCTCCTCGCCATCTCTGCAGGGTCATTCCAGAACGTTTTGCCTTTTTCCTCCACTTAGTGCTGAATTTGTTTTTCTTGGCCTTAGGACTTTACCATCGCTAACCAGTGCTAAAAGACTTGGGCACACTTTACTAAATGTGGTTTGACTAGCTATTACTCAATTGCCTTATTTAGTTTACTTGTAAGTCCCTTGTAGAGTGGTATACCATATACACATGGCATGCAATTTAAATGCTACCACTAGGCCTGCAGCACTTATAGTACCTTAAACATGTCCCACGCCTGTCACTGCAGCCTGACTGTAATTTTAAACTGCCATGTTGACTTGGCATTAAACCCCCTTGCCAAGCCCTAGTTTCCCATAATATTACATATGTCACCCCCTGAAAACCCGGAAAAGGTGTTAAAAATGACGCCAAAAATGGTGCAGTGAAATCTAGTAGATTTCTCTGCACCATTTTTGCAGGCCTCCTAATGCTGGAACGCCCTCCTTGCATACATTATGCCTGTCACAGGCATAATGTGGCGCAAGAGGTTGCAAAGTCAATCCAACCAGCAATACACCTCAGCGGATAGGCGAGCAGTTACTCTGTGACAAATTTGACAGATATCCTGTCTGCTTTTTTACAAGTGAATTATAATCTATGCCACTTATAATAAAGTAGGCAGGATGCCCGTCACATTAGTTTAGGTACAGTGTGGTCAATAGTATCTATAATAGATTTAATTGTTTTGCTGCAGCACTATTTTAATGTGGTCAATTTGTGTACAAGGTGGCGTTTTAGATATTGAGTTGTGAAGTGCTTAGAGGATGGGCCCATTGGTATAGAGAAGCTGATTTGGTGGCTAATTTGTATTTAAAAGAGATGATTTGCAACAGAATACGAAAGTGGTCAGACCAATCTATATGGATGAGTGGGAAACAGATGATGTCCTAATGAGGTGCAAAGATGAGATCTAGGGCCAGATGTAGGAAAAAAGCAAATTGCGACTTGCAATTTGCGAGTCTGTGCGACTCGCAAATTGCAAGTCGCAATTTGCTATGCAGAAAGGTGTCTCAGACACCTTCTGCAACTCGCAATGGGGTCGCAAAGACCCACCTCATAAATATTTATGAGGTGGGTCGCAGTTTGCGACCCCATTGCGAGTATGGGCACTCACGGGGATGGTGGCCTGCTGGAGACAGCAGACCACCATGTCCGTGACTGCTTTTTAATAAAGCAGTTTTTTTTTTTCTATCTGCAGCCCGTTTTCCTTAAAGGAAAACGAGCTGCACTTAGAAAAAAACCCGAAACCTTTTGTTTCAGTATTTTTCAGAGCAGGCAGTGGTCCATAGGACCACTGCCTGCTCTGAAAAATAGTTTTTGTGATCATTCACAAAGGGGAAGAGGTCCCATGGGGACCCCTTCCCGTTTGCGAATGGGTTACCATCCACTTCAAGTGGATGGTAACAGCGATTTCATTTGCGACCGCTTTCGCGGGCGCAAATGAAATTGCATAGCATTGCGAGTCGCAAATAGGAAGGGAACACCCCTTCCTATTTGCGATTCGGAAATGCATTTTGCGAGTCGGTCCCGACTCGCAAAATGCATTTCTGCATAGGAATCACGCATTTGCGAGTCGCAAACGGCAAATTTTGCCATTTGCGACTCGCAAAGTGCTTCCTACATCTGGCCCCTAGTATTTGTCCTTTAGTATGTGATGAGTAGATGAAGTATTGGTGTAGGTTATTTAGTGATGTTAGGCCTGATTCACAAAGGAAAAATGTTTGCAATTCACAAAGGAATTTTATGAGTAGTATCTTTATGACTGCCTGTCTTTTTATGTGTGGAGTCTCCGCCACAAGTGCTGACACTCCACAGTCATAAAGATATTACTAGTAAAATTCCTTTGTAAATAAAAAAAAATTGTAAACTCACACCAAAATGTAAGTTTACTGTTGTGGGTATTCAAGTTGTGGGCCTGGTCTGAGGTATTGTTTAAGACACAACTCTTTAATTTGTAAAGACAACTGAGTTTCTTTTTATTGATTTTCAAGAGTCTTTAAATTAAATCCTTTCTTTTGCTTTTCTCTTCTTTATCTTTCCTCTTTATTCCTTCTTCCTCTCTTATTGGGTGTCTTCTTCTCTAGTCTTTCCTTGATTGTCTTAATCTCTCTCTTCTAGGGGGACCTCGGTTCCAGAGAACGACATCCCTCTGAGGGTGGCGAGAGTGAAAACAGAGGAACAACAGGTAAGAATTTGTTTTTGAGTTCTTGCTTTCTTTTCTTCTGGTCAAGGGGGGGTGAGGGGGAGAGTACCTACAAGTGTAAGAACAGTGAACCAGTGTTTAGTCTTGGTGCAAAAAGAGTGTATTAGTGATTATGTGCTGGCAATCAATGTAATAAACTTCGTTTTCTGGTTTGTTTTCTTTCGTGCATAGAATCAAACGGAGTTAGTTGGAAGCATTCACCTTTATCTCCCTCCCTATTCACTCCTTTCCCTCCTCCTCCCCCCTCTCACTTTCTCTCTTAAAACTATAGGCCCTCATTACAACCTTGTCGGGCGGCCCGCCGCAAACCCACCTGCCACATTACAACATCCCCGCTGGGCCGGCGGGGATATCGGCCGTAACATTGCAGCCGGCTCTTAATGGAGCCGGCGGTGTTGCGTCCGTGCGACGGGAGCAACAGCTGCACAGGGTGCTGTGCAGACAGTGAAAAGCAGGGTGGGGCTGTGCCTGGGAGCCCCTGCACTGCCTATGCCAAGTGCATGGGCAGTGCAGGGGCCCCCATGGGCACCGCGACTCCCCTTCCCGCCATCCTTTCCATAGCGGTCTCTACCGCCATGGACAGGCTAGTGGGAAGGGGAGTCATAATCCCCAGGGCAGCGCTGCAAGCAGCACTGCCCTGGCAGATTATAACCGCCGGGACAGCGATGGCGGGAAACCGCCAGTCCCAGCAGTGCGACGCGGCACTACCACCGCAGTCAAAAAATGGGAAATCGTACCGCCAGCCTGTTGGCGATACGATCGACAAAACAACCCTAGCGGTCTTTGACCGCCAGGGTTGTAATGAGGGCCATAGTTAGCAGGTCTCAGTATACAGGAACATACCCGCATTAGCCACGTCCCTCCTGGGACGTGGAGGGTTGTTTCTGCTTCTTTCAGTGGTTCTTTTCCTCTTTGGTCTGAACCCATGATGTCTGGTCTTCTTGACTCTGTGTCCCTTTTTCCTTTTCCCGTGCTCTCGTCCCTTTCTGCATTTTCTCTCCCTCGCTCGCTTTTGGCGTTTCCTCTCCTTCGCTCGCTTTAGGCGTATCCTCTC
Source organism: Pleurodeles waltl (assembly GCF_031143425.1). Lineage (NCBI taxonomy): Eukaryota > Metazoa > Chordata > Amphibia > Caudata > Salamandridae > Pleurodeles > Pleurodeles waltl. The sequence goes on from NC_090438.1 coordinate 75,721,189, forward strand.
CCTCCTGAACTTCTGGGTCGGGATGTGTATTACTGAACGTTGGGCTCTCTCAAGTACCCCCGGGGTATGCCCCTGTCGGTCCGACCTATATAGTGTCATCCATAACGGTGGGGACTCTATTACATATGCCCTGATAGAGCTGATCGAGTCCCGTCTCTATAGGGTTTCAGGACAAATAGTCTGCAGGGACTAAATGGTTTCCTGGGAAATGCTGAATCTGAAACATAAAAGGTTGTAGTTCCATGAAGTACCGCAACCGAAGATTCTGGGGTTAGTATCCTTATTCCAGGCTAACCAAGAGAGAGGAGCATGGTCTGTAGTTAATATGAAATGATGTCCCAACAAGTAATATTGTAAACTTTTGACAGCCCATTTTATTGCCAAACATTCCTTCTCAATCACAGGATAGTGTTTTTCCCTTGGTAGTAACTTCCTGCTTAAATAAACTACGGGATGTGTTATTTAATTTTCGTCTTTTTGTGACAACACTGCTCCTCTTCCCACATCGGATGCGTTTGTTTGTAAATAAAAAGGTTTTGTAAAGTCGGGGCAGCATAAAACTTGTTTAGTTGTCAAATAGTGTTTGAGGGTTTCGTAGCTATTGGTTTGATGTGGAGTTAATTCCTTGAGTTTCGTAGGCTGTTTTTTTTTTTTAAAAGGTTAGCTAAAGGGGTTGCAATGGTGGAATAATTAGGGATGAAGCAACGATAATAACCAACCATCCCTAAAAATGATCGCACTTCCTTCTGTGTTTGAGGGGGAGGTATCTTGAGGATAGTTTCGACTTTGTCTAGTTGAGGCCGTATTTGCCCTTTTTCTATATGATAACTGTTAAAAATGGGGTTTCTGGTTGGCCAGGGTATGCACCTTAGCCAGGCAGAACTTACCCACTCTAGTCAGGGCAAGGGAGTTACATGTCCAAGATAACCCCTGCTCACCCCCTTGGTAGCTTGGCACGAGCAGTCAGACTTAACCCGGAGGCAATGTGTAAAGCATTTGCACAACACACACAACACATGTGACGCAATATCCCCACCACAAAGGAAACACAACACCAGATTATATGAAAATATACTGTATTGTACACAACGCAATTATCAGACCAAACATCACATATCAGTACTATCCTGCTACCTTAGCAGTTGTCAGAACGTTACACATTAGTTATTCTGCAAACTAGCAGTAGTCACACATAACAAACAGGTTACTCAGTATTCTGCAACATAAGCAGTAGTCAGGAAAACACGTTATTACATCACAGCACTTGTCATAAGAATATCATAAAATGCCCATAGTAGGAACATTAGAAAACATATGGCAAGTTAGAAAAACATATTAGCAAGCATGTCCATAAAAGGAACATTTGCATACACATATGTAAAAACATCAAATGCAGGTAGGTAATATATGAATCAAACAAAAGTCTGTAGAAAGAACTTTGGGATTGCAACTATATTGGTCCTTTAAACAGTACCTGGTTGGATGAAGGCACCTCCAGTGCCTAGAAGGCGAGCAATGGGGCCCCCGGCGCTCCTATGTGCAAAACGGGGGCCTCCCTTATAGTCTGGAGTCAGAGGAGGGCGACATGCACCTCCTCTCTTTTATAGACAGGCCCCTCCGGGGATTGTGATTACTGAGGGCCCACCAGGGCCTCAACCGGCCCTCACAAGGGGGGCCAAAGCCACCAAAAACAATTTAGGGCAGGAGGGGGGCACCACGCACCCCCTACGGTTTAATGACAGGCCCCTCCCGGGAGCTTGCGATCTCTGGGGGCCCCCCCGGGCCTCCACTGGCCCTTCCACCAAGGGGGGGGGCCCACAATAATGCCGTTTTACCTAACAGCAGAAAAGGAGCGTCCTGCTCCTAACGCAGAGGCCAGGGGGAAGGGGGCACTCCCCGCGCCTTCCCCTGGTCCTGCCGTGAAGCCACAAGAAGATCGGACCCCTCCTAGAGCCCGAGCAGACACTCGCCTGCACCGATGCGGTGCGCGAGTGTTCTTCCAGCTTCCCGGGCCGCTGCGGTGATCTTATTTAAAGGGGCACAATGCAGCAAGGAGCCTACGAGCTCCCAAGGCTCCATAAGCGTGCTGCAATCAGCACCATGGCAGCCGCAACCACGGAGAAGCACCCCTCGTGAAGAAATGGATGCAGGGGTCAGGGGCCACAGCATCCTGCCCCTGGGGAGCAGAATCTTAAGACAAGGTCCTCAGGTGGAGTGCCCAGCTACAGGACAGCACAAGGGAAAGGCAGCAAGTGGCAAGTCCTTCACAGTGACCAGGCAGGTCACAGATCAGCACAGCAGCAGCAGTCCATGGCGGTTCCTGGTGAGTCCTTTCAGCCTTTGGTGTCCAGTTCCAAGATGATTCCAAGAGTCTCCAAATTGTGGGAAAAATTCCCCTGTACTTATAGTCAGTTCTTACAGTGTTTTACAATGGTAGGGAGAGGAGGTTCCAGCCAGTTACAACTGATTCTGGGAGTGCCCCCTCTCTCCTTTCAGCACAGGCTCCAAACATCAGTGGGGGGTTAACGACCCTATTGTGTGCGGCCAGGGCACAGTCTTTACAAATGCAGGTGTGCCCCGCCTCTCCCTTCTCTCAGCCCAGGAAGACTATTCAGTATGCAGATGCACCTCTGTGACACCTCCACCCTCCCTGTGTACAGGCTGTCTGAAAAGTATGCACAAAGCCCCAACTGTCACTCTGCCCAGACGTGGATTGGAGTCAATCTGCAAAACACCAGAGTCATAAGCACAGATAAATGCGCACTTTCTAGAAGTGGCATTTCTGTGATAGTAATAAAAAATACACCCACACCAGTAAGCAGCATTTATTATCACCATCACAACCATACCAAACACGCCTACGCTACCCCTCATAAATCAGACAATACCCCTTACACATAAGGCAGGGCATTTCTAATGCAATCCTATGAGAAGGCAGCACTCACAGCAGTGAGACACCAGTTAGGCTGTTTGTCACTACCAGGAGAGGCCATGCAATATGGCACATGTCCTGCCTTTCTACGTACATGGCACCCTGCCAATAGGGCTAGCTAGGGCTTACCTTAGAGGTGACTTACATGTACTAAAAGGGGAGTTCTGGGCCTGGCAAGTAAGTATGGATGTCAGGTCCCTGTGACAGAAATCTGCGCACACAGGCCCTGCGCTAGCAGGCCTGAGACAGGTTTGAAAGTCTACTTCAGTGGGTGGCGCAAGCAGCGCTGCAGGCCCACTAGTAGTATTTAATTTACAGGCCCTGGGTATAGAGACACCACTGTACAAGGGACTTATAGGTAAATTAAATATGCCAATTAGGTATAAGCCAATCATACCAACTTTAGATGGGAGAGCACCTGCACTTTAGCACTGGTCAGCAGTGATAAAGTGCTCAGAGTCCTAGAGCCAACAGCGAGAAGTCAGAAAAACCAGGAGGAACCAGGAGGAAGGAGGCAAAAAGACTGGGGATGACCCTGCGTAAGGCAAAAAGTCCAACAATAACCTTGATAAGCAATGGAGTCCCTTGCTATATTACATTTATCTGGATTGGGGTTAAACCTGCTTCTATTACCGTATGGAAAATCTTAGAGAGATGGCACAAATATTGTCTCCAGGTTTCACTGTAAATAACAATATCATCGAGGTATGCAGCAGCATACCCCACATGGGTTTGTAGTAGTCTATCCATCAACTGTTAGAAAGTGCCAAGGGCCCCATGGAGACCGAAAGTAAATTGATATAAACCCAAAGAGGTAGAGAAAAACGTTTTCTCCTTATCTTGGGGGTTTAAGGATATTTGCCAGTACCCTTTCGTAAGGTCTAACGTGGACAGGTATTGGGCTTTCCCTAATTGTTCGATCAACTCATCCACTCTTGGTATTGGATAAGTATCAAAATCAGATAAGTTGTTTAATTGTCGAAAGTCGATACAGAAGCGGACTGTTCCATTAGGTTTCGGAACCCAAACTACTGGGGAACACCACAGACTTATTGAGGGCTGAATTATACCCATTTTCAACATGTTCTGTACCTCTTGTTCAACCACTTTCCTACGGGCTTCATGTATACAATGGGGTCTAAGACAGACAACTTTCCCTTATTAGGTGTTAATCTTATGTTGTATCAAGGAGCTTTTCCCAGGGGTTAATGAAAAAAGTCTCAGATTCTGGTGCAATATTGTTAATAGTTGTGTTCGGTGGTTGTTAGGTAGATCAGGATTAATCAGGGGGAGTCTTTCACATGAATTATCAGGTTGAGGACATAAACTCTACTTCCAGTGGTTTTACCTTATACACAAAAGACCCAGTCTCTAGCTTCTGGGATTGGAGATCATTTTCTTCCCATTTTTTTTAGTAAATTAATATGATAGATTTGTGTTTTCTTTGGTGTTTCTGATATTAATAACCGGTAGGTAACAGGGTTTTGTTTTTCTAGTATCTCGTATGGTCCTTGCCATTTGGCTAACAATTTATTCTCAGAACTGGGCAACAACACTAATACTTTGTCCCCTGTTCTTAGATCCCATAAGGTAGTACCTCGATTATAATATTTCTTTTGTTTCACTTGAGCTTCTTCTAAATGGATTCGGACATCATCCCATACCGTTTGTATGTGATCTTTTAGCTGTTGATTGTATTCAAGTATATTTTTATTGTCTGTCTCTTTCTCCTCCCACTTCTCAGCTGCCATATCTAATAGGGTTCGGAGTTGGCGTCTAAAAACCAATTCAAAGGGGCTATGTCCGGTTGAGGCCTGAACATGTGTACGTATAGCATATAGAACTAAATGTAACTTTTTGTCTTTTTTAACAGTGTTTTGATGGGCCGATTATATCTCTCTACCAATCCATCTGTCTGTGGGAGATAAACAGATGTATAAATATGTTTTAACCCTAATATTTGACATATTTGAGTCATTAGTCAGGACATACAGGGAGTGCCTTGATCTGTTAACAGTTCTTTCGGGAAACCTACCCAAGAAAAAAAAAAACTATCATGGCATGTGCCACACTTTTGGTAGTCATACTTGTAAGAGGGATGGCTTTGGGGTACTGTGTGGCATAATCTACAAGAGCAAGAATATACATATACCCTCTAGAAGAAGGGGTTAAGGGTCCCACCAGGTCCATACCAACCCTAGAAAAAGGAATGTCAATAACTTGTAATGGGTAAAGGGGAGCTCTCCTAACGGCTCCTAGGTTAATGACTTATCACTTTGGGCATTGTGCACAGAATCTACGAATATCTGAAAATACCCCAGGCCAATAGAAGCGCCGGAGTAGGTATTTCTCTATTTTTTCTCTCCCAAAGTGTCCTCCTCCTACTTTACCATGAGCTAAATGTAATACTTGGGTGCGATATGGATTGGGTACCACTAATTGGGTCTTCTCCTGATTATTATGTTTTACAACCCTATATAGTAGAACGTTTTCGGTTAGGAAATATGGACCCACGTGCCCTGTTTTTTTCGGTAACCGTGGAGGCCCAAGCATGTTGTAATGCAGGATCATCTCTTTGACTTACTCGGAAAGGTGGTAGTGTCGCCAAGATAGGTTTTTCTGGGCACGATCAACATAGGCATCAGGCATCTATTGCTTAAACATGGTCCCAATACATGTTGGCACACACATGGGACATTGAGGGGCCTCCACACACATGAAGGTAAGATTATACAATTATCAACCACTTGAAGATATAGCACTCCATTGTTTAAGAATGTTACTATTGTTATTTGTTGTTAACTCCAGAACCAGCACTTATATGTGTATCTCTGAAAAAGTGCATAGCCCTTTGCGTAAAGGCTAGGGGGTTTGCCGTGGCATCTATTGCTCTGTCTTTCCAGAGACCCAATCCTTCCTTGCATGGATCATCCATACTAGATGAAGGCTTACCCTAATGAAAGTAAGATCTAGCAAAGCATGCTTGAGAACACCATTCAGAGCTCTGATTGTCATCATTAAGTATGTCTTGATATCTGCTGTTCATTCTTATAACTACGCAGTATGCCTAACAATTATGAATGTCTGCTGTATTAATGTTGATGTAAAGTCAAAACGTTATGATATAGCTGAAACAACAATAAAAAGATTTTGGAAAAGATAGGTTTCTCTGTCTGGGTTAAATGAAAAGAATCAGAAGGTTTAGTTATATGGTATAATCTTTTCTGTTATCTTTTTTCTCTTCTTCTTAATTTTCTTTTTTCCTTACCTAGACTAACGGGGTTTGAGCAAACAGGGCTTCCTTCAACCAGGTGTTTGTTATATAACTTTCACGAACACTGTCCAATAGTTCGGGAAAATCAGCCTAGTCAGTTCCTATCATGATATCTTCAACCAGATGTGGTTTAATCCCCACTGTGAGGGTTTCTCTTCATCCCCTCCACTCTATGTGGATTTCAGCTATTTGGTAGTGTCTCGTATCTCCATGGATAAAGCATATAGAGACAAATTCATCTTGCCTGATTTGCTCTTGGGTTACTGATTCTGCTTTATTCACTGACTGGCTGCACCCGGAGTCAATTAACACCCAAGTGGGTTTATTGTTTACTAACTAATTTTTTTCGTACACTGTGATACCCTTTGGGCTGTACAAAATACTCTGCCTCTGGTAATCCCTATTTCCATGGGCTCGGGTTTAGGTAGTTTGTGGGGACAATTACGAGCGATGTGTCCCCTCTCTGCACAATGGTAGCATTTGGGTGATTGATTCGGTTCTTTGTCTGGTAGCCAGGCATTAGGACTGTCCTCGGAGCTTTTTATCAGTCGTGGTCTGGAAGAGGGGATAGTTGGTTTTCCTCCCAGGGTCTGTCCTTTTATGGGAGGTAATCTGAAATTAGGTGCTCTGTGAAACGCACATGCCAAGGCTATAGAGGATGCTGTGGTGATATTAGGGTGCTGTTTAATCCAGTTATGAGTATGTAGGGGTAGAGCCTCTAAAAATTGTTCTAATGATATTATCTGTATTACTTCTTCTATATTTGTGCCGATTAGACCCAACCATTTTAACCCTAAATCTTGTATTCTGTAGTATAGCGCCCGGGGGCTCTCCTTGGGGATCCCTTTCATCTTCCTAAATTTGAAACGATAATACTCTGTATCAAAGCCTACCCTTTCAAGAATGGCTTTCTTTATCTCCGTATAGGGTGTTGTTCCGCCTGGATTTACTGCTTGGTAGGCGGCTTGAAATGTTCCTGTCGAAAGGGGTGTCACATACTGTCCCCATTTGTCTTGAGGCCAGTTTGCGGATATTGCGACCCTTTCTAAATTTGTGAAGAAAGCATCCCTCCCTCTTGAAACTTTTGTAATACAGAGATAGGTACATTGGGATGAACTCTGGTGCTGGCTATAGTGTCAGTTAGCTTTTGAAGAGTTGTTTCGTGAACCAATTGGTTATTTGCAATGATCGTGGCTTGACTTTTTAAAGCATTCTGTAGCGTTTCCCTGTCATTCCGGGCTTCTCTTAGTTGTTCCTCCCATACCATCTGTAAATGTCGTTGTCCTTTGGCAAGTTGATTAATCATATCTTCAAAGGAGGGTTTTACCTCCAAATTCCCTTTCTATTTGTAGGGAATATGATCCCACTTCTGACACCAACATGTTGTGGGTTTTCAAGTTGTGGGCTTGGTCAGATGTATTGTTTAAGACACAACTTAATTTGTAAAGACAACTGAGTTTCTTTTTATTGATTTTCACAAGTCTTTAAATTAAATTCTTTCTTTTGCTTTCTTCTTCTTTATCTTTCCTCTTTATTCCTTCTTCCTCTCTTATAGGGTGTCTTCTTCTCTAGTCTTTTCTTGACTGTCTTAATCTCTGTCTTCTAGGAGGACCTTGGTTCCAGAGAACGACGTTCCTCAGAGGGTGGCGTGAGTGGAAACAGAGGAACAAAAGGTAAGTATTTTGTTTTTGTGTTCTTGCTTTCTTTTCTCCTGGTCAAGGTGGGTGACGGGGGAATTGCGGAAGAGTGCCTACAGGTGTAAACACAGTGAACCAGTGTTTGGTCTTGATGAAAAAAGAGTGTATTAGTGATTATGTGCCGGCAATCAATGTAATAAACGCCGTTATCTGGTTTGTTTTCTTTTATGCAAAGAATCAAACAGAGTTAGTTGGAAGCACTCACCTTTATCTCCCTCCCTATTCACTCCTTTCCCTCCTCCTCCCCCCTCTTGCTTTCTCTCTTAATAATATAGTTAGCTGGTCCCAGTATACAGGAACGTACCTGCATTAGTACGTTCCTCCTGGGACAGGGCGGGTTGTTTCTGCTTCTTTCGGTGGTTCTTTTACTCTTCAGTCCGAACCCACAATGTCTGGTCTTCTTGACTCCGTGTCCCTTTTTCCTTTTCCCACGCTTTCGTCCATTTCGACATCTTCTCTCCCTCGCTCGCTTTCGGCATCTCCTCTCCCTCGCTTTCGGAATCTCCTCTCCCTCCTGAACTTACTGGTCGGGATGCGTGTTACTGAACATGGGGCTCTCCCAAGTACCCCCGGGTATGCCCCTTTCAGCCCGACCTGTATACTGTTGTCCGTAATGGCGGTGACTCTATTACATTTACCTTTGTGAATCAGGCCTGTAATGTTTTCCAGATGCCCAGATACGTTTGCAGGTACGGTTTCTACAATCATCATTGAAATCTCCTAAAAAATTAAATGGTTCAGAGACATCATGAGAGTCAAACTTAGATATTCAGAGAATCACTCTTTAAAATTCACCTTAAGTTTGGGAGGTGTGAGGTTAAATAATAGTGTTTGGTGAGGTTGAAATTGTTAAATCTAGGCATGAATCATGCATATATAACAGTTAAGCAACTGTCAACTTTTATATTTTCGATCTAGTCTCATCATTTGGGGCCTGATTACGACCTTGGTGGAGGGGATTACTCCATCCCAAATGTGATGAATATTCCACCCGCTGAATTACAAGTTCCATTATATCCTATGGAACTTGTAACACAGCAGAGAAGCTATCCGTCACATTTGGGACGGAGTAATCCCCTCCGCCAAGGTCGTAATCAGTCCCTTGGTGAATTTGTATGACCAGTACATCTCATATATCTTGAGAGATCACAGTTGTAGGTTTCAGGTCAAGATTGTTTGTGCAACAGTAAATTAAACAGGGAGGTCTGGACAACTGTTGTTTCTTTCAAGTTCCATGCCTATCTTGAGACTGGTGCTCTGTTTCTGAATTCCATATTTTAGAAAAATAAACATGATCCCACTTGATATTCTTGGTTAGGGTGGTTAAAATTCATCCACAACTCCCATGTCACAAGTCCATGCATGTCCAATATTTTTCTTTGTGCTTTTTTAAACTCCTTCAAAAGATCTGGACTACTAATTGCAGAATGCAAAGCAAGATCATGACCAGGATGAACTACTTATGCATGGGCCTAGGAAACTTGAGAGCAGTAGTCACTCCTTCAGATAGATGGGGTTTGTTCTTCCACGTCCAATCTGTTCTTATTGGAAACTCTCTTCCTACGAATCTTCAAGAGGAGGTTTGTGAGTTAATATTGCCCAGGGCTTTGAAAAGATGGATTGTCAACAGGAAATATTTAGGTCTCACTTTCAGTCAGCCCACTTTTGTTTTTATAGAGACTGCCAGAAAAACTGTGATGTGCAAGTACCCCATAAAGGAAAAGCATGTAGGGGCTCTTTGATAAATAAAGGTGTGACACATCTGATAATTCCATATTAAATGTATTGCACCTCACACTTCACTCTTTCTTTTTTTCCCCCAATCAGTAAGTGTTTAGTGCTGGTTTTGTTTTTCTCTTTAGTGCGGTAACAAAATGAACTACAGGTGCTGCTGGTAGATTAATATTTAATTATTGAGACTGTGGGAAGAGTGAAAGCAGTTGACCCCAAAACTTTCTGTCCCTCTCTAATTCCCACACTGCACTGGACAGTACTGTATTGGAGAATTTATATACCACTTACTTCCCTTGTATGAGGCGCACGGGCTACATGGATAGCATGGATGGCATGAAATACACAGTGCAGGGTTTGTGGTTGTTACCATCCTATGTGGGAAGTGTTTCCATGTTGGGCGTGATGACCACCAAGGTGAAGTGATCTACTTATGGGACACAGCACTTAGCACTGTGATGGATAAAGAAGTCTGAGGTGCAGATTCATACAGGTTATGGTTTTAGTAACCTGGTGGCTTTGATTAGCTCTAAAGGTTCCCTTATGGTGTTTCTTATGATCATAACCCACTAAGCTGTTTTCCACGCTGGGTTGTCTATGCTGTGAAGTGTAAAGTTAATGGTCCTGAGCAAGCATCCGATGGAAGGAGAGATGGTGGGGAGATCTGCTGAGATAGTGGGGATATCTGCTGAGATGGTCTATGTTGCTATCATCCTATATAGTACTGTCATTGTGAGATGTCAAGAAGTGGTCATAGTACATACCTAATTGGGACCTTCTGTGATTAACTAAATCTGATTCCTTTGTTGACCTACAGTATGTGGTAGACCCTCTTAATCACTCCATTCCAGTTCAGTTGGTGATGGTGGATAGGTGAGTGGATCAAACCAAGAAAGGGAATGAAACAGAACAAGAATAAAGGAAAAGGAGGAGAAACAAAAATAAAGATGGCAAAATGTATCTCTCTAGGATATGTGAACACTGGTGAAGCAACTATGGTTTACATGCAAGCGGTTGTATGTGTGTATGTGTGCATGGTGGTTGTATGTGTGTATGTGTGTATGTGTGCATGGCAGAGAAACAAATCTAAAGATGGCAATAGATCTTTATCTCTCTAGAATATTTGAACACTGGTGAAGCAACTATGATTTACATGCAGGCGGTTGTATGTGTGTATGGTACCGGGTCGTGTGCAAGCACGGGCCCATAGTATTCATAACCGGTGCAATTTCTCCAGGCGTAGAGTTTACAATTCTCATTTTTCTATTGGACTTCTATGCAACCAACACTCACTGCTTCCTAGGTGGCACATGTATATTTTCTTCTGTGCCCAAAGTGGTTTATAGCAGCCACCCAGTTTCTTGGAGGCGAACTCCAAATGCCCAAACACATAAAGTAAGGCTCGCTCTCTGCACTTATAGTGTAGTACAGGAGCACTGAAACCAAGGCATGGCTCCCTGAGTGGGGTGGTAAAGAATGTATGCTAGGCCTGCCAGCCTTAGGGTGGTCTTCCCCCAACTTTTTTTGCCCTCCTCCCTTCATTTTTTTGGTCTCTTTTTTACTGGTTTTAGGACTCTGCTCACTTTAACACTGCTGACCAGTGCTAAAGTGCTTGTTCTCTCTAAAATTGTAACATTCGCTCATACCCAATTGGCATATTTAATTTACCTATAAGTCCCTATTAAAGTGCACTAGATGTGCCCAGGGCCTGTAAATTAAATACTACTAGTGGGCCTGCAGCACTGATTGTGCCACGAACATAAGTAGTCCCTTAAGCATGCCTAAGGTCTGCAATTGCTAGACCTGTGTGTGGAGTTTCACTGCAACTTCGACTTGTCATTTGAAATTACTTGCCAAGCCTTAAAGGTCCCTGTTTCTTCCATCTAAGTCACCCCTAAGGCAGGTCCTGGGTGACCTATAGGGCAGGGTGCTATGTAAGAAAAAGGCAGGACATGTACTTATAGGTTTTACATGTCCTGGTAGTGAAAAACTCCCAAAGTCATTTTTCACTACTGTGAAGCCTGCTCCTCTCATAAGCAAGCATTAGAAATCCCCTTTTATGCTTTTAAGTGATAACTTCTGATCTGAGAGGAATAGAGTTGTCATATTTGATATGGTTTGAATGGTAGTATGAAATCCTACTTACTGGTGAAGTTTGATTTTACATTACTATTTCAGAGATGCCACTTTTAGAAAGTAGGCATTTCTGTGCACTTATTGCCATCTGTGCCTTACAGACTGTCTCCAATCCACATCTGGTCTGTGCTGGTTGACAGCTCCCCTTGTGCATTCCAACCAGACAGCCATAAACACAGGACACTCAGCTGCATCTACATTCATCTGCATACAGATGGGCGTCTCTGGGCAGGAAGGGTGGAGGAGCTCTCTCTTGCACTTCAAGGGCCAGTGGCCTGCCTCACACAAAGGACAGGGTTTCTGGCATACAGGGCTGGGTTGAAAGGAGAACTCCTGCACTCCAAAACCACTCTTTGAAGTTTCCTCCACTTCAAAGACATTTTTGGGTATATATACCAGATCTGTGACCCCACCAAATCAGACACTTCTGGACTTGCAACTGGACTCTGTTAGAGGGACCGGCTAGCAGCTGAAAGACTTATTTGGACTACTTTGCTGAAAGGACTGCTCTCCTGCTTGTTGCCCTGCTGCCTGCTGGCCTCTGACAGTGCTCTCCAAGGGCTTGGATTGAGCTTGCCTTCTGTTTTGAAGTCTCAGGGCCAACAAAGACGTCACCAAAGAGATTGATGCAGCGCCTGCCTCACAGCTGGAAAATCGCGACATCACCTACTGGATCGACGCAGCGCCTGCTCCTTCCTATCAGCGCGTTCTGGATTTTCCAAGCATCGTCCCAGGGTGTCAAAATATCTCCGCATTGCAGCGAGGAAATGAGCTCACACTTCTGGAAACTGATGCATCACCTTGCAACGTGGAAAGAAATGACGTATTGCCTTGCAGCGTGGAAAGAAACAACACATCATCCTTTGCCACGCTCGAAAAACTGATGCAATGCTTTACTTTTCAATGCAACTCCTCCTCTATGGCCCTCTGTGTTGTTATTTTTGATGCATCCCATGTACTGTAAGTTAAAAGGATACAACCCCTTATTCTTAAGGATTGAGACTCATTTAAACCTTTAAAAAGTGATATCTTGACGTGTGCATTTTGGATTTTTTTTTGTTTTGTTCTTATTTTATTCAGATAAATATTATCTATTGGAGTACTTTTGGAGTACTTTTTGTGGTGTTTCCACAGTGTTACTGTATGAGTTATTGCACACAAACTTTACACATTGCCTTCTAAATTAAGCCAGCCTACTCTGTGCCAAGCTACCGGAGGGTGGGCACAAGGGTAATTTAGGTTGTGTGGTGACTTACTCTGACTAGGATTGTCCCTAGGATGCATACCTCTGCCAACTAGAGACCCAATTTCTAACAATGTATAAATATAATTGTTTGTATTAAATAGAAATATGTTGTGAGAACCTCTTTTTGTGATTGGTCAAGAAAATATGTCACAATTGTGTCACAAATCTACTTTGCATATAGTTATTTGCTGCCCAAGGGGCATTCCCTTTGTTTTTGGAACTAGGGGTGTGGTGGGCACCGCAGCACCTTCAGGACTGGAGGCAATTCAGAAGGATCAGAGAAAAACAATGTGCTCATTCCACCAGTTTTCTTTTCACTCCAGCATTCACTGTTTGTTCACATGCAATGAGATGTCAGTAGTAATTAAGGGGAGCCCCAGAACAACTTTTAACAAAACACAGCACATTTTTTGTCGGCATTTGCTAACAAACTTTTTTCCCCCTGATCGGTCCTGTGGAGGCTGAAGGAAGTGGAAGGTACTAAACTAATATAAAACAAAAGCATCACTTTAATAGTTTAGCGATGTTAAAATTGTGGCTCATTCGGCGCTTGTCTACGTGAAATGTTTAGACTGGCGCGTTTCAAAGCATGGTGAGAAAATAAACCGGTGCACTTTCATTTTACACTTGTGCGCTCGCCCGGTTAGAACCACGTTTACAATGTATTTATTAATGGCCTCTGTTGGAAAATGGGTTATTGGTAGGGCAGGTAGGTACCTACACCTAGCAACAAGCCACAAACCTCCACAAAAGTACAGTTAGGTCTCAGTAAATTAATCCCAGCTCTACCCTTGGTAGCTTGGCATCGAGCGTCAAGGCTTAACTTAGGAGACAAAGTGTAAAGCATTCAAATATCACACAACAGTAATTAAATAAAACACAGGAAACAGTTTAAAAATCCAAAACCAATTTATAAAAATAGCTTATATTTTTATCTTTAAAATGACACAAAAACGATTAAAATCGGTTCAGGGGAACCGGAGATATGAATTTTTAAAGTATTATTATTTTCTAGCGCATAGAAACAAAAAGCGCCAATCGGGTCATCTGGTTGCACCAGGACCGGGACAAAGTCAAACTTTCAGGCCGACCGCGATGGAGCCCTGCTCGGCTACAGGTCGCGGAAAGCCTCGGTTAAAAAGTTACCTTCTGACTTAGTCTTTATTTTGAAGTTTTTCTTCACCGGGACGAACCTGCCAGTTGGATCCGACCTCCTGGAGCCCTTGTCCGGATACGCGAAGTCGGTTTCCTCGGTGGTGATTTTTACCTTCGGACTTAGTCGTTTTTTCGAGATGAAAATCCTTCGACCGGGGTAAACCTGGATCTTGATCCGACGTCCGTGGAGCCCTTCTCGGATACGATGGCTGGAAGGTCCCGGTCAACTTTTTACGTTCGGACTTAGTCTCTTTTTTGGATGTTTTTCTTTACCGGGACGAACCACGAAGTCAGGCCGGGTCGCGGTTGAGGCAAGCCGGCTAGAATTTCCGCGTCGGGTCGGTCACTTTATGGAGCTTTTTTCCAAAATTTCTCCAATCTTTTCCAAACTTCTGGGGCTTCACCCAGATGTTCTTTTAAGGTTCTTTTGGGGTCCACAGCTCACCTCAAGGGTCCAGAAGTTCTGTGATGGTCCTTGGGAAGTGCGGACTTCAACTCCCAGAATGCACCTGGCGCAAACTCCTTTTTGGCCACTGGACAGTGGTCAGCTGGTCACTTTTTCAGGAGTTGGTGCAGGGGACTCTGGTTAGCAATTTTTCACCTGTAGCAAACAGGGAGTCCCTCCTTGAACCAGTGGAAGCCAGGCAAAGTCCTTCTTGTGGTGAAGCCCAAGTGTGCAGCTGGTGCAGTCTTTCTGAGTGCAGGGTCCAGGTGCAGGCTAGGGGTCCAGCAGGGCAGTCCTTCTTCTTCTTGTAGTTCTTTCTTCTTGAAATTTGGTGGGGATCTGAGGCGTGGGTGCAGGTCTGCCAGTTTTATCCTTGCTCCTGGGTGAAAAGCAGGGGGGCCCTGGTTCTCCAATCAGGGACAGGGTCGTCCCCCTGTGATGACCACTTCCTGGGAAGTGTGGCAAAAAATCCATCCCAGAAGGCAACAGTCTCCAAAAATCCAAAATGGATGAATCTGATTTTTGGAGGAGAGATCTGGCTGAACCCACCCACTGGTGTGGCTAAAAATCATAAACACACCCCTCTCCTGCCCTCTCCTAATCTAATCAAGGGGGCACCTAGCTGTCTGGGGTTGCAGGATGTGGGGGTGTTGCTGGGTGCTCCAGATGTCCTTCTTTGCCTTTGAAGACCAGTTTGGCAGCCCTCCCCCTTCCTGCTTCCCCATCTGCTGAGGGGAGATTCTCTCCCCCAAGCACATTCCTTTGTGTGAAGTCAGGCCACTTCACACCTCATTAAAGTAGCCTGGCAGAAGCTGCTGCAGGCTGGCCAATCAGAGCACAGGAGCAAAAACAATGCAGAGCTGAAATTGGCAACTTTTTAGGTAAAGTCTAAACTTTTTACCTGCACTAGTTATATTAAATCCAACAACTGGAAGTTGTGGGATTTATTATAACAATCAATTTGATACCAAATTCTTGGTATGTAACATTTAAGGAGACTTTAAAATTTAAAATAAAGTCTGCCCATTCTAGCCTATGAAGGCCATTTACTTCAATGAGGGAAAAACGAATTTGGCTGTTTTTACCTCACCAGGGCTTATAAATCTATTTTTATAAAGTCCCTGCTTATAGTTACATGGCACCCAGCCCTAGGGGCACATAGGGCACACCTTAGGGGTGACTTATATGTAAAAATAAGGTAGTTTAAGACTTTGGAAGTACCTTTAATTCCAAAGTCGAATTTGCATATAACTTTAATTTAAAAGCAGGCAGCAAGGCAGGCTTGCTTTTAAAATGACACTGGGCACCTCAGCAATGCACCTAGGTGTGCACCACCTATGCTGTGGTCGCTAAACCTACATGCCCTACCATATACTAGGGACTTATAGGTAGGTTAACTTAGCCAATTATAATTAGCCTACTTTGCATATCCATTTTACACAGAGCACAGGCCCTGGGACTGGTTAGCAGTACCCAGGGCACCATCAGAGTCAGGAAAACACCAGCATAAAGTGGAAAATGGGGGCAAAAAGTTAGGGGGCCTCTGCAATCAGCCCCAGTTTCTCACAGCCTCTTTTAGTAACCCTTTTTGAATTAAGATTGACACAGTTTGTCCATGTACGTAAAAGCGCGGCCCCCTATTACTCCATTGTGCCACATTTTAACAAGAAATGTTTCTGACACCCATCTTCTTCCAAGGCACACCCACACTCCACACAGAAACATTTTTGCCCAGTTGCAACACTCTCCCATCCAATAATACAAGGAGTTTTTAAAAACCCTGTCCTTTTAGTGAGAAGATGCCCCTAGCCAGCACCAACCCAAGTCAGAAAACTTTTCATCACCACTGATGTGGGGAGCAGGGATCATATTCTTTGTACTTGGGATTCTGGCGGCCAAGGTCCTCACATCACAGTCTACTGTGCTAAGAAACCTTCCATGGTGTTTTCCACATGCCATTAAATTGCATGTCCTCACTGTAGTACGTCTGCCTTTAATTAAATCGGTTCATCTGATAATTCAGGCACTGTACAAGGCCTGTGCATTTATTTATTTATTTGTTAGCTTCCCACAATATCCCAGGCATTTTCCCATGCATGTGTTTTATAGCTTTTGGTTTGGCATTGTTATTGCACACATTGATACTGCAAAGGAAAAATGTACACTTAGCATTGACACTCTGGGATATCAAAAACCAACATCAGCTGTCGAAAATGTTAGGAAATTGTTAGGGAAAATGCTGGGCGATGCCTTTAATGTTCAGACATTTGTGGAATTAAAGTTCTTGCTGTTCTGACGCAGCTGCTGCTCATGTTGTACAGGATATTTAATTTCCTTTTTCTTCTGTTCTCATATTTGTACATTAATTCTGGGGGCATCATGTGCTCAGCTTAGCCACTAAGACTTAGAGTACTTCAGAGAGTTGGCAGGTGTTCAGAAGAGATACTCTTGAAAGAGGCAGATTGTTCTTTGAGTCGCACTGAAAACATGATCAGCAGGTCCCCAGTGAGCGGTGTGTTGGCCTCGACTCTGGACGAGCCTACAGGTGTGTTTAATGACCATTCAACTGAGTGTTTCAACCTGCCAAATGTAGGCATCCGGAGATTATGACTCTACCTACTTCAAGGCAATTTACATACTAGTTTGCATAATTAGGAGGAAGATTTACCTCTGTTTTGCATAGAATAGCAATGGTTGGAACTGTTTCTAAAACAGCAGGACGGATCTCTCTGGTCATTATACACGAGATATTGCAGAGAGGCATGGATTGCTGGCAGTACAGAAACATAAATACAGGGCAAAAGCACATGCCAGCTTACTGCCAGGGCTTAATTTGAGATGGAAACTGAGGTGAACGGGGGGGACTCAGTTTTACACTTATGTTCCTTATTTCCACTTACTTTCCTCATCAAATGGTGACCTAGAGCAAGAGAAACTCAAATACACAAGGAGAAATAAAAAAAAAAGAGGAACACATATTGATGCGATAAAGGGAAAAAGCAGTGATGAAACGAAATTTGCAAGAGTGAGATAAAGTGACAAGGAGTGCCTGGTGGTGGATTTGAGGGGCATGAAGTAGAATCAGGGCTACGCAGCCTGGTATTCGGCACTCCGATTTAAGCTAGTGTCTGCCGTGGGTTACAAAGCAAAAGATTGGGTCCTGGCGCTTTTTCTTTTACAAATTAAGCATTGCTTTTTCCCCAATTCTGTCTTACAATTGGGATATATAATAGAAGGGTTCAAGTTAGATTTATTAACTCATTCATGTACATCTCTACAGACCCTAAAAAATAAAGTGTTGGAATGGAAAAGTCATCTGCATGGTTAAAGACATGTACCCATGACCTGAGTGCCCAACTGTACTTTTGCCTGGATCCTTAATGCAGATTTTTTGTCATAGCTGAACATGGATCATGTGTGTGTGCTATGACATGGGCCTGTCTCATGAATTGCAGTCTTTTTTGTATCGAGATGGGTGCCCAAAGCGCTACACTCACAGTCGTGAAAGGTTACTACACTCACCAAGGTTAAGCAGCAAATGTGCAGTAATGGCAGCATACCGTATAGAAATCAGTAGTAGTGAACAGGTCCTTTTCACCCTGCATCACCAGAGTGAGGCCTACAGGCTCACTCACCTTTTTAAATGTTCTGCTGCTCAGTGCTTAACTCATCCTTTGCCCACATCAGGTAGATATGGAAGTGCTGCACAGCAAAGGATTAGTGACTCTGCTGGTTGTACACGTGCCTGGAAATGGTACAGTAAAGAGTTAGAGCAGTAATTTGCAGTGTCTGTGTGGTTAGTGCATGTACTGACTGTATGTATGCCTGTTGGGGATACAGTCCATGAGAGATGTAGGGCTGCACAGTTTCATGCGTAGGGAAAGCATGTGGTGGATGTATTCTTGCATGAAATCTAATACATGAAGGGTGAAGTGTTGTGCAGCATGCACATGGTAAGTGTGTGTGCTGGCAGTGTATGTGTTTGCAAATAGCACACACTGGTACATTACCAAAAAAAACATAAGTGCTGAACAGTGTGCACAGATTGAATGTGTATGCTGGCATGCATGTGTGTCTGTTGTGATACAATGCACGGACGTAACAGTGCTGGACAGGAAGTGTGTGTGAATGTACATTGAGTGCAAGTGTGCCTGCAATGTTACATTACATTGAGGACCTTGAGTTCCATTTTTGGGAAGCCCAGGCCTGCCTGGTGAAAACATAAAGAGTAAAGGAATCCCATGATACAGATGTGTGTTGTATTGCTGCATTCCTGTGGGCTAAGTAAAACACACACTGGAGGAAGGGAGGCACCTGTCACTGAGCCTGACATGCAGGTGTGAAAGGGTCACTTCCATAAATTGAGTTGCGGGTCAATAAGCTTTCGAGTCATGCCTGCTGTGACAGACATGCTTTTAGAGGAAAGAAGTCCACTTCAGAGGCAACATGACCCTGATATAAAACTTGAAAGACTCATGAACCTAAATTACATTTTGGTGTCTGCAAATGGATGATAGGAAGGGGAGGTTGAGACTCCAAACTTGGTCATTTGCCAAGAAGCCAGATTAGCTGTGCAACTATGGTAAAATCTACAAGGCTTCATGACTTGTTCTGTATCAGTCTCCTCTGAGTTGTCTGGCAAACAAACTTTTATTGCAAATGATTTTTTAAAGTGACCATGTGACTGTGTATTTTTGATGGTTTTTGTCTCTTAGTTCTTTGTTGCACGTTGAAACAGGATTGTCTGGAGAACTTGTTTGATGTTTTTGTCTTGTGCTTTTATTGTTCCTCTTCTAGCTGACATAAAGGTTTTTGACTGACTGTTTTGACAGACTTTAGCCTGTGGCCAGGACTTGGGGCAAAGGCTTGCTAGTCTCCCTGCTGGATGTGGGAACATTACCTAGGACACTAAGACCACATGCGCTGGAGCCTAGAGCACCACAACCTGCCTGTGTGTCAAGACTAGTGTGCCCCAAGTAGAGGAGGAAAGTGTTGGAGGGAGCAAGGTCCAGTGGGGAACCCTGCAAGAGTGAGGTGTGAGGAAATAGCTGTACCCCAGTCGGGTCATTGCCAATGTGCTGTGTAGTGTCTTGTTGGAAAATGGGTTATTGGTAAGGGCAGGTAAGTACCTATACTTAGCAATAGGCCACTAACCTCCACTTAGGTCCAGATACGCCTCAGTAAATTAAACCTAGTTCAACCCTTGGTAGCTTGTCAACAACAAGGCTTAACTTAGGAGACAAAGCGTAAAGCATTCAAATGTCACAAAACAGTAATTAAATAAAACACAGGAAACAGTTGAAAAATCCAAAACCAACTTATAAAAATAGATTATGGGGCATATTTATACTCTGTTTGCGCCGAATTTGCTTCGTTTTTTTCGACGCAAATTCGACGCAAAACTAACTCCATATTTATACTTTGGCGTTAGACGCGTCTAGCGCCAAAGTTCATGGAGTTAGCGTCATTTTTTGGCGTGAACACCTTCCTTGCGTTAATGAGATGCAAGGTAGGCGTTCCCGTCTTAAAAAATGACTCCCAGGCATGTGCGTGGTATTTATACTCCCGGGCAAAAATGACGCCCGGGAGTGGGCGGGGCAAAAAACCCCGCATTTGCGCCTCTTTTTAACGCCTGGGTCAGGGCAGGCGTTAAGGGACCTGTGGGCTCAGAATGAGCCCAGAGGTGCCCTCCCCTGCCCCCAGGGACACCCCCTGCCACCCTTGCCCACCCCAGGAGGACACCCGAGGATGGAGGGACCCATCCCAGGGAAGAAAAGGTAAGTTGTGGTAAGTATTTAAAAAAAAAAAAATTGTGGCATAGGGGGGCCTGATTTGTGCCCCCCTACATGCCACTATGCCCAATGACCATGCCCAGGGGACATAAGTCCCCTGGGCATGGCCATTGGGCAAGGGGGCATGACTCCTGTCTTTGCTAAGACAGAAGTCATTTCAATGGGGTTGGGAGTGAAAAAAAAATGGCGGAAATCGGGTTGAGGCGATTTTTTTGCCTCAGCCTGACTTGCACCATTTTTGGACGCCCATACTCCATTTTCCCCCTACGCAGGCGCTGCCTGGTGTACGTCGTTTTTTTTAACGCACACCAGACGGCGCCGGCAGCTAACGCCGGCTAAGGTCATTCAATAAATACGGCGCCCGCATGGTGCTTCAGAATGGCGTTAGCCGACGCAAATTTTTTTGACGCAAAACTGCGTTAGCGCAGTTTTGCGTCAAAAAGTATAAATATGGCCCTATATTTTTATCTTTAAAATGACACCAAAACGAATAAAATCGGATAAGGGGAACTTGAGATATATATTTTTAAAGAATTAATGCTTTCTAGCGCATAGAAGCAACTAGCGCTCAAAGGGTTAAAAAAGGTCACACTGGAAAGGAACCAAGTCCAGAGTTCAGGCTACCCACGAGGTAATACTGTCACACTTACTTTCAGGAGGGTTTGATTCAGTAAAGTGGTCCACAGCACCAGCCAAGGGTTCAGAGGCTCTGGTGTGCCTCTTGGGGTCTAGGACTACAACTCCCACAATGCACCTCTTCAACTTATGGAGTTGCTCCAAACGTCTCCAAACTTCTGGATCTTCTTCCAGAGGTGCTTTTTGTGTCCTTGAAGTGTCCACAACTTGATCCAAGGTTCCAGAAGCTCTGAGTTGCTCCTTGGTAGTTGGGACTACAATTCCCAGAATGCACCTGGTCAGAATCCTCAAATGGCCACTGGAAGCTGGTCAGCTGGGCTCTGCTTGCAGGACATGATGCAGGGGACTCTGGGCAGCTCCTTTGTACCGGTAGCAAACAGGGAGTCCCTTCTTGAAGCAGTAGAAGACAGGTAAAGTCCTTTTAGTGGTGAAGCCCAAGTGTGCAGCTGGTGCAGTCCTCCAGAGTGCAGTGTCCAGGTGCAGGTCAGGGGTCCAGCAGGGCAGTCCTTTTTCTCCTATAGTTCTGCCTTGTTGGACTATGATAGGGATCTGAGGTGTGGGTGCAGGTCTGCCAGTTTTATCCTTGCTCCTGGGTGAAAAACAGGGGGTCCCTTCCCCCTCTGATGATCACTTCCTGGGAAGTGTGGCAAAAATCAGTCCCAGCGAGCAACATTCCTCAAAAATCCATCATGGCTGAAAGTGATTTTTTGGAGGTTACATCTGGCTGAGCCCACCCACTGGTGTGGCTAAAAATCTTAAACACACCCCTCTCCTGATCTAATCACGGGGGCACCTAATTGTCTGGGTTTGCAGGATGTGAGAGTGTTGCTGAGTTGCTCCAAATGTCCTTCCCTGCCTTTAAAGACCAGTTTGGCAGCCCTCCCCCTTCCTGCTTCACCATCTGCTGAGGGGAGATCTCCTCTCCCAGGCAGATCTCTTTTGTGGAGCCAGGCCACTTCACACCTCACCAAGGCATCCTGGCCAGGCTGCCAGAGGTGGGCCAATCAGAGCACAGCAGCAAAAACACTGCAGGGCTGAAGTTGGCAACTTTTCATGTAAAGTTTAAAACTCTTTACCTGAACAAGTTATATTAAATCCAACAATTAGAAGTTGTGGGATTTATGATAACAATTAATTTGATACCAAACTTCTGGTATCTGTTACTTAAGGGGACTTTTAAAATTAAAATAAAGTCTCCCTATTGAAGCCTATGGAGGCCATTCACTACAATGAGGGAAAAACAAATTTGGCTGTTTTACCTCACCAGGGCTTATAAAACTATTTTTATAAGGTCCCTGCTTATAGTTACATGGCACCGGGCCCTAGGAGCACATAGGGCACACCTTAGGGATGGCTTATATGTACAAATAAGGTAGTTTAAGACTTTGGAACTACTTTTAATTCCAAAGTCGAATTTGCATATAACTTTAATTTAAAAGCAGCCGGCAAGGCAGGCCAGCCTTTAGAATGACAACAAGCACCTCAGCAGTGCACCTATGGGGGCACTACCTATGCTGGGGTTCCTAAACCTCCATGCCCTTCCATATACTAGGGACTTATACTGTAGGTAGGTTAATTTTGCCAAATATAATCGGCCTAATTTGCATACTGATTTTATACAGAGCACAGGCCCTGGGACTGGTTAGCAGAACCCAGGGCACATCAGAGTCAGGAAAACACCAGCAAAAAGTGGAAAATGGGGGCAAAAAGTTAGAGAGCCTCTGCAATCAGCCCTGTTCTCTCACACTTGTGATTTAGGAATGACTGGACCTTTTTGGTTCCTGATGGACTCCGTAGAACTGTGATGTAAGTGTTCGGGTGTGTTGAACAGATTTCATTTTAGAATGTTGAGTTCGCAGTTACATGAAGAACAATAAAGAGTTGTAAGACCAAGCTCTGTGTGTGGTATAGTCATTTATGAGTACCCAGGCTGGGGAGGATTCTACATGCTCTAGTGTCAGTTTGATGACCCCAGTATGCCAGTAGAGTGGTGCCAGAAACGAAGCCATGAGCAAGGTGCTGTGTGGGCCTAGACCAACAGGTCTATTATTTTGTGAAGACCCCGTGTGCCAGAGAGGGCCACTGGTAAAGTTACTAGTGCTGTATCGCTGAGACCTGTGACCACCTGGTGTGGATGATTGCGCCAAAATAATCTGCACCTGTGTTATTCAAGTAATGGGCAACCCTGTATGCCAGGAGGGACTGCTGTTATCAATGTACCAACGGATTCAGGTCACTACCTGAAGGAGAGACTGAGGCTACGTTCTGCTGTGTAAACCATCACTTTGAGGGAGCTGTACCCAACTGACCTCTGAGGACTGCCAAAGGACAGCGCCACACCCTCACTGGGCTCCAGTCGAGAGCTGAACAAAGGGCCTCCACTGGATAAAGCCAACTTACTGCATCTTCACGACCTGAGACCAGCTCTGACAACAGAGAAGGAATCTGGCAGCTCCATCCAGAATCGAGGGTTTGTGCAATTGCGAGCAGCCCAACTTCTCTGAACTGAACAGGATTTGAGGGCGCTAGCACAGAAAGGACCTGCTGCATCGCTCTACTCTTCTGAGCTGCAGGAGTTGGTAAGGCATGAAGTAGGCTAGCTGGGCCCCACAGGGCTTGCTGCTATTGGTGCTGTTGCACCATAGACACTTTTAATTAAATCCTGAAGAGTCAAAGGGAGACTCTTGAGTACAGCCTAATAAGTTTGCATTCCCTTGAAGTTAGCTCTCACCTTAATTTCCACAGGAGCACTATGTAATTCCTGATGTGAGTTCCCAACTTCCCACACTACCCGAGTTAGCCCAACAAAGTCAAAGCCAATCAAGGATGATTGGGGGAATAGGGGATGGAATGGAAAAAAAATAAAGGCCCCACAAAGGTGGTGCAGATAAATGCATGTGCCCCGCTGAGTCCAGTACGCCTTCTTGAGTGAAATAGAAAGGACAGAAAGAGTGAAAAAATGTCCACTAGAAAGATGTAGTATAACATGTTTAAAAATGTAGCAACAGAGATGCCCATTTCTAATACATCAGTGAAACCCTTCTTCTCTCGTGTGGTAGACAATAGGTTGCATAAGATAAAATGTGAAACCTGGAAAAATATAACAGAGAGTAAGTACTATATAATAACAGACTGAAGAAACCAGCCCCTCTCTCTAAACTCATGAGAGGATTCTACACACTTTATAAAATCTCAGTACTTGGCAATAATAAATGTCAAAAGAAAAAGAAAATCAAACAAAAGTCTTTCTTAGAGTTCATAGTACTATGTCCTTTGAGTCCAGAATCTGCACTTATGTATCTTGTTAAAATCCACAGGTATTTTACTTCACCACCAAGATAACAAAGGTCCCAGATGCAGGATGCCAATATCAGCTAAATACTTAACAAAATGTAATCATGCAAGCGCATAGTGTGTTACCGCCTTTTAATGAAATTCCTTTGGTTTTCTTACATACGTATACGTATACGTAGCCTGCAGGAGAGGCTATAACTGAGAATCCTGGGATCCCGAAACGGGAGAAAAAGAGAGGAAGAAATCACAGACAACATCACCATGGTGTGCTGTGTTCAGGAAATGGCTCCCGAAATGGAAAGAAAGTGCCTGACAGCAGGAACTGCAGATGAGTAGCAGAACGCTAAGCAGTTTCCTGCTGGGCGAGAGCAGTTTTAATGCTGCCCAGCTCCACCTCGGCTGCATCCACTAAGTAGATCGCAACAGGCACAACACTGGATGTGGGCACCTATGAATGGTGAATAACCCTAAACAGGTTACTCACAGGAGGGTGGGGCAGAGATTTGCTTGACAACTACTAAAGCCCCTACCTCAAAAGGGGTTGTGTTGATCCTTATGAATTTTGTATTACCTTTGAATGTGTAGAGTTAGAAATAATCTACATCTTTTTTATATAAAAGCAGGTATTTGACAGGACATTGATTTATTGTTGAAGTCCACTGACTTGTATCCACACACTCCCCGGAGGGGCCCTTGACTGGCGACCACAGCTACCATTGAAAGTCAAGGGGTACTTGGCCCCGTTGCTCAGGATCCATAGTAGGTTGGGCCCTGGGACCACAGGAATAAAAGGCCTCAAGCACCACAGTTTGGCCCAGTAACCACCTTCATGCCTGTGCCCCTCTGAAAGTGGTTCAAACATAAATATGTAGGCAACACATCAGATGTCAGCACAGTAGTGAGGAGGAACACACATGTATGCTGCATATTAACATCAGTTGCTCATTCAGCATACTGTTGCACCTGGCCCTCTCTACAGGGTCACCCCAGATGTTTGCCTTCTTCTGCCTTCCTTTGCTGAACCTGTTTTTGTTGGCTTTTAGAACTGATAACAAGTGCTTGGGCTCTCTCCCTAAAACATGGTACAACTGACCCACACCTGATTGGTACGGTTAAGTCCCTAGTAAATGGGACTAAATGTACCTAGTGTCTGCAACTGAAATGCTTCTAGTGGGCTCCAGCACTCATTGTGCCACCCAATAATGTAGTCTGTTACTGTAGTGTAGCCATTTTTATGTAGCTTTTGCGCGCTTGCTTCAGGCGTTAGGCCTTTGTGTGCTTTGCCCTAGATGCATTTTATTTCTTTGCTCGCAGCATCGAGCCTCTGTGCACTTTGCTCTAGATGCATTTTATTCAGCTTCGTACTGTTATTTTTTAATAACCAGTTCTACAGTCTTGTTTTATTCTTTATATCACACTGTTTAGCCTACTTCAGCATCGGAGTTTTCAATAACACATTCTTGCTCACTCTGTGCTTCAGTCAAGGGTACAGTCTGGTACATTGCCGATAGACGTGGTAGGAGTTTTGTCTTTGGTTTGTAGACGATACACACTCTTGCGTAAGACGTTTTGTTACCACATCGACATGTTAGTTATAAAAACACTTCCTTGTCCTAATACAAACGAGAGGGAGATTCCGACCAGGGAACCACAACTATACACTGACTGCCCTGTTGCAGATGCTGATCCAGATAACAGGCCTTTGCTCAGGTATGAGGGTTGATGTCTACCCTGGGAATCTGAAAGGCAAGCTTAGAGCTTAACATGCTGTGCTCGAAATAGAACAGAACTAGAGGGAACGTAGTTGTAAACACTATGATAGCGTAATTCCTATGTTTCACTCTCTTGGTTACTATTTTAATCCTACTGTGTTGTATGGTTTTGGTTTTTGCGGCTCACGCCTTATTATCTAGAATGCAGTTGTTTTATTAAATCAATCTATAAAACTTAAACTGTTTCTGTCATTTGTATATGAGATCATACTGTAAATGAGAGAGCTGGTTGGGACCTGAGCGACCACGACTTCCCTGAGAAGTTCTAAGATGTCATGCGCTCGGCTGCCAAATCATCCCCTCCCCTTGGGAGAGATGAGGCACTGCTAGTTAGCCGGAGGAAAACCGGATTGAAGGTGACAGGTGTCCTTCTTAGTGGGTCAGACTTAGTCCCCCACACCAGGAACGACTCTGACACCAAGAAATCCAGGAGTCTCATTTAGGATAATGAGAGCCAACGCGACATTACATGTCTCAGGCTTGCACTGAAGGCTGTAGTGTAGTGTCAAACACCCATTTTGGCCTGGCAAAATACACCTTTTGCCAGGCCTAAACCTTTGTTTAATGCTTATAAGTCCCCCCTAGGGTAGTCCCTAAAAGGTTCATAGGTCAGGGTGCATTCTATTTACAAATTAGGATAGTGGTTCCCAACCTGTGGTCCGGGGACACCTGGGGGTCCGCGAAGCCTCCTCAGGGGGTCCGCGACTGCTTAGAAAATTAAATATTAGGAACAGATTAGGTCCTCAGCTTTCATTAATGAAATAGTGGTGGGGTCCCTAGATTCCAATAAAGATTCAGTGGGGGTTCTCAGTCTCCAGTAATGACGATGTGGGGGTCCACAGAAGTCAAAAGGTTGGGAACCACTGAAGTAGGAGATGTGTGTTTTACATGTCCAGACAGTCAACAACTCCTAAAGTTATTTTACATTGTTGTAAGGGTTATCTCTCCCATAGACTAACACAGGTTATTTTATTAGGCTAACAAAAGTGCTAACTTCACTTTGGGACCAAACAGAGACATGCTGTTTATACTCAAATGAATCATAATTCAAAATCCTCTTTATTGGTAAAGTCATGTTTTTAGTTACTTTTCGGAAACTGGCACTTTTAGAAATTTGGCATTATTCTGCCTAAACCAAATGTGCCTTTCTTCCTGTGTCCAGGGTCACATGATCTTGGAAATGGCCCTTCAGTGTTGTTTTGAGTATTGCTTCCAGACAAAGGAAAATATAAGGCCTAAGTGTGATGGGAGTGGGTCTTTCTCACAGGAAACTGGGAGGAGCTGTGCCTGCTCTGATTGCAATTCAGGGACCCTGCCTGCAGCACATACGTAGGAACCTGGCTCCAGGCCTTTGTCACACTAGATAGTTTGGAGACAACCCCATGGGAAGAGGAATAACTGACCAGAAAAAGTTTTGGGGGGAGGTTAGGGAATTTCCCACACAAAGGATGGCACCAGGTATAAATGTTGCATCTTAGAACACCTCATCAGAAGACGGAACTCATCAGGACCTGTGAGAGGGTCAGAAGAAGGACTGCCCTGCTGCCTGAAGAAGAGGGATTGCCCTGCTGACTAAGAATGGAAGTTTGACTCTGCTTGCCTTGAACTCAGTCGACCAAGAGTGGCTTCAGGGGTTAGTTGACTGACCTCCTGTTTAAGCTACAAAGATGCAACAAACTCTAGAGGCCTCCTTGCAACTAACTAGCTGCCTAGCACTAACTGAACCTGCCTTAACCTTGCTGTTGGCCTCGGCTGGAGCAAACCCTAATCCCCAAAAGGTGCCCCTCAGATCCTGCATCCTTGGCCAGCATCAATGTGAACTGCTCCTGAAGAAAAGGTGAAGATGTAGAGGTTTTGGGCTCCTTATGACTGCAAAATGACTCGCACCAAAAGGCAAGCCAAAAGACGAGCAGTCACATTCATGATGAACTTGAGAAGGTGACTCATTAGCGGGATGTACCAGGCCCCTGTATCTGACCCATGCTCCGTCATAGTCAACCTGAACTTCTTACTTTTCCCAGATCTAGCAGACCACATAACCATAAGTGGCGCTTTGTGCTTCTTTGTGCTATTTCCACCTAACAATTAAAAAACTCTTACCTCCCGGTCTACTGATAGGATTTTTGTCGTTTGGGTGACATTTCATTTATTAAAAATTGTTCTAGATTTCTAAATTGGTTTGGAATTGTTTTCTTGTGTTTTCACTTTATTATTGTATGTGTCCTGCATTAATAATAAATAGTATGGACATATGATAGAAGGGATCAACGTCCATAGGAATTTTCATAAAAGAAATATATACTAAGTAACTGCAACAGAAAGTTTAAGAAAAAATGAATTGAAAACTAATGAAACAGAAGTCTCACCTCTTGTAGCTGATAGCTAGAGAGTTATCCCTTAAAATGGAAGTTCATAGAAATGAATGATATCTCTCGGCAATGGTAGCACAGCTAGTAATTCAGTTAAGTAAAGTGTAGAGTCCCGTAGAAACTCCAAGGACCTCCGCCAATGTGGCGGTCCGACCACCACATTACGACTGCGGCTGTAGCGATGCGGTCGGACTGCCAGCATCGCCACTTTACCACACAGGACGGACTGGCAGTGCTGGCGGTCCTAATCTGCCAGGGCAGCACTGTTAGCAGTGCTGCCCTGAAGATTACGATTCCCAGCTCCACTAGTGGTTTCATGACGGTTGCACCGCCATGAAACAGCTGGTGGAGCCGGGGTGTAGACGGGCCCAGGGGGGCCTGTGCACTGCCCATGCACTTGACATGGGCAGTCAAGCCCTCCCCACCAGCCCCGTCACTAAGTTCACTATCTGCCTTCCTGACAGTGAACTTTGCGATGGGTGCTGGTGCACCCTACCCACAGCAGCATTGCCACCGGCTCTATCACGAGCCAGCGACAATGCTGTAGGCCATTTCCCTCTGGGCCAG
The DNA here is from genome assembly GCF_031143425.1 of Pleurodeles waltl. Taxonomy (NCBI): domain Eukaryota; kingdom Metazoa; phylum Chordata; class Amphibia; order Caudata; family Salamandridae; genus Pleurodeles; species Pleurodeles waltl. The sequence goes on from NC_090438.1 coordinate 75,750,235, forward strand.
TGGGCAGAAACTCTGTTTCCGCCCGCTGACCCAGTGGGAAACTCGTAATGGGGCCGACGGAGAGGCGGCCACACTGGCAGCAACCTACCCATCTGGACTTCGTCGGACGGCGTTTTCCGTCCGCTGAAGTTGTAATCAACCCCACAGTTTGGTCCACTTCTGAGTCCTGCAGTCAGACATAGCTAATGGGTGCCCCAATGATTAAAGTTATGTTTACAGATCGACATTTTAAGTAGTTCTGTCTCTTGCAATATTAGTCACCTCCAGGCATCATATAATCAAGTCTCTATAAAGTTGTATGCGCTGATCATGAGACCTCAATATTCAAGCATAAGCCTCAGACAAAAGCTTGAATCTGTGGAAAGTGCCCCTTGGTGGCCAATGTTGGACCTCATCAGAAAAGTTCATCCTAGTCAGGTTCTGTGGAGATAGGATCTCACAGTAATTGCTCTTTTACATTTTGGCTCTGGCAAAAAGTGTGTTTTCAAAGACTGTGCCCCAAACAAAAAGGACCTGTACTGGAAGTTCACCTTTATGAACAGCATCTTGGTTAAACGGCATCTTGATCAGTGAATGGCAATGATTCTCACTCTTTCTGTACCAGCAAGGAGTTAAAAAGGCAAAGAAAGTGAATAATAGATATATGGTCATTTAGAACTCTGCTTCAATTGGAGCAATGTTGGTTCATCCGGATACTTAGGTATCACATTCAGACTGACAAACATACACCTTACAAATAATACAATTATTTTTACGTTTACAGGAGGAACTCCTAAACCGTGACTTTAATCCTAACAGCAGGCTATCACTGATGTCAAAAATATGGATATATCAAAACAAAAGTATGGGTGTTTTTTTAAGTAGATAGGATGCTTAAATCAAGATTATATTACGGCTAATGAGTCAAAAGTTGATGCAAAGGAAAACATAAGAGTAGGGCTGGCCTTTTAGGACTGCTTTTAATTCTTACAATACATATAATTTGACTGCTTGAGATCCTCTGTTTCACTACGAACACAATCTAAAAATGAGTAGATAGTATTACTTTGGTGGCAATAGCTACAGTGTAGTTGTGGTTAGATCAGAGCTTCCATAGGAAGGTTATTTATAAACATTGATTCCATTTTATGAATCTTCACAAAATGTCTTTTAAAAAAGCACAACAACTTTGGATTCTTTATGGTAACTTTTGCGCCTATCGATTAAGCAGGGGCCAAGAAAAAGAGGGGTCTAAAACACGACCTTTCGCATTCCATTTCCAATACGATTTTGCCATACAATTCTTTGCTCTTCAAAAGAGGAAAAATAGCAGAATGAAATTTCAACAAATTTGGCACGAAGGCAGAACTTTAATGAAGGAATGCCCTTTTGTTGGTTTGATAGAGACCAGTTCAGCAATTTTTGAAAAATGTGTTTATAGAAAGGAATCGGGTTGGGGCGATAAGGACAGTTAACATGGGACTTTACCACAGTATTGCAGATCAACAGTGGATTTGTAACTCTATTATAAAAAAACATAAAGGCAACCCATTGGACTCAAAAATGTTTCCGCCTTTCTGCACTGGCGATTTTTGAAAAAGCTACAATTTGTGAATCCACTGTGGTATGACTGGCTGGTCATCACAGAAACATTTCTGTTGCCACCACCATTGCCCACCATAGTGCCCTTAGAACATCCTGGTAAAAAGAAGAAAAATTGGCATACTGGGTAAGATGAATTTACCATGACTCCTAGGCTCAGGACTCTTCTGCTATAAAACAAAACACTTTGTTCTATCTGTTGAATCCAGGTTCAAATTGAATCTCCTGCTACCTCTAATAATTTGCACTGGGGCAAAGGTACTGTGTACCTACGGAACAAAGCACCCCTCTAGGCCCCAACCAATGTCTGCCTATCAGACCATTCAAAGTTTATGCAAGAGTGTAGGGTCCTGACTTTGTAGTGCCCCTGTTTTTTAAAATTTGATGGTCCGTATGTTAGACTTTTACTGTGCGAGTACACTACCTGAGTCTCACACACAGTAAATTCAAGGTATTTGGATTGACAGTGCTAACTACCAGTGTCCGCCTTTCAAGATAAGGCTTCTTCTGCACAGCTAGAGTAAGAGGCTCTGGGCTGATTACACATGAACATGTGAACACATGCGTCAATGTGTGGCCTCCACATGTGCAACAACCATCTTGTGCAAACTGGTATCTGTGCACACGTAGCCTGCTACAAAAAAGGACACTCCATGGATCGACCCTGACCTGGAGTTAGCCTTCTAATGTGAGCGGGACTTCATTGTGTACACCTGCTATGCCTACTGAAGTTTTGTGGTGTTTGCACAGAATTACACATTATAGGCAAAATCTGCCCTAAAGTCCCACTTAGGCCTGCAGGGTGAAATGGGGTACCAAAGCCGACATAACCTTGCACCCCGGATTTAGGTTTACAGTCCCTAACATCAAATACACACTCCATAGATTTAAAATTTGTCATATTTCTCTCAGCTCAGAATCAGCTTCCAGGCTTTTGTCCCCTCTACTGGGACACGTTAATCACTCTGCTCCCCAGACAACATGTCACCTTGCTGATACTTCCTCAAAATACACTGGGGTGGAGCAGGGTCTCTGAGTCGGAGCAGTGTTCCTTTTCTCTCTTTCTATCTTTCCTACCTGAAGCAGAGGCGGTTGTTGTAGTTTGAAAATGGTGGGGCATAAAATGCATAAAAAGCGAGAGTAGGGAACAAGCACAACTGTGCTGAGGGTGGTTCTGTGGTGCAAATAAGTATATATATATAGAATAATAATTGTTGGGTTTTCTGCTTGGCATTGAACACATAGAAACAACTCTACTCCACAGGCTGACCTATGAATAATAATTGAGTGATATAGTCGGGATCTCTGGGGCGTTATGGTGATGTGGTGCTGTTTTATAACCCCCAAATGGTTCTTTGAATTTTGTTTTTTAAAACATTAACTTTTTGCCCTTGAAAAAGTGATCCTGGCACATCAGTCAATGAGGCAACTAGCATTATGGTGCTAAATCACTTCTGTGCTACTTTGCTCAACTTCTTTCTTACAGGGATCCATTTAACTTACTAATTCCTAATTTTATTGATAAAGTTAAAATGAGCAGCGATTTTTCTTTCTTAAACCACCACTCGCTCTCAGCAGAGTAGTAAACGAGGCTGCCTTTTATCAATCACTTCTCATTTAAATACGAGCATCATTATTTCCAGTCCCCTTTTGAGTTTCTTGAATATAAGCTGTGTCTGTTCCAAGCAGTGCACAGTCACAGGACACAGCGTGACTGAGCACACTCCAAGGCCGGAAAGACAGCAGCTGTGGAAAGTGAACAGAGCACTTTGAACTCATAGCACTTCAATTCACCTTCACAAAAAGATAAACACTTGAGAGACCGACCTCTCACTAGGTGTAGCTCACCTGCTTGGTTTTACTCTGCAGTTCACACTCCTCTGCAGCATCTATCCATTCAGGGAAAGGCACAGTGCTCACAGCACAGAGCGAGAAGCTCTGCACTAGAGTGTGCACAGTGTAGAAAGCTTGCCCTGGCACACTACGCATTCTCCAGTGCTCAGCTTTCTGTCTGCGCCCTCAAGACCCACCCAGGCCAGTGAGGCTAGCTGACCCCACACCTCCCTGTAACAGACCTGAATGCGTGGCATGGCTGAGACTCCACTCCCTGATTGACTGAAGCCCCTGGAGCTGCAGGGCTTCATGCTTATGCGCCCAGGGCTATCTGCATTACAGCTTCTTTAGGAGGTGGAGCTAATGGGTTTGCCGTGCTGATGACATCACAGGCCTCAGGGCTGGGTGACGTATCAGCCCAGCAAATGTATGAATAACTGAGATAGGTGGACATGCGCTTCTGTGCCTAACACTACGGAGCGCAGTATACATATGGAAGCAGGTATGGCTGAGGATGATGCCAGCTTGTATCTGTATTTTTTAATCATTTTGTTTTTTAAATATAAAGTTTTTAATTTTGGGAGAAAAAAATGAAGGGGCGGATCTCTAACACGTATCAAAGGGAACCGCCCATGCCTGCAGGGGGGATTTGAGTAAGATGTGTTGCTCCCGCCAGAATGAGAGCACTAGAAAGTGGGCTGGCTCCCATATAGCACCGCAAGGACGGGACCTGTGCGCAGGGAGCCAACTGGTGCTGCTGGGGTCTTGGAGCTCCCCAATTCTCCTAACAGGAGCTGGGGATCTTTAGGAGCCAGCCTTGGCCGATGTGCCCCAGTGACTGTGAACTCACCTATCCTCCTAAATTCCATAAGCAATCTCCTTCTCCCATCCTCATCTTTTCTGTAAAGACCTGAGTTGGACTTTAAAGCTTCGCAAAACCTTCATTGGCAATATCTTCGTTTGTGACTGTTCCCTCTTCCCTGCCAGAGTCACCTGCACAGTCCTGGCATCCACTGTAGAATTTGCAGTTGATCTTGATAGGGCGCGTTGTTCAACGCAAATTCTTGTACAAATTCACTCTCTTTCTGATGACTCTTTAGTTCTGATCAAAGGTGACAATACAAATTCAATGCATTTCAATAGCATGAAGCATATTTGGCTGCACTAAAAAGACACAGAATACGTTTTTATGAAAGATTTTCAAAGTTATATCTCAAATCATCAGAGTTAATTGTAATTCAAAAGCAAACACGTGGATGTATTAGTTAATATACTATAAGCCATCCAGAATAATAAGAACAAAAACAAACTGTTATACAGTTGTCTTGATTAGAGTAAAGCAAATCACTTCTCCCATAAAGGGAGCACTCTACTCTGCTAAGCTAGGTAAAGGTCGGAGAAATTTGGAAAGCTGTCACAATAAAGTGATTCTTTTAGAAAGCCTTTAAAAGGTAATAGCAAGCATCTGCTCACAAGAAATGGAAAAGGGAGTTTTACTTCTTAACTGCTCTGCATTAGTTAGCTTAAATCACACATTTCTAACATTTTGTTACACCTACACATGATTCCCATGAGGAGAACCAATCAGTGTAAGGTACAAACAGATAAAACAAATTCATTACTTTCTCAAGCTAAAGCACAATGACGTCTCTCTAAATGTCCTTTCGATTGTCAGTTATCTGGAACATAATGAGACACATTGGGTCCAAGCTGTTCTCTACAGGTGCTCTTTAATGCTTCTTACAAGGCTAGCATAAAAGTTAACATTCACATGAGAACACAAAACAGCAGGGCCCGTATTTATTCTTTTTTTGAGCCGCATTTGCGTCGTTTTTTGACGCAAAAACGGCGCAAACTTGCAAAATACCATTGTATTTTGTAGGTTTGCGCCGTTTTGCGTCAAAAAGCGGCGCAAATGCGGCGCTAAAAAAAGTATAAATACGGGCCCAGGTACGTTATTTGAAATAGCTAATTCAGCTTCTCCTGAAACAAAGGGAAGTACATAACATGGGAGAAATGGTAAACAGATAATAGCCATCTTAAAAAGAGGCTTACATTAGCTATGGTTAACTCAAACTTGAAATTCACACGTAAATACATTTGCATGTGCACATCTGCGTGTAGATAATGAAGCAAAACTTTTAATTATAAAAAAAGAAATATCATCAGTCTCACCAGGTATAACCCTAGCTCCATCTGCGTACAACAATCAGACATAGAGAAAGAAATCCTCATAGTACATTCATGATGAACAAAGTTCCTTTCTAGTGGTTCTCAGTGTAATTTAGTGAATCACTTAATCCTTACTTCTATTGAAATGTATTAACATTATTTGGCTCATGGATTTGTTGTTGGTAATTTCTATTCCTGTAGACCATGGTCATATTAGTTACATTTTGTTCAATGGGAGTTTGCATGCTACACTTCCTTGAGGATGCATGTTGGGATTGTCCTGAGTTAGGATGAACATTAACTTAACCAAAGGACTTTTAACAAAGATCGTTTGTTACCTGGTGTAAGTTTCCTAAAATGTCAGTCCATCTCATATTTGTCTTTCTTACTTTTTCAGTGTATAATTTCCTGACTCGTCATGCATTGCCCTAGTTGGTAATGGAGAGTTGCTGCCTATATCCCTTATTTGACACCCACATTCCTATGGTCTCTCCAAGTTAAATCTGGTGACCTTTGTGACACCTACTGGCTTCCCCAGAAATGTTTGTCCCATTAATCACATTATTTTCATTACCATGAAAGGCACTTTGATCTCACATTATTTATTGGGTCTTCATCTTGGACTCTGTTTTTTTTCATTAAGGTCTGCATGTGCCTCATTTTAAGCCCTAATGATAACACAATGACAAATGTTGGTCGCTTGCTTTACACAGAATGCAAGGGATCCTTAACAGGCGTACAAGACAAACTTGCGGAACATACTTCTACCCCTTACAATTGTTTTAGTAAAATCTAATGATCCAGTAATGTTGAGTAGCACACCACCAGACTCCCTGCCTAAAAGCTAAAGTGTGTCTACAACCCTCGGTGTCATCGGTCAGCCCAGATTGCAGACAGGCTGAGAATGGTCTTCCAGGGTGTGTCAGAGATAAATGGTGCCTGTGCCCAGGACTCCATGGCCTTCCATTCCTCAGACCCTGCACCCCTGACATGGTGGTAACGATTTTCTAATACAGTGTTGTTTTTCCTGCCTTCCCAATAAAGTGCATGTTGTCATGCAAACATGCTGCAAGGTATTTGGAATGCTGACTATTGAACGTTCGCTAGTTTGTTGCATTTACCACAGTTCGTAGATGGGTGGATGAGCTCTCTTCTAGGGCAGGTCTGCAGCAAGTGGTTGTCAGATCTATGACTCTGAGACGGCACTGGAAACACTGCACCCCACACTGGCTTTAAAGACAGTTTAATCTTGATATTACTTTATTATTATTTTTTCGACTTTTTCTCTATTTTTTCTTCTCTTTATTTTTTCTATACAAAATATAATACTGCCTATCTTACCTTATCTTACCTGTTACTTAGTTGTCTGATCTATTGTTGCTTACTGAAAGTCATTTGTAAACCCCGCCATTGTAGATACTTCTGTGGTTGCATTTTTATTAATAGTGCTCGTTATATTGTGATAAATTATTCTCATAAGCTAGGGGGTTGTAATTTTAAGTTCTATGTTATAAAGTTGTAAACTACAGAAATGAAACATGACATACCAGTGGGAAAAATCATAATGGAAAAGGGCTAATTATTTAGAAAGGGAATTTAGTGGTGTTGGGCAGCTGTAGCATGGACTAATGAGAAAATACTTTTAAATGAGATACGCAGATCACACTTTCTACTCTCAGCAGTCTAATTCTGTTTTTATCTTTCTCAGGGAGTACCACAAAATTGCATAATAGTAGCAGGCTTTTTTTACAGTTAGAAGTGTGATGCAGTTTGCAAAAAAATTCTTATAGTATGCAAAATACTTCTTATTCAGAGGTTGTGTCAGTTAGGCGCAAAGCATGTTAGTTACATAGGCCGAGGGGTCTGATCTGCGAAATACTGCTCACAAAAAACTAGCTGTAATTTGCCACCAGTATCTTTGCAACCAGTTAAAAATGTTACAAACTGACCAATGTACTAATCGGTCAGTTTGCAAAATTCTGATTCAGAGTGGGTCATCATCCAATCTGTATCATAAATAGTAATGCGGTAGGTTCCAGATAGTGGCTTCCTGTGATAAGTGGACATTGCAGTGATGTTACCTTCCTGGTGTCAGTAGTGCATGATGTCTATGATCGCATTTAACTAAAGTAAACTTTCTTTAAATACAGCCCATTTTCAGTCGTGGCTGGTGGCTGGGCAAAGTTTCGGGTGTGGGTGGGGGGAATAAAAGAACAAAAAACTTCCCTGAAGCTCACTACCGCACCGCCGCTCTTCTCCGCACTCCAGGCACAGGCTCCCAGCCTGCCCTGGGGCCAATCCTGATGCTACTCAGAGTAGCATCATGATTGGCTGGAGCGCCCTGGCTGGACACTTCAAGGCAGACGGGGAGCCTGGGCCTGCTATCTCCAACCTGGCAACACAGTTCCGGGCTGGAGAGAGCCCTGTGCGCATGTGTGTTTGACCGGCCCAAGAAGGCCAGCCAAACATACATGCACACTGAGGGGAGTGGTCTGTCCACTCCACTCCATGGCTGTCACCCACCCATTGCCCCGCCCCTTTAAAAATAAAACAATGATAAACATAATTTATTAGTGTTTTATGTTATAGTGATTGGTGAGGGGTGGGGGTTGACACCCCCCGCCATAGCGGAGGAGCCGCTCCTGCCCATTTTCCTTTAAGGAATCCAGGCTGTGAAAAAAGTTTTCTTTTTTCAAACGTTTTTGGAGTTTGGTCCTCTGAACCACTACCTGCTTGCCAACAAACGTATCTTTTTTCATAACAAAGGTGAGTGGGTCTCAAAGACACTGTTTCCCTTTTGCAAATAAGCTACTACCCCAATTCGGAAGTCTGTAACTTTTGATGTTTTGCGACATAATTTTTTTTCCAAAATAAGATGTACCTCATGCTGATCCGCTATTTGGAAGGAATGCTTAAAACACCCCCTTCTAAATAGCGATTCATTGTGTGGTTCCCAATCACATTTTTAGAGTCGGTAAAAGTTTACTATTCATAAAATGTCATTCACATATAGACATTTTTTTTTTCTGGTTGCAAAATTCGAGTTCGTACATTTGGCCGTTAATTCTCAAATAAATTAGTGGTTGCCGGCAATTTTTATAGCTTAGCTAATTTTGGGGGGGTTTACAATTATCAACAAGATATCTAAGTATGCATCGAACTGTACAAAAATGTTTAATTTCAGGAATATACATGTTTCCTATAAACCTACACCTGTGGAAGGCCTCAAGTGGGCAATGCTTAACTTATGGTTTTGAGAAATAGGCATTTGCACAATAATAACCGTGTTGTTCTGAAAATGAAAAACATACAAAACTTTTTTGTGTCTCAACCACAGACAATTTTAGCTGTATGTTGACAGATCTACTGCATCCAATACATATATATTTAAAGTGGACTTTGTCTTGAACCCTTGCTCATGGTTGGATGGCATTATTGTTTATTTCAGTTGCCTGTTCTTAACTCAATGGCCTACCTCCCTGTTTTTATTCTTGATCCAACCCGAATTCTTTTGGTCACACACTCTTCTGGCTGGATGTGCGGTAGCCTTCCACTGCTGATTTGAAAAGACACATTTTTATGGGCGAGCACAAAGTGCTCCGTCCATTCTATAATCTCTCTTTGGGCTTGAAACCACGCTCATGCCACGTCAGTCACTTACATTGGTTTGTGGGCTTGCCTTTTAAAATCCGCTTTCTTTCATTTGTGAAAGGCATGCATACGTCATGCCTTTTCCAGTGTTTAGCCCACCTACACAGCACCGGCAAAGTACCAAAAACATACGAGGCTCGATGTGTTCAGCCTGGAGTCCGGACTACTTCTTTATCTATTTATTTTCCAGGCAGCGCGATTGCGCTGCATTTTACATAGCACGTTTTTTTTTTTGCTTTACAACTCTAATAGCTCTAACTCGAACAAATGCGAGACCCGTTGCATTGAAAATGCTTGTTAATTTTGCAGTGAGCACTCCATGCATGAGTTCACTCTCTATTCCGACATAGCTGCCAAGGTTTCAATTTGCTAAGTGTGACATTTTCTTAATTTCAGTGTAATTATGACTGACATATCAACAACTATGAGTGACATTTTCTCATGAGCAAAATCAAGCAATTAAAATGAATGAACCATATAGATATCAGAAATTACATCCATTTAAGCTACGAGAAACTCTAAGAAGATCTTAAAACTGCTGCACCTAGGTCACAGCATGACCACAGGGCCCGGCTGCTGTATCACCTCAAAATTAGAAGACATGGTTCAAATATTGTTTACTTTTAACAATGCGTCATAAGTTGCGGCAGGCGCATGGCTAAGGTAAAGTGTTTATACTTTTAACAACTTGTGTCATAAATTAAAGTAGCGGCGCTCACATCCATGGCTCAGTGAAAGGTTTACTGTAATGTCTAATAAATTGTGTCAATCTATGGTTCAGTGTGTGGCACAGGGAGAGTACCAGAACTTGTACTTGACATTGAAGCAATTGACTGATCCTTGGCACCTGGGGTGCCCGGCTGCCGGTGCCGCACCTGCTACGGTGATGCACGCTGACTGCCTCATGGTGACTCCAGCGGCTGTGGTGGCCTGCGGCGGCCCCGCTCCAGTCTCTCATGGATAGTGGGATACATTAGATTGAAACTTCTTAGCGGCAGTGTGAGCAGCTCCGCCTGGGTTTTCCCTGAACGTCTGGTTGCCCAGCACAGCAGAAACCATGGGCGAGAGAATCACTCCAACGTCATATCTGCGTCAGGGCCCACCGGCAAGCGAGGTCGCAGGACTCTCAGACTCAGAGAGGACTCAGCTGTTACACAGAGCCGCACATGAACGTAATCATGCCGCCAAATGCAAAAACTTAAAATGCAGTCCCCGCTCGCACCTTGGGCGGCGCTGGAGGCAGAACGCGGACCCCGTGACTTAGTCACTCACACCCCTAACCTATTAACCCCTTAGCTGCTGGGCTGTTTCCCCCCCCCCCAGTGCTGAGCCCTTTTTTGGCTATTTGGGGTAGTTCGCGCTTAGGCCTTCATAACTTTTTGTGCACATAAGCTATCCACGCCAAATTTGCGTCCTTTTTTTCCAACATCCTAGGGATTCTAATGGTACCCAGAGTTTGTGGTTTCCCCTGTAAGAGACCAAGAAATTAGCCAAAATACAGTGAAAATTTCGTTTTTTCCAAAAAAATGGGAAGAAAGGGCTGCCGAAGAAGGCTTGTGGTTTTTTCCCTGAAAATGCCATCAACAAAGGGTTTCTGGTGCTGAAATCACCATCTTCCCACCTTTCAGGAACGGGCAGACTTGAATCAGAAAACCATTTTTACTATTTTTGGTGCTTTCTGCCTCCTTCCAGTTAGTGACAGTAATGGGTGTGAAACCAATGCTGGATCACGGAAAGCTAAACATTTCTGAAAACTAGACAAAATTCTGAATTCAGCAAGGGGTCATATGTGTAGATCCTACAAGGTTTTCCTACAGAAAATAACAGCTGAAATAACAAAATATTTAAATTGAGCTGAAAACAACAGCCATTTTTCTTTATGTTTTACTCTGTAACTTTTTCCTGCGATGTCAAATTTCTGAAAGCAATATACCGTTTTCTTCTGGTTGCGGGGATATAAAGGGCTTGTAGGTTCATCAAGAACCCTAGGTACCCAGAGCCAATAAATGAGCTGCACCCTGCAGTTGGTTTTCATTCTATACTGGGTATACAGCAATTCATTTGCTGAAATATGAAGATTGAAAAATAGGTATCAAGAAAACCTTTGCATTTCCAAAATGGGCTCAAGATAAGGTTTTGAGGAGCAGTGGTTATTTGCACATCTCTGAATTCCGGGGTGCCCATACTAGTATGTGAATTGCAGGGCATTTCTCAAATAGACGTCTTTTTTACACACTCTCTTATATTTGGAAGGAAAAAATGTAGAGAAAGATAAGGGGCAATAACACTTGTTTTGCTATTCTATGTTACCCCAAGTCTCCTGATACAAATGATACCTCACTTGTGTGGGTAGGCCTAGCGCCCGCGACAGGAAATGCCCCAAAACACAACGTGGACACATCCCATTTTTTTGACAGAAAACAGAGCTGTTTTTTGCAAAGTGCCTAGCTGTGGATTTTGGCCTCTAGCTCAGCCGGCACCTAGGGAAACCTACCAAACCTGTGCATTTTTTAAAACCAGAGACCTAGGGGAATCCAAGATGGGGTGACTTGTGGTGCTCTGACCAGGTTCTGTTACCCAGAATCCTTTGCAAACCTCAAAATGTGGCTAAAAAAAACCATTTTCCTTTCATTTTGGTGACAGAAAGTTATATATAGATCTATTTGTTTTTGTTGTTGTATGGTTTCCAGGGAAACCCTACAACATCTAAAAAAAATATTGCCCCCACAGGGGGTCGCCCTGTCCACGGGCGACCCCCTGTACATTTATTTTTATTTTAATTTTATTTTTAAATCCCCTGGGGGGAGGCGCAACCGTTTTCCGAGGGGGCCGACCCCCCCAAGTGAAATCCCTGGCGTCTAGTGGTGTTTCCTGGCCCCCGATCGCAGCACAGCTGCGATCTGGGGCCAGGAAACACTTTCAGAAGGCCTCGTAAGAAAGGGGAGACTCTCCCCTTTCTTACGAGGCCTTCTGAAACTGTTGCCTGGCCCCCGATCGCAGCACAGCTGCGACCGGGGGCCAGGAAACACTTTCAGGAAGGCCTCGTAAGAAAGGGGATACTCTCCCCTTTCTTACGAGGCCTTCCCGAACGTGGGGAAGGCCGTTTTCCCCATCGGAACAGGAAGCTTCCTGATCCGATGGGGAAATCAACTTTGTAACGTCAGTGTGCCGTCACAAAGGGGCGGGTGGGGGGCAGAGGGGAGACACGGAAGCATCCGTGTCTCCCGGGGTTATTAAAAAAAATAATAATAATCCTCGGGTGCGACGCACCCGAGGATTTATTAACCCCCTCCCTGGTTTCGGCCACTGGTCATGACCCGCACCAGGGAGGGAGTGTGGGAGTCGGCCTGTGGCCGACGCCCGCAGCCAACAGGTTAAACTGTGTAATTTAGAGTACTTCTTACTAAACTGTCAGGCTATTGGACACTCACTGGCGGTACGCTAGTAAAGTTCTGGGCATGTGTCGGGGGTGTCAGACATCTGTATTTGTTAAGTTAGATACACTGCAGCTACCTGAGCCAGCACCCCAACCCTTAGCCTACCTGAAGCAGGCTGCGCACAGCGCTGAAAGCCCCATTCCAGTGCAGCTCACCTGATCCATGCATTATAGCGCTCAGCTTGACAGCTGAGGAGCCGCTATTAATTTGTGATTTTCCATTTCAGTGCGGTGATGCAGACCACGACACTGAAATGTGTTAGAGTAACTCCTGATGCTTGATACTTGGAAGGGCTGTTCTTGTACCTCTGTGCTAGCGCCATGTACTTTTTCTCTCCCCATCCCCAATGGCCCTTTCCATTTTGTCCCCTGTCCCCCTCCTTCTTGTACTTAAAAAAATATATATATATTTATGTATGTTTAGGGGGCCTTGTAACTGCAAAGTGTTAATGGATCCCACTTTCTGTTTTTGTACTGGTGCCTTCGTGTTCTTTCACTTTTTTCCAGATTGTGGTTTACTGTTCTGACATGGCCGTTTCCCATGTTAGAACAATAAATTAAAAACGCCCATGATGAGTCAACACACATGCACCTGTGTCATGTCACAAATGCACGGACATTTCACAAAGCATGCGTGCACGCTTCATGACTTACTTGTGTGCATGCATCAAGTCACAGTCATGTGCATCAGAGGCCCTCTTGGATTGGGGTTTCCTTAATAGAAAAATTATTGCCAGATTGCTGGTCATGATGTACATGAGTCATAAAGCATTCAAAGACATTCAAATTCCCAAAAGCTTTTGAGACTCAAGGCTAATTGGCGTAGCGAATGCGTGTATAGATGTTATTAGGTGCTCATCTATGATAGGATCTCTCATTAACCACATCAAGAATACCACTGGTTCTGAAGCAATCTGTCTTTGCATGCCTGGGGTACATTTTGTCAACATCTATGATTACCTTGTGTGTAGACAGAGTTTTGAGACAAAGGCCCGCAGCGACTACATTTGAATATGTTGATTACGGATAAGTAGATTGCTTATTAAAGAAAACATGTTATGACTTACATTTTCATGACAAGAAAAATCAGACATGATTTTGAGACAGAAATAACACAGGGTCCTTGTGTCATGGTTAATCAAAACACCTCACTGATTTTAGAGATGATTGAGTCTTACAGTAAGAGGTGCCTGTGGGCTGCACTTTAATATATATGTAAATCATATTTAATCTTGATGTATCTTACAATTATCATCACTACTTGATAAATTATTTTACACTACTAGGATGTCGATGAGTTTATTTTCTAACAAAGCGCATAGGCAGAGAAAAGACAGGACATTTGTAATTTGACACTTTAATCCTAATGATATTGGTGGCTAATATTAACTCATGTTTATGCATTTGGAAGTATATGAATAAGTCTATTTAAGTCAGATGTGGGCTGTTCTTATGTGTGGCCAGTCTGAACAATCATGGGTGATTAAATAAATAATATTAAACATATTTAAATAAGAGTGCAATAACAGTGGTGCTAATGAAATCTCGTGATGTTCTTTTCCTCTTTATTTTGCAAAGTATCAGATTGAAATGGTAACTTGTTTAATAAGCAGTTCATACTACAAATGGGTCAGCAGCGGGAGAGATGAAACCCCTGTGGTAAAGTATTGTCCATTTAGGATTTAAGTGATATGATCCTTATTGCAATTTGATGTGGTTCATTGTGTACATGCCCTATGTACTTATAGTTTCTCCTTACTGTTATAAAACACTCTGATTGTTCATAAATAATTTTTTTGACAATTTGATGTGCATCTGGAAAATTGATGACACAGGTAAATTTGGATGTTAACGTACATTCATGACCACATTTGCCTCTTTTATTCCAGCAAGAAATTCAAACGAACATTTGCAATGCAATGGGTCTCGCATTTGCGCGAGTTAGAGCTATTAGCGTTGGGGGAATAACACGCCATAGTACTGATACTCGCAGGTCTCTAAAACAGTAAACCTCGAGGAAACAGAAGTTTGCTTGGAGTCAAACGTAACAGCAAAAGTACAATTATCTATGTAACAGGGTCGATGTCATGCAAAGCGCTCGATTACTGCCCTGCGAGATCCCGCTGCATAGACAATACAAAGAAAAAGTAGTCCAGAAACCATACGAAAGACACGGAGCCTCGTATGTTTTCAGTACTTTACCAGTGCGCTCAAGGAGGGCTAAACAGCAGAAAATACACAACGTATGCATGCTTTTCACTAATGAACTCAAGCGAATTTTGAAAGGCTAGTCCACAAACCAAGGAAAGTGATGGGCATGACATGGGTGTGATTAAAAGCCCACAGAGAGTTTACAGCATGGTAGAGTGCTTGCATGCGCTTGACCCTAAAAAGGGATTCTAGCCAGGAATAATCCCATTGATTAGGATGAAGATCTTTGCCAGATGTGTAGTGATCTGTGCAATTAAAAATGTCACTCATGGGGTTGCAAAGCATGATTTGTAGGAATGTGGGCATTCCAAAAACTTTAATCCAAACTTTACAACTCAGAAATTGTTCAGAGATTTACTCCAACACAGGGCTGGAGTAATGTCGCATCCAGAGTGGGAAGATGAAGGTTCATACCCAGATATGGTGCGTTTGTAGGAGATCTTCAATTCCCAAAGGAAAATATTCTCCCTGAGGAAAAAAACCAAAAAAGTGCCTTTCCACATCAGATTCTAGTTCTTTTCTGCACTGTTCTTATCTATGGATAATTAAGGGCTCTCACTTCAAGTTATACTCAGATAGTGCACTGGAATACAAGTGACTGTTTTAGCTTGTTAACTGTTGATTTAAATCTCCCTTTTGAAGAGACAAGAGTGATTACGCAATGTCACCCAGACGTATTTCCATCAACTTGTGTATATTTGTTAATTGTTGCTTAGCATTGATTAGAATGTGTGTGATAAATGTGCTTTTTCCTTTTTCAAAAGGAAAAGCACAGACGGGACAATCATTTATTGAGTGTTATCATTGTGTTCTTGTGAATGGTGATTACTAGCCTGCACCAGCTTCCTTGAGTAGGCCTTTGACTGCTCTACTTTGTTACCCTGTTAGAGTCAAGCACTTCAATAGGGTGTTTGGTTCCTAGTGTAGGACAAATGTGGACCCATCACTTATGGAGGGAACACAACTAATGACCCATTTTATAACAGCTGGAAGTTCTGCTTTCAAGTATAATATTTGCATGCACACTAATTCCCTCCTTACTTTTCTCACACTCATTACTAAGACACATTCAAATTTGGCTAATCAACAGCAAGCTTTGCAAAGATCTCCTGTGAAGACCACAGTCAATAAAAGTTGGGTTCATATGAACTCTTCTCTTCAGCATTTCATGAGCTATCATTTTCCCTTCCATTGGGATCATATCCAAATCCCTACCCCGCACAGCCCGGGAGTTTCCACCAGGTCTGAGGAACTCCCTTGGTAATGCACCAAGCATGTAACTCACTCCCTGACATAACTTATTTTAACTATCAATGAGCTTTTATTCTGCGTGGTTTCTGTGTAATGGAACATGATTAAGGATGTAGATTCCTTTGCTATTAACCAATTAGTTAACAAACTGACTTATAGAGGACTATACCTGCAATTTACTATTCTTCTTGAGACTAAAATTCCTTCTGCTTTAAATTTAACAACTTTATCGAGGGACCACTATTTAATCAAATTTTTCAATGATAAAGAACAGCAAACTATGCCACAAAAGTTCACCCTCATTGGCAAAGTCTACTCATGGCACAGCCTGAGACCTTTAATCAATTGCTCCTTGAAACACTGGATCCTCATCTATTAACTTCGGATGACATTCTAGCCCACCTGGATGCTACACTAACCAGAGTTTTGGACACCTCGGCTCCAATCTCCACATGGAAACACCGCCACTTGAAGAATAATAAAGGATACACTGAAAAACTTCTCTAATAGAAACATCAAGTCGCGGCACAAGAAAAAGATGCAGGAACCAAATTAAATTATCATTTGTTCGTGTGGCCAGCCATGCCCTCTCCACAGGCTATAAATCTATTTGTGCTGAAACAAAGAAAGAAAACACCTATGCCCTCATTGCCAAATCTTTGAAATATTAGAAATAATTTCTGCATATCTTTAAGTAGATGGTGTCCCCACCTTTACCTTTAGCATGCATGATCCCTCATCACAACTCTGTGACAATCGTCACAGAATACAGCACACATAGAAAGAGGTTGAAAGGAGGAAAACTAGAGATATATCTCCTTGTCATGCCTCCCCTGGGGAGGTGTAAGATTTTGGCACATCCCCAGGTTTACAATTTTTTGCAAATCTGGGAATGCATAAAAACCAATGGGAGTTGGGTGTGAACACCCATGCAAGGCCCATGGAAAGCCTCCCTAGTGCAGAGTAAGGCAATGCAGTGATTTGTACTGCATTGCCTTACTCCTATTTTGGCTGCCACTCAGAGCCACGCAAAGTGTCTCTGCGTGGCTTCACAAATCTGACAGGGTTTGTGTCGCTCTTGCACCACTTTGTGTGGTGCAAGACTATCACAAACCCGGTCATAAATATGGCCCTGCTTTCTCTGAACCAGTGTTCACATCTGCGCACTCTATCCATCTGCCACATTTGACCTCTTTGGTAACCAAGTACTAATCAAAAAACAGTCTATACCAGCTGATCTAAATGGTTTAGCTTTATCATAGTTTGCACCCTCCCTGCACACTTGAGAAGTTAAAGTAGTTCAATTCTTATCCACAATAGCCATTGTGAAATGTGGCATACCTCTGGCTCTGTCCTATCTCCTGTGCTGTTTAACATTTACATGCCCCCTCGTCTGATATCTCAGGCTCCTACTAAATAGAATACTACATGTACATGGATGACACAAAATTCTACTACAAGCTTGAAGACAATCCTGCCAACTTTCTCAACAATGCTTATTATTAGACCTGATAGCCTTAGGGTGGTCACCCCAAACTTTTTGCCTACCTCCCTCCACTTTGTGGACACTGTTTTGCTGGTTTTTAGACTCTGCGCACTTTACCACTGCTAACCAGTGCTAAAGTGCATATGCTCTCTCCCTTTAAACATAGTATCCTTGGATCATACCCAATTGGACTATTTAATTTGCTTATAAGTCACTAGTAGAGTGCACTATATGTGCCCAGGGCCTGTAGATTAAATGCTACTAGTGGGCCTGCAGCCCTGGTTGTGCCACCCACTTAAGTAGCCCCTTAAATCTTGTCTCAGGCCTGCCATTGCAAGGCCTGTGTGTGCAGTTTCACTGCCAATTCAACATGGCATTTCTACTTATAAGACACCCCTAAGGTATTCCCTAGGTAACCCATAAGGCAGGGTGCTGTGTAAGCAAAGGCAGGACATGTACCTATGTAGTTTACATGTCCTGGTAGTGTAAAACTCCCAAATTCGTTTTTACACTGCTGTGAGGCCTGCTCCCATTGTAGGCTAACATTGGGGCTGCCCTCATACATTGTTTGAATGGTAGCTGCTGATCTGAAAAGAGTAGAGAGGTCATATTTAGTACCGTCAGAATGGTGATATAAAGTCCTGCTGACTAGTGAAGTTGTATGTAATATTACTATTTTAGAAATGCCACTTTTAGAAAGTGAGCATTTCTCTGCACTTAAATCTTTCTGTGCCTTACAATCCACGTCTGGCTGGGTTTAGTTGACAGCTCCTTGTGCATTCACTCAGACACACCCCAAACACAGGATACTCAGCCTCACTTGCATACATCTGCATGTTGAATGGGTCTTCCTGGGCTTGGAGGGTGGAGGGCCTGCTCTCACACAAAGGACTGTCACACCCCCTACTTGGACCCTGGCAGACAGGATTGAACTGAAAGGTGACCTGGTGCACTTCTAAGCCACTCTTTGAAGTCTCCCCCACTTCAAAGGCACATTTGGGTATAAAAACAGGGCCTCTGCCCCTTCCAACTCAGACACTTCCTGGAGAATATAACTGGAACCAGAACCTGCATCCTGCCAAGAAGAATTGCCTGGCTGCCCAAAGGACTCACCTGACTGCTTTCTGTGAAGGACTGCTGCCTTGCTTTTGGCCTGCTGCCTTGCTGCTCTCTGGCTGTGGTGAAGAAGTGCTCTCCAAGGTCTTGGATTGAGCTTTCCTCCTGTTACCTGAAGTCTCAGGACCAAAAAGACTTCTCTCTTGCAACTGGACTCCTTGTGTGTCAAAATTTTGATGCACAGCTTGCTAAAACCGACGCACAGCCTGCCCTGCGGTGAGAAATTCACCACACGCAGAACCTGTACGACACAGCGCAACTTCACACGCAAAGATCGATGCAGCGCCTGCGTTGTGACCAGAACTTCGACGAATGGCCCACCGGATCGGCGCACAGCTGACCTGGGACGATGCAGCCGACTTGTGGGTGAAACTTCCACACAACACCCACCGGAATGGCACAGCGCTTGTGACTTTGCTCCGCAAGCCCAGGATTCCCCGCTCAGAGTCTGAAAACCCCACAACCTGAAGAGGATCCACGACCGACAACCGGAAATTGATGCACAGCCATCCCTGCATGGAAACTAAATGACGCATCACCGTGTGTTTCCACGCTCCTCCTCCTCTGCGGCCCTTTGCAGAGATTTTTCACGTCAACCAGGTATTTTGTGCTTGAAAGATACTTTTTTCCTTTAAAAAGACTTAAGACACCTTATACCACTTTTCAGTGATATCTCTACATTTACTTATTGCATCTTTGATCGCTTTAGACCTGCAAAAATCCAGATAAATATATATTTTTCTAAACACTGTGGTGTATTTTTGTGGTGCTATATTGTGTTATTGTATGATTTATTGCACACATACTTTACACATTGCCTTGTAAGCTAAGTCTGACTGCTCAGTGCCAAGCTACCAGAGGGTGGGCACAGGATAATGTGGATTGGGTGTGACTTACCCTAACTAGAGTGAGGGTCCTTGATGGACAGGGGGTAACCTGACTGCCAACCAAAGACTCAATTTCTAACACTTATTGATTTCCCCATGTACATCGGGGAGTGCAAATTAGTTGTCTCTTCTTGAGAAGTGAAGAACTGAAATCATGTTCATGGGCCCTTTCAGCCCTAACCTCTTCCTTTACCCAATGAACTTAGTATTCCCAGGATTTCTGCTCCACTGCTCTAACTCAAAG
This sequence comes from Pleurodeles waltl, assembly GCF_031143425.1. Lineage (NCBI taxonomy): Eukaryota > Metazoa > Chordata > Amphibia > Caudata > Salamandridae > Pleurodeles > Pleurodeles waltl. Next base: position 75,770,103 of record NC_090438.1, read on the forward strand.
AAGGCTGCCATAATCCATGCTGTGGTCATGTCTGAACTACTGCAAAAGTCTACATACTTTTTTTTACCTGAACCTCTCTCTCTCAAAACACTAGAGAATTCAGACTATGGAGCTTGTGAAGTGTTTGGGATAAAATGGCATGGTCATATTGCATGGACCCATAAATCCTTTCACTGGCTGCAAGTAGAAGAGTATCATTTTAAAGACTTTGCATAGTACAAAAGACACTTCATGAAACCTTAGGTCTGCCACACACATATTGGTCTGCCACATACATGGTATATCACACACATATTGTTTATCAGACTGTTCAGACACAGGAGATATAATAGTAAATCTCTCTAGGTACAATGCTACTCCTTGAGGAAGATCCAAATGTTTTCCTTCTACAGTGGTAGCACCTAACAGGGAGCTATCTTATTTAGGGTCAAGTAAAAGTAAATGGATTAAGTTAAGAAGTCAGACTTGTTTTAGTCGCCAGATGAGTGTCTCGATCAGATGGTCAGGTCTAATTGGAGTTCTATAGAAGTAACCTCACTGGAGAGCCGGTCGTGACAGGCTACTCCTTCTATAAATTAGAGCTAATCTCTTGTAAACTTTGGGTAATTTCAGTACATTCTAGATATTCTTGCATCAGAGATAAGTACTGCTAAGGATCCACAATGCTATTAAAGATAGCTTGGCCTCTCTGATACCTACGTCACTGCAGGGGCATAATAGTGAACATTCAAAGCCGACAGATGTCATACATTGACGGGCTGTTTCCGTATGGGGATGGTGAAAGGTTCTCAAGACAACTCCCATCAACTCATGGGTTATTCTTTACTCACAATGTGTAGAATCTTGCTAGAAAATCAGAAAGAACACACCCTTCATTCGTACAACATTAAGTATAAACAATTTTCAAGATTCTAACTTTGAACATTCATTTACAAGGGGTCTGTATTCAGTCACTTACCAGAGTAAAAGGCGTGTTCAGGAGGGTGATCATGATATCTGAAACTGCCAGGTTGACAATGAAAAGGCTGGTGGCAGAGTGCATTCTCTTGTTCTTCATCACAACATGGCAGACCAACACATTTCCAAAGAGTGACATCACAATAATAAACGAGTAGGCCACAATCAACAGGGCTTTGACCGTGGGTTTCTGCGATTCAGGTTCATATTTAGCCAGCTCTGCAAACTTCTCCCACTCCTTGATTTTGCTCTCTGACCAGTTGAATGGCATTCTATTCATAGTCCCAATTTTAGACATTAGGCTGAAAAATGATGAGTTAATGTCTATCTCATCTATGGCTCCTGGGAACTTGGGAAAGTAGGAGAGTGACTGAAGGAGAGTGTGGGACATTTTGAGTGCAGATGGTTTCTTTATATATATTGATCAAGTCCACCTCATGAGCACACACAAAGGAATGCCCTGGCTGAAGGCACAATTGGCTTTGTCAAAAGGAATATTATAGAATTTGCTAACAGCAAAAGGGATTGACTTTGGCTGTCATTCATGGTAATTGTCAAGCTGCTTGAGATTTTCATTCTCTGTGTAATCTAATCCTGGAGGTTTGAATCATATATATGTTTTATACATGAAAAAGAAAATATAAAACAGTATGATTCTTGGGGGCAAAATCACTGATCCCACCTAATTTGGTTATCATTTCAGTCACTTTTTTGATTAAATTGCCTCCAAATGCTCAATTGTTTTTGGAACTCTTTATAGATTTATCCTGAAAGATTGATTACATATGCTTCCTCCTGTCTTCTTCCTGGTTCTTCTTTAGCAGGGATGCACATCTGCTGTTCATGTCCACATGTCGCCATCGGACTTGCATAGATGTGCAATATCCCTAGGAATAACATAGAAACAGGTTACCCTTGTGTCAAGAAATGAACACTGAAACTGTAAGTGTAATGACGTTTTGTATAAAATATAATTTTAAAGTACTGAAGCCTTGAAGGTTCCATTGAAGGATGAAATGTGCTAACTGGATTAAATATTTTAATGTTTACGTTTTATGGCGCATTTCAACGGCGCAATCTATGACTTGCCCTTTGATTGATTAATAAAAAACACAAAATTCATAGTTAAAAATATATATCACAGGAAAAGAATGTGGTCGAAAGCAGTAGGTAACGACAAATAAACCTTTATACACATGATGAACTAATATAGAAATAAAATATTATAAACTGGTCAATTCATATGTATCACATTACGGTCCAAATAGACTTAATTATACTGAGCTACTGGCCTGACAACCGAACTGTCTTAAAGAGCCACTGGCGAGTTTTGGGTCATTCCACTTCAGACATTATTTTTCAGGGTCAGCCCCATTCATCCCTGGCTTTTAGAGTTTGGTAGTCACACTTTAGATCAGCCGAGAAGAGTATACATCTAACATCTCACGCTATTGGCTGATTTATATATTATTCTGCCTCCTCTAAAGTGGTTCTATTGCAATGCATCAGTCACTGAAAAAGCAAATGCTATCATCCCACTTTTTGCCACATTCAGTTCTTCATCTCGTGCACATGCAAAGAAAGCAGTAATGTTTGTCACTTTTTAATGCTTTTGTCAGACCTCGGGTGCAAGTCTTACTCTATCATGGCCGCCCTGTTGGCTTTTCTTTTATGATCATCAGTAGGGCGATTGTGAGCTGAGTTCATCCCAGCAAAGCAATTTTATAGTTAAACAATGTTAGAAATGGGGTTTTTGGTTGGCAGTCAGGTTGCCCTCTGTCCAAGCAAGAACCCTCACTCTAGTCAGGGTAAGTCACACACAATCAAAAATCAGCCTGTGCTCACCCTCCGGTAGCTTGGCACGAGCAGTCAGGCTTAACTTAGAAGGCAATGTGTAAAGCATTTGTGCAATAAATCATACAACACCATAGCATAACACCACAAAAATACACCACACAGTGTTTAGAAAAATATATAATATTTATCTGGGTATCTTCAGGTCAAAACGATCAAAGTTGCAATACGAATTTGTAAAGATATCACTGAAAAGTGATAGAGAGTGTCGTAAGTCTTTAGAAAGTAAACAAAGTCTCTTTCAAACACAAAGTACCTGGTTTCTGGTGGAAAATCTCCTCAGAAGGCCACAGGAGAAGAGGTGCGTGGAAAACTGGTGTGTGCGTCGATTTCTCCTCAGCACACACGGACTTGCGTCGTTATTTTCCACGCGGGGAAGTCGGCGTCGTTTTCCGGCACGTGGACAGTCTCTTTCTGTGGATCGCGGGGATTACCAGATGTCCCGGGTCTGTGCGTGGATTCTCCTGCTTATTTTCCGGACTGCGCGTCGTTCTGCGGGACTGCGCGTCGAAGTTTCGATCTCACGGTAGGCGTCGCGTCGATTTCTCCTTGGAAGTCGGGCGGCGTTGTCCTTGCGAGGCCGTGCGTCGGAATTTTGGTCTCACGGCAGGCGTCGCGTCGATTTCTCCTTGGAAGTCGGGCGGCGTTGTCTTTGCGAGGCCGTGCGTCAAAGTTTCGCGCTCACGGTAGGCGTCGCGTCGATTTCTCCTGGAAAGTCGGGCGGCTTTGTCCTTGCGAGGTTGTGCGTCGAAGTCTCGATCGTCCCGAGGGCGTCGCGTTGATCAGCGTCGGTGTGCGGCGTTTTTCTCGCCGCGAAACAAGCTGTGCGTAGAAATTTTCGGCGCACGGAGCGTCCAAGTGAAAGGAAGAAGTCTTTTTGGTCCTGAGACTTCAAGGAACAGGAGGCAAGCTCTATCCAAGCCCTTGGAGAGCACTTTCACAGCCAGACAAGAGTTCAGCAAGGCAGCAGGGCAACAGCAAGACAGCAGTCCTTTGTAGAAAGCAGACAGGTGAGTCCTTTGAGCAGCCAGGCAGTTCTTCTTGGCAGGATGTAGTTTCTGGTTCAGGTTTCTTCTCCAGCAAGTGTCTCATGAGGTAGGGCAGAGGCCTTGTTTTATACTAAGTTGTGCCTTTGAAGTGGGGGTGACTTCAAAGAGTCTCTAAGAAATGCACCAAGCCCCCTTTCAGCTCAATCCTGTCTGCCAGAGTCCCAGTAGGGGGTGTGACAGTCCTTTGTGTGAGGGCAGGCCCTCCACCCTCCCAGCCCAGGAAGACCCATTCAAAATGCAGATGTATGCAAGTGAGGCTGAGTACCCTGTGTTTGGGGTGTGTCTGAGTGAATGCACAAGGAGCTGTCAACTAAACCTAGCCAGACGTGGATTGAAGGGCACAACAAGATTTTAGTGCAAAGAAATGCTCACTTTCTAAAAGTGGCATTTCTAGAATAGTAATATTAAATCCGACTTCACCATTCAGCAGGATTTTATATTACCATTCTGGCCATACTAAATATGACCTTCCTGCTCCTTTCAGATCAGCAGCTGCCACTTCAACAATGTATGAGAGCAGCCCCAATGTTAGCCTATGAAGGGAGCAGGCCTCACAGTAGTGTGAAAACGAATTTAGGAGTTTTACACTACCAGGACATATAACCACACAAGTACATGTCCTGCCTTTTACCCACACAGCACCCTGCTCTAGGGGTTACCTAGGGCACACATTAGGGGTGACTTATGTATAGAAAAAGGGGAGTTCTAGGCTTGGCAAATACCTTTAAATGCCAAGTCGAAGTGGCAGTGAAACTGCACACACAGGCCTTGCAATGGCAGGCCTGAGACAAGGTTAAGGGGCTACTGAGGTGGGTGGCACAACCAGTGCTGCAGGCCCACTAGTAGCATTTGATCTACCTGCCCTAGGCACATGTAGTGCACTCTACCAGGGACTTACAAGTAAATTAAATAGTCAATCATGGATAAACCAATCAGTAGTACAATTTACACAGAGAGCATATGCACTTTAGCACTGGTTAGCAGTGGAAAAGTGCCCAGAGGTCAAAAACCAACAACAACAGGTCAGGAAAAATAGGAGGAAGGAGGCAAAAAGTTTGGGGATGTCCCTGTCAAAAAGCCAGGTCCAACAAACAATTACTGCAGAGTATAATGAGTCACTTAACTAGTACATCACTAAAAAGCTGAGCCAGTTTAACATTTGGAAGTAAGGTTCTATTTCATATCAAATCATCCTCTACACTTTCATTTCAAGCACTTAAAATAAATGATTATACAGATATACATGTAATGCTGCATGATTGAGATTATGTGGTTTGGCAGTCACAATTCATTTTTAAAATCTTCTTTGGAGTCTCTGTCTACTATGCCATTGTGATAAAATACTCAACAGCCTCTCAAATCATTTCATCTGCCTGATGCTGAGCTTTGTTGCAGTGATGTGGTATTTTAGCCATAAGTACACTTAGGCCCTCCACAATCCTGGTGGACCAAAGGTCACGGTATACCTTGTCCTAGAGCCTCCATTTTATTTTATCTTCTTTTTCTACGAGCCTAGGAGCATCTTATTAGCTCCTAGTCAGTCTTCTCTTTCACATCCCTCCCCTTCTGTGGGCTAGTCTCTCCTCTTTTAGTAAGAGACAGAAGTGCACCAGCTGCCACGTGACTGTACGCTGTGCCAAGCTTCATGGATGTGCTGTGGGTACTACAGGTTTACAAAATTTTAATACAACACAGTGCATCAACCATAATTGCTGTGCTGTGTTGTACAAGGGAGACACCTTAGCAGAAAGCTGTATCTAGCACGATCGACCTGCTACTGGCTGTCTTCACCTAGTGCTCTTAAAGGCTGATTCAACATGATGCACAGCCTTGTAGATGTGCATGTATGCTGTCTAGCATAGGATTTGTACTGGAAGCATACACCTAGGGCCTTATTATGACCTTGATGGAGGGATTTTCCCCCATCACAAAGTGGCGGATATCCCGTCCATCGTATTACGATCCCATTATATTCAATGGAGATTGCAATGCATCGGACGGGATATCCTTCACATTTGTGATGGAAGAAACCCCTCCTCAAGGTCATAATAAGGCCCTTAAAGTCCAAAGTCCTCTGTCTTTACAAACATAGAATGATCACATGCATTGAATTTTTGCTGTTCACTTCAGCACACATGCCATGCATATGTTATTTTTAGGAAATCAAACATTTCTTCTTCGTTTTTTATTGCAAAACGTTGTTTGACTCTTTTAGTGGATCAAACTTGCATCAAAAACTGTGGGTGTTGGCACTGTAACAACTCAGTAACATCCCCTTGACTTTAAGCGACCTAACAGCACAAGATGTTTTTTATGCTGCAAAACGTGCAACCATGACAATACATTGCTTTTTACCCAGGAGCTGAGCCTTCTAAAAGGCGGAGGAGCATCGCTCCTGCCATTTTATTATTCTGTGTGATGCAGTGCCGCTCCCTGTAAGGGTGGGGGCGGGGCTCTTATAGCAGCATGATAACTTCTGCCTGGGAGCATTGTGGGATAGGCCAGCTGTCTACCGATACCCTTTCTGACATGCACACTGTATACACAGCACTCCCAGGGCTTTGGAACAGCCAGGGGATAGCCGGCACAGGCTCTAAGCCTCAAAATGAGCACTGAGTTAGCCTGCTCCACCCAATCCTGGAACTGCATTTGTGCTGAAAACAGCATAAGAGCATCTCCAGGATTGGTTGTTGGCACAACAGGAAGTTGTCAACCACCTTCCTGTTCCTGCTTGTCACCCGGGACTCGGAGGAGGAGAGACATGCAGCACGGGTGAGCCTTTTCGGCATTGCTCCGCAACCCGCCCCACCATTTTTAAACGTCTGTTTATACCACTTTGACTGACTTTGTGTCACATTGCCACAAAGTAAAGTGTTAGGAAATCTTGGCCTAAATCCACTTAAGTAATCTTATTTTACGCATGTGTCAACTTGTCACCTTTTATTATTTTAATTCCTGAAACAAATGTAGTAAAGGCAGTAACCATGATTCAGCTACCCAAATTTGCAGATAAACTTGAAGCAAATATGGTAATTTCAGCAAGAGCAGCTCATAAATATTCTGAGCAGCATATAGGACTATGTAATAGAGGATAGTCTCAATCCGTTGAGGTAGAATAGAAGGTGGTTTATTCCAGTATGTAGGGAGAAACAGCTCAGCCATCCATCTCGCAGTTATTTCTCAGTTCTGTCCCATCCACCAAGGAATCCCACGACCCATACCATTCTACGATGATGTCAAAGATGACATCAGTATACAATACTACATACCCCTTTCCTTTCAATACAGATTTAAAGGTATCCTTCACTGTGAGAACTAAAACAATACTTTATATACACTAGGCATAAGCAAGAGAATTAACCTGAAAACTGGGATTGGAAACAGAAAAAAAAATACAAAAAAACTAAACATAGTCTTTTAAGTAAGCAGGACTTTGCACCTTTCTGTCAGACCTTCTTGGCGATACACCATCTCTCTTATTGATGGAGACATTGTCTTCCACTTTCCGTGAGTTAACCTTGTCCTTTATTGCGGTATGTTGCAAGACTTTGCCTTTAGACAAGACCACTCTGTTGAGGTTCCACACACGATAATAACCAGTTCTAATGGCATTAGTGAAAACCTTGATAACTTTCATTGGTTTTGACAGTTTGTTTCCGCACACCTGTAAACCAGGACATTTTATCATAACCAAATCACCTACATTTACCTTAGTCACCTAAACAGAATGTTTTCGATCAAAATGAAACTTACTATTACTTATTTTAGAGGATTCTCTCATCCTCCACAGTTTGGCTTCAGCGGTTGGCTTATTTCTCCGTAGAAATGTATTCACCCAAGAAGGTTCTAGCACTGTGTTGGGATGTCTTCCACGAAACAACAAAAAAGGCGACATGCTCGTGGTTGTATGAGGTGTGAACTTGTATACTCCAACTCTTTTGATGACTTCCTCCCGCCAATTTCCGTTGTTATTCTTAGCTAAGGCAATGGTCTCTTTCAGTACCCGATTAAATCTTTCTACCATTCCATTGGATTGAGGATGATATAGTGCACACTTTTTTGTGTATAATATGACAATCATGAAGAAACTTCTCCATTTCCTTAGAAATTAGTTGCACTCCATTGTCCGTAAATAATGTTTCAGGGATACCTTCTCATATAAAAAGATCCTTTAGAAAATGTATAATATGCAGTGTTTCTATGCCTCTGGAGAAGCATATTTCAGGCCAATGGGAGGATATATCCATTGCTACTATGACATAACTTTCCTGACCATCTCCTAAAATATCTAAAGCAATATCTTTCCACAGTTTATCTGGTTGATTCCTAATTATCATAGGTTGAGTTCTTGGTTTCAAGGTTTTCTCACTTAAAGCACATTGCATACATTCCCTCACCAGACGTTCAATTTGTGTGTCCATCCCTGGCCACCAATAACTGGATCGTAACCTGTCCTTGGTTCTAGAGATGCCGAAATGACACCTATGAGCAAGATTCATTCATTCTTCTCTTAATTTGACCGGAGGGATTAATCTAGTGCCACGTAACGGCAAACCGATCCTTGACCAACCAAAAATCCTTACACTGTTCCCCACCCGGACGTTTGAATTTCCAGTCATGACTAATGAGATCTATCACCTTTTGCAAGGTTGGATCTTCCTTTACTTCCTCACGCCACTTGTTTTCTGATATTATTTCATAAACAGGTTCACAAACAAAATCTGTATAGTTATCGATAGAATCACTATCTTGATTGGTCGTGTCCTCATGCACTAACCTAGACAAAGTATCTCCAATCACATTTTCCACCCCAGGGATGTACTTTACATTGAAGCTATAGTCCTGTAAGCGAACCACCCATTTAGAAATTTTAGATGAAATTGAGTCAATACCCTTTCTATTGAATACTTCACACAAAGGTTTTGATCTGTTTTTACAGTAAATGTAGTACCCCACAAAAATGTCTTGAACGGTTTAATAGCCCAGTGTACAGCAAGGGCTTCTCTTTCAATCACAGAGTATTTGCATTCTGAACCTTTGAGACTTCTCGATAAAAACATAATGGCATTTTCTGGACCATACACTCCCTGCTGTAAGACTGCCCCAAGACCTTTGAGACTGGCATCTGTGGTAATGATAAAACATTTTTTTGTGTCAAAATTCTTAAGTCTGGGAGCCTGAGCTAACTTACATTTGATGGCATCAAATTCTTTTCCACAGTCATTATTCCATACAAAATTTCTACCTTTCTACAGGAGACTCCTCATGTTGTATGTAACTTCAGCAAAGTTCTTAACAAATTTGTGGTATTACTCTACCATTCCCAGAAAGCACATGAGTTCTTCTTTAGTAGTGGGGGGAACTATTTCTTGAATAGTATTTACAAGATCAGCCTTCGATTAACACCCTCACCTGTTATAGTGTGGCCCAAATAATCAGTGGTGTATGTGCCTAATTTGCTTTTTTCTAACTTCACAGTAAGATTATGATCACACAACCTACTTAAAACTTGTCTGACTCTCGAATCATGTTCAGCTTTATCTTTTCCATACACCAAAATGTCATCCTTATATACACAGACTCCTTCCAAAGCTGTCACTACTTTCTCTGTAACCCTTTGAAAAACAGATGCAGCCGATATGAAACCAAAAGGAAATCTGGTATATCTGAATGTTCCAAATGGTGTTATGAATGCAGTAAGATCCATGGACCTTTCATTTTACTGTATCTGATGATAGGCTGAGGCAAGGGCAATGGTACTGAATACCTTTGCATCTCCTGTCATCATCAGCAATTCAGCAATTTTGGGTAACGGATATCTATCTACCACAACGCATTAATTCAATTGTCTGAGGTCAATGCATAATCTTAGAGATCCATTGGATTTTCTGGCAGCAACAACAGGGGCCAACCAAGCAGTACTATCAACCTCCTCAATTATTCCTTGATCCTTAAGTTTGTGCAATGTATTTTGTTTCTCTTCTCTCATGTTCATAGGAACACCTCTTACTTTACTACAAAAGGGGACTGAATTGGGAATAATGGTAATTTTGTGCTGATAACCCCTTAAACAACCCAATCCATTCATGAAGACACTTGGAAACTCACAATATAACATTTGTTGTAGATCTGTATCTGCCTCGGTAAACTCCTGTATTACCGTATTGATTGAACTAGTGCTTTCCAACACAATGGGGTTTTCACTAGTTGGATCTAACATGACACCTAGGGCCAGATGTAGGTACTTTGCAAATTGCGACTTGCAATTTGTGAGTCCAAGCGACTCGCAAATTGCAACTCGCAATTTGCAATGCAGAACGGTGTCTCAGACACCGTCTGCGAGTCGCTATGGGGTCGCAAAGACCCACCTCATTAATATTATTGAGGTGGGTCGCAAATTGCGGCCCCATAGCGACTATGGGCACCCACTGACATGGAGGCCTGCTGTAGTCAGCAGACCTCCATGTCCGTGACTGCTTGTTAATAAAGCAGTTTTTTTTTTCAAGTGTAGCCCGTTTTCCTTAAAGGAAAACGAGCTGCAATTTAAAAAAAATCCGAAACCTTTTGTTTCGGAATTTTTTCTGCCCTGAAAAAATATTTTGGGGTCCATTCACAAAGGGGAAGGGGTCCCATGGGGACCACTTCCAATTTGCGAGTGGGTTACCATCCACTTCAAGTGGATGGTAACTGCGACTAATGGAATTGCATACCACTGCGAGTCGCAAATAGGAAGGGAACACCCCTTCCTATTTGCGAGACGGAAATCGATTTTGCGAGTCGGTCCCGACTCGCAAAATGCATTTCTGCATAGCAAACTCCGGTTTGTGACTCGCAAACGGCAATTTTTGCCGTTTGCGGGTCGCAAACTGGTTGCTACATCTGGCCCCTAGATCCTTTGGATGCCACCAGCTTATAATACTATCACCCTTCTTGGATACATATATCTTGCCAGAAGTATAGCAATCTTTGTATTCAATTAATCCTACAAAATATCCATGTAGATCTATCAAATCGCCACCATAGGCACATGGTCTGATGTCAGGTTTAAGTAAAGTTACAGTACCCTTCAGCTGATCACTAAAGAAGTTGTTAGATATAATTGTAATCTTAACACCAGAATCAAACAGAACCTTGGTTCTTTTCCCTTCAAACTGAATGAAGTCTAAAGGACCAACACTGTTACCAATTCCCTAGTTGTAAAACAATTTGCCCACAATCAAAATCGGAAGTGTATGAATTTTCATTATCACTTACATGAACCTCGTAAATTTTCTGTTTTGATTTCCTACATACTGAGAAAAAAATGTCCTTGTTTCTTACAGTACGGACACACAGCTTTTATAGCAGGACAGTTTCTGACACTAGCAAAATGTCCTGACCTATAACATCCTAAAACATCTCTTCTCTAGCTTAGATTGACCTTTACTGACTGTAATTTATTGGTACTCCTTCCTCTGTGTACCCACAAACGTATTCATATCACTAACAACAGTTCACACCTGATTGGACAAATCATTCTTCATCATTTCTACACATTTCAGGGAATATTATATCTTTTTAGCAATAGTTAATACTCCCTCAAGAGTGGCTTCATCTCTGAGCCATAATGCTTCACAAACTTTCTCAATGTGACCTCTTAGCATGAACTGATCTCTTATCCTCTAATCTGCGAGTGTGCCAAATTTACAAGAGGATGACAATCGCCTGAGATCTGTCACATAATTTTCTATAGATTCTCCTTCTTTTTGTATTCTCTTCCCAAAATAATAATGTTCCAAAATGGTGCTTACCTTGGGAAGATAGTGTATGTCTAATTTGCGTATGCAAGTTTCATACTCATTAAGGTATACCCCTTCACTAGCCGGTACATCTGGGAGATGATCAAATACTTCTTGACCTTCAGAGCCCAGACAGTGAAGTAATAATGCAGTCCTCCTTTCAGCACTTAAAGAGGTTCCACACACCTTTGCATAACGTTCAAATACTTTTTTTCCATTTAGCCCATTTGATAGGGGGATCGCTAGGGTTTGACAAATAAAATGGAGGTGCTGTGACATTCTGCATACTGTATTTTATGTGTAAGCTAGATAGTTTTACACTGAGCAAAAACAAACTACAAAGAATAAAACTTTTAATCCAAAATAGGTGAAATAGGACTATATGCTGTACACATTAAAGTGCTAACCAAATAGTGACTAGGCTGTCAAAATAATTAATTATTAGGGGCAGCACACATATCTGTGCTAATACAGATAACCAATATCTGAAAGCTGTGCACATCAGCGATGTGCCTTTAATATGGGAGCTTATTATTGATGAAGATATGTACAGAAACAATTTGTTATTTCTGAAGATACATTTTGAAAAGCACCTGAATGCTTGTTGAAGAAAGTACAAACAAGCTTTGAATGAAGAAAGAAAACACTTGTTTTCCTAGATATCGCGGAAAAAAATCAGATTCGGCAACTGGAAAATCAGCAACAAAAGACGTTTCTAGGTAATGGTGATTTCATTGAGGAGATGCTGACGCTGAGATGAGTCCACAGAAATGAAAAGCGTCTTTAGAAACAACAGCATATCCAAGCAAAACGTGCAGGGCATGTCAGCGTGGTGATATCCACAAAAGAACACTCCAAGCAACGGTGAGGTCAAACGAAAGAGATGCTGACGCTGCGATGGCTCCTCAGCGATCAGAGAGCCTCCCTAACAACACAGACGTATCCAATCCAAACGTGTGGGCATACCAAAGTAGCAACATCCCAAGAATAAACAAAGAAGTATGCACAAGGGAAAATCTTCATGACCCCAACGGATAAATGGAATACACAAAGCGGGGCCAAAATGTTTTGGTCCCACCAATAATATTTATCCAGCGAGTTTCTAAGCAACGAATACTAGAGAAATGTTCCTTTTTTTTCCCGATGAGGAAGACTCACCAAAATGGCTTGCTCTCTATTAACGTCCGGCAGCAGTTCAAGGATGTTGAGCTGTGACACTTTCCCAGTCGCCGTGTGAAACTTCCCCAGTCAACGCCAGTGTAATAAAGGATAGTCTCAATCCGTTAAGGTAGAAGAGAAGGTGGTTTATTCCAGTATGTAGGGTGAAACAGCTCAGCCATCCATCTCTCAGTTCTTTCCCTGTTCTGTCCCAACCACTAGGGAACCCCATGACCCTTACCATTCTATGCTGATGTCAAGGATGACATCAGTATAGAATACTACAGACTGGCTTTATAATTTTTGCTCACATAAAGCTCACAACCAATGATATTTCTTTTTCATTCCATAATATTACACATTTGCAATCCTAATGATAAAACAAAATTCAAGACTATTAGACTTGACATCCTTGGTGTGATATTTACCAAGACTTCTTGCCTTCACTCCCTCATTGCTTTGTTGACATTAGAACTCAGTGCACTCGACCCCTGCTAGCCAGGGGCAAAGTGCTTGTTCTCTCACCTTTAAACATGGTAAAATTGTCATACACCCAATTGGTACATTTCATTTACTTCCAGGTCCCTTGTAAATGGTACTAAATGTGCCCAGGCTCTGTAAGTGGGCTGCAGCACACATGTGCCAGCCACTAAAGTAGGACTGCAAAATATGTCAAAGGCCTGCCACTGCATCCTGCATAGAAGTTTAAAACTGCCATTTCAACCTGGCAAAATAAATCTTCTGTCAGGCCTAGTCCTTCCTTTTTAATACTTATAACTTACCCTTAAGGTAGACCCTAACCACTTCTAAGGCTTGGTGCATGGTAATAACAAAGTAGGACGTGTATTTGGGTTTTACATCTCCTGACAATGAAAAGCTTCCAGGTTTGTTTTTCACTGTTCTAGGGCTATCTCTCCCATATACCAATACTGGGTTACCGCATCACACTAATAAGTGATAATTTCAGTTTGGAAACAATTAGAGAAATGCTTCATCCAGTAAAATTAATTGTAATCTAAAATACACTTTAATGGTGAAATCAGATTTTAAGTTACTATTCTGAAAATATTGCATTTTTCTGCCTAAACAAAATGTGCCTTTCTGCCAGCGTCCAGGCTCACATGACTGTGAGTGGCTCTTCTGTGGTGTTTTTCATATTTCTTTCGGACCTGGGGACAAAAGGGCTTTGGGTGTGGAGTAGGGCGCTGCCCTCGTGAGCAGGATGTCCTGGGGGTTATACTTAGCCTTTCCTGAGCTCCAAAATGTAGTCTCAGGGCTCGCCCACCCCCTTCCTGACTTCTAAGGGCTGCCTGCCCTGCCACTAACAAACACAGCTCACATTTAGGCCTGCATACCCTTCGTTATCCTAGACAGTTTGGATCCAGACACAGGAAAGAGGAAGGCTAGCAATGGGAATATTAGTAGCACCTTAAGAAACTCTCATTAGAACACTCAGCGAGCTGTGGAAGATTCAGAAGGAGGACTGCTCTGTTGTCTGAAGAAGGAAGATTGGAATTGCTTGCTTTGTACCCAGGCTCCCCTGAATTGACACCAATGGTCACTTGCCTGATATCTTGGTTGAACTACAGGGACACAACAATCTTCCAAAGGCCTGCCCTGGAAGTGCTCAGCTAATCAGCACCAACTGGATTTGCCTGGATTTTACTTAGTCCTGCTGTTGACCTCTTCTTGAGAAGAATCTGAATCTGAATCTGGAGGGCCAGATAGCATTTACAGATGTAACCCTAAAGGTCCCTTTAGAAAATAGAAATCAGCAGGGAAAACATTAATTCAGTCCTGATTCACCTGATAATTCCTCATTTTGTTTCGACCTTGTCAGAATCGGGCATTGATTCTCCCTTTCTTTCAGTGGTGCTGGAATAATATTCGGAGTGGGGGTGATTCCATCAAACTGAGGGGGCCTGGTGTACAAAATAACAATGGACTAAGATGTGGCCTGAGTTATTAACAATATTTGACATTATTTCAAGCATTCAATCTATCACTTTTTTGTATAAATTAGTGAAGACAAAGTGACTGTGAAAAATTCAAGCATCACAGAAACTGCAGAAATTGTATCACACCTATTCAGCAAGTGAGTGTTAGAGGTGTGGTAAGTAGCCAGTGGTAGATGTTAGATCTACTGTCGCAGATATAGTAGAAAAGCAGTTTTCTTTTTTTTTACCACAGACAGTGGTTTGTGTGATCAATGCCTGCTCTCAAAAAACATTTTTGCTATCATTCACAAAGGGGAAGTGGTCCTTTGGGGACCCCTTTCCATTAGCGAATGGGTTACCTCCTACTTGAAGCAGGTGGTAAAATGTGAATGTTTTGGGACCCCATTTCGGTCACAAAACATTCCTACATACCACTGCGATTCAGTATTAGGAAGGGACGCTTTTGACACCGATTCGGTATCTATGCCCAATTCCAAATTTCGATTAAGTAACATGTTACTGAATCACACATTGAAATTCATACATACCATAATGCATTTTGGCAGTCACAAACAGCCTGATTGGGCTGTTTGCGACTGCAAAAATGCATGATACATATGGCCCATGGTGCGGTACACCATTTATAGACAGTTCATTGGGCCACATGTAATAAAGTTTGAAACTGCAAGTTCTTTTTAGAGATTTCATGCAAATCACAATTAGTGAATTGCAATTTCAAATGTATGAAACTATTTTGAGTTTCTTTTGCACTTCCTAGTGGGTCACAAAAGGACCTACCTCATGAATATTAATGAGGTAGGTCGCAATTTGTGACCCATTAGGAATTGCAGCCATCAAATGGATGTGGCCTGCTGGGCTCAGCTGACCGCCATGTATGTGATTGCTTTGAAATAAAGGTTTCTTTTTTTTTAATGCAGCCCATTTACCTAAAAGGACAATGTAGTGCATTTAAAAAGAAAAAAATGAAAAGTTTAAGTTTCATTTTGCAGGAGTAGGTCACTGCCTGCTCTTCAAAAATATTTTTCCCACCAATCTGAAAGGGGAAGAGGTTTCCTTCCCATTTGCAAATGGGTTAGCACCAGCTTTCTATTGCCAGTAAACAGCAAATGTTTTGCAATTGCAAACCGCTCACAAAACATTTGTAAATACCTTTCCCAATTGGTATTAGGAATGGACGCCCTCAAAACACCCCTTCCTAATACCGAATGGCAAAACCCAAATGGCCTAAGTTACCAAATTGTAATTTGGGCTTTGAACATCCCCAAAAACAATTTCTAGTCGCAAACGGGGCAGTTCTGTGAATTGGCCAGTTTGCGACTAGAACAATGCTTTGTACATGTGGCCCATTCTCCCTTGAAAGTGCCACAAAATTTGTACAGCCACTTTTTACTGATAAGCTATAAAGAGCTCACGATTATGTGTATGAATCGGGTTTCAGTGAATATTTGGCATTTGCACATCAGCAAGCGGTTCATCTTGATTTGATTTGATCTTACTAGAATTTTTGCTAGCATTTCACTTTTGAATTACAAAAATGTGCCAATTTTGCCCTTTATAAGTACTGATATATTTTGAAATATTTATTTTGAGATATTGGTACAGTTTATAGGTATTTAAATGTTGTGTGTTTGGAAAAACGACATCCTACAGTCAACCCTTCCACATCAGCAACATTGTCACATTCACTTTACAAAATCCTGGCATTTTGAAGTCAAAGAAAGAATAGTAAACCCCAGCCTCCATGTTAAGAGAATAAGCAGCAATCTGTCTGAAGACCACTATCTCTGAAGGTGCAGCGAATATAAGGTAAAAATGAAATGTAAAGGCATCTTTAATGTTCACTCACCTTGGAACTCCAGTGTGGTGATGCAGAACCCACCCTTCCACCACCCTTACTTTTAGCACCTTTGCTTTCATTTGAAGTGCATTTCTGCCTTTTACACCCTTAATTATAGCAAGCTAAAGGAAACATTTCTAACTAGGCTCGTGCAGCGCCCGTATTTGCAATGAGAAGATCACTAAGGCAGGCAACTGTGGGCTTTGTGTTAGTTCTTGACATAGCACATTCTACTGCGTGTGGGGGCACATCACAAAAAAAGTGATTTTGCGCTGCACAGAAACATTTGGAAAGATTACATTATATTAACAGTCACTGTCAAATATGGAAGTCAGAAATAGATGGGCCTAACTAACAATGTCTAGGTTGGACAAGAAGATACAAGGGATGATTTGAATTTTAAAGATTGTAGATGATACAGATATTATAGGACACAGTCACAGTGAGCTACAGGGGGTATTGGATGGTAACAGATAAGAGAAACAGGGTGGGGGCGGCTAAACGCTGGTGTTAAGCCAGCAAATATAAAAAAAAAAAATGCAGTGCTTAATTTGAGGTGGTGGTTGCCGATGGGGCCTCACAGCACTCATTTTTGGATAGTGGCACTTATTTTGTCCTCATTGGAAATTTCCTGAGACCAAGGCAAGGATAAACTAACAAAGGGAAAAGAAGGAGAAAGAGAAAGACAGAAAAAAATATCACGAAGGGAGAAAGCAGGAACCTGCAGGAGTGAGATAAAGGTGCAGGGTGTGGCTGGTCATCGGAGGCATGAAGTGGATTTCAGACTATGCACCATGGTATTTGGCACTCTGACTTGTAATAGCCCCAGCTGTAGGCTTCTCAGTAGAGTTTCAGCACCGATACTCATTACTTTACAAATTAGTCACGGATGTTTTTTTCACAGGACTCTAACTATTGGAACAAGACTGCTGGATTTGGGGCGGCAACACTACTGCTTGTGGGTGACTGAGTCAATCCCACAGTATCTAGCAGCTGTTGGCCCAACCCTTTCAGCTAACTAGCAGCAACTCACCCAAACATAGAAAACAAAGTTGATTTGTGGCAGCCTGATGCATGACACTCTGTGACCCCTCATGGAAGAAGTGGTCGACAAATCTTACCCCTTTCTCGTTAGCAAATGTTTCATGCAAACATGTAGGCAAAAGAAAAGATGCAAGATCGTTTTTCAATACATTGACATATACTGCAATGTACGATAAACTATATGAGCTGCAATTATTAGGAAAATTAGATTTAGCAAAACTATGTTTGTTGCGATCAGTGAAAAGAAAAATAAACAACCCAAGCATATTGGAATAAACATGTGCATAGGAATCCTACCTAACTTCTAGGGAGAGCTTTGCAGTGATAGCCCAATCTCTCCATCCATGGAAGGAGCACCAACCTCTATTATCTGATGACAGGTGACTGCCCGCCACCTCCTTGGCCGGTTGTAGAAACAAGACTGAAGTCATCAGTGAAATAGTATACAGGGAAAATGGGTATCCTGGCCAGAATTACCCCTCATACTTTCTTTGGCCCGTGTGATGCTTTTATAAGAGAGCATGTTTGTGTTCTGTGTAGTAGGCCTGACGTGAGAATATGCCTGTGTTGGAGTGTTTGCGCATTCTTATGGCAGAAATACTAGATAGATCATCTAGATGTTCTTGTCAGCCTTGGGCAGAAGTGCATGATGAAATGTCATGCACAAAATTAATAACACTTTGTGCAGAATAACAGCTGATTTAAAAAAATAAAACTTCCCAGCTGAAAAGCAGGCTGGACTAAAATGAATGAATGAAATCAGACCATACATCTAGATAAAAGGGCACAGGCCGCAGGCCTAAGGTGAGCTAAAATATATGTGCCTGAGCAAGGATCTAAAATTAACCCACAACCGCTTTAAAGCCTTTCCTCAGTGATTTGATCAAAAAGGCACTTCTAATGTGGGCTGAAATATAATTCCAAACCTTGATTGCATTACCTTAGAAAGAACAGTTGAATGTAAAGATTTTTCAAAAGCTTTGGACTGTGTTACATAAAGTGAGCAGTAAGTCAAAACACAGCTGATTTAGCTAGGTTACTATGTCACAAAAGCAACAGATATCCTGTCTGCCCAACTACAAGAGCATTATGTCCTATGGCACCTGTAATAAGGCAGATAGGATATGGATAGGATATGGTGGATTAATCCATCCATCAAATCCGTAATCAGATCCACAGTTTCTGCCACAGTTTTGCACTAAGTGGTGTCTTAAATAGTTGAGGAGCTGGAGCAGGGCTGTTTAACGACCTTAGACAATGGTAAATTGTGGCTCTTCACTGGAGCTTGCCTGGAAATGTAGCAGCATTTGTTGACATATCTAAAGTAAGCAATAAAACATAACACAATAGCATAGACAGTTCATCATAACAACACAATTAAAGCACAACAGGGCATCACAATTTAATAGTGAAAACAGAACCCACCAATCACACAACAACACGAGATAATGTTTCTATGTTATGTTATGTTGTTATGTTATGGTATGTTATGTTATGTTATGTTATGTTATGTTATGTTAGATGTTATATGTTATATGTTATGTTATGTCATATTGTATTCCATGTTATGTTATGCTATGTTATGTTATGCTATGCTATGGTTTCTTATGTGGAGTGCGGCTTGTCACCCATGAGGGTATCCAGGTGCTGAACCAGTGCAAAGTGGTGCAAGAAGTGTAAGTTGAACAACTATCAAACACAAAAACATTGCAACACATTGCCATGATTTTTCATCTTCAAAAACCTGGTTTCAAAATACTGTGGTATAAGGTGTTTGTACTGAACACTACCACAACTTACCATCAGGGCATGAGATAGTGCCAGTCAAAAATGTTTGGGATCCTGCCCATGGACCATCAGTCTTGATCAGGGTATGACTTCTTAAGACATAGGGGTAGATTTAGAGTTTGGTGGACAGGATAATATGTCACAAACAGAGTGCCCCGTTATAGAAAATGCCTTTTTTTGCATGATCACCCCTATTTTGCTTGGACTGATGCTAAAAGAGCACAATGCACTGTGACCCCGAAAACATGTTGAAATTTGGCACATTTACTTACATGTACGTCCCTACTGTATGGTATGTATTGTACCCAGGGCCTGTAAGTTAAATGTCACTAGTGGACAGCAGAACACATTGTGCCATCAGAAGATTGACAGTACAGAGCACAACTGTAAGCCTACCACTATAGATTGTCTGTGCAGTTTCAAAAATGCAAATTTAACCCATAAAAATAATCCCTTTTGACAGCCATACATCCTCCAATAAGTGACTCCAAAATAGGCCTTAAATGCCAATGAGGCAGATTCGTAGCATTTAAATGTAGAAAATGTAAGGTTTAATGTAAAACCTGTCCTTACAGAGACAATGCCCTGTTGGACCTGACATCCTTGGTGTGCTTTTCCCCCAACATCTTGCCTTCCATCCTCCTAGTTCTGTTGACTTCGTTTTTGCTGTCTGATTTACTCTGTACACTTTACCACTGCTGACCAGTGTTAAAATGCTTGTGCCCTCCACTGGTGGGCCTGCGGCACTACTTCTGCAATCCATCGAGGAGCCTTTTAAACATTTCTCAGGCCTGACATTGCAGCCTGGGTGTGCAGTCTTCAACTGCCTTTGTAACCTAGCAAAAGATACCCTTTGCCAGGCCCTTTCTTGTTAATACATACAAGACAGCCCCAGGGTAGGCCCTAACTAGCCCATAGGGCAGGGTGCAGTATATTTAAAAAGTTTGACAGTTAATTTTAACTTTTAGATGTCCTTGTAGTGAATAGCGAGGCCTACCTCTCACATGGGATAACATTGGCTTACTAACTTTCAGTTGGGAGCACGCAGGAAAGTTGTGTTTGGTGTCTAAAGATTTGTCATTTAAAACCCTCTTTAATCGTAAAGTCAGATTTTTAGTTGCAGTTCCGAAAATGCCACTTTTACAAGTTTGTTATTTTTTTCTCCTTACCATTTGGTGCCTGCAGCTTTTATCTTGGGTCACACGACTAGTTGTAGCTGGCATTTGGTCTTTGTGTATTTGCTCCCAGACAGTGAGACAAAGAGTGAATGGATGTTGGCAGGATGAGCCATCTTTGACTTGAAGAAGGGGGGTTGTCACCTTCCACACTTGTACATCACAAAGCCCCTGCCTGAGCACACTCATAAAGGGTTGGACACTATTTTTGTGTGACTTCAAATGAGCTGACTCCAGGGCAGGGAGGCAAGAAATTCCAAGCACCTCTGAGGTGGAAACCTCCAGAACCTTCTCCATCTTCAAAGTAGGTATCACGTATAAACATGGACCATCAGACCCAACACTTCAGTACACTTCTGAACCTATGGAAGCCTCAGGACGACTGCTGTACTATTCTGCAAGAAGGATTGCTACTCTGTTAGCTTGATGCCCTGCTCCCTGAGTGAAAAGGACTGGTCCTACATATTATACCTAGGACCACCAGTGTGACTCCAAGGGCAAGTTCGCTGGCTTCCTGATCAGAGCCTCAGGGACAAAAAAGGCTCCAACCACCATGAACCCAGTACCTAGACTCTGTCTGCTGTGACTCCTACCCCTCCCCCAGGTGGTGCAATTCCAGTCGTGGACCCTTGGAATGCGGGTCTGAATGGGCTCTTCCAGCGCAGTTGTTGTACAACATCCTAATGGCCCATTCTGAGCAGGATGGGTGGGAGGAGCTGAAACGTCTGAAAAGGCAGTGTCCTGCTTCAGCACAAAAGGCTGCATAACCCCCTGTAGTGGGTCTGGAGCCAAGGCAGGAAAAAAGGATGTCTGTGCGCTTCAAAAACCCTTCCTAGGAGTCACCTCCACTTCCAAGTTGCAGCTTGGTATAAGCACTGGACCTCTGGCCCTAACAAACCAGTACACTTCTGGACTTGTGGATACTGTGGCAGGAAGAAGGACTGCTGTGCTGCTGAAGGAATGCTACACTTCTATACTACTCCTCTGGAAGAACTGATTTTCTACTATGCTGACCTGCCTGCTGCCTGCTGCCCTCTCTGCCTAGGGGAGAAGGACGGGACCTACACTAGTTAAACTCAGAGTGAGCTTGTCTGCCTGTCTCTAGTTCTGAAGTCTCAGGGACATTAAAGACTACCAGCAACCCCACAACAGCACTTGAAATCGGCCATCTGTCCTACCCTGCCAAGCAGTGCCATTCCAGTCCTGGGCCCTTCGAAATTGGTTTCCCTGTGCTGAACCAGAAAAATCCCTACATCACTGCTGTTGCGTTGGTCAGAACCAACACATCCCCATTGATGCTGAAGCATCACTGCTCATGGACTTTGCATTGCTGGTGCACAGCATTGCATTGCCTTCATCTCAAAGGGTTCACTGACAACACATCTCAGACTGCAATGATTGAAACTGACATATTGCCTGCATCCAAAAGGAACCTCGCCGAAACATCGTCTCCTCTGGTCCGTGCATCAAGTCTTCAGCTTCGACTTCAACAGATCTTCCATCCTAAAGTACTTTTTCACTGGGACAAGGTTGGTCCCAGTGTCTGAATCAAGCTCCATCGTGGTTGGTCTGAACTTCCAGACTTGACCCAGTGAAGTGCAACCAGATTGCTCCGGTTGGCTCATTAAGTTTCTAATTACTATATTTGTGGATGTTCTAAAAAAAACTTTTTTCCACTGCAACTTATTGGATTTTTGTTGTTTTGGTCTTGTTGCACTGAAGCTCTATTTTTCTAACCAGGTGTGGTGTCTTTTTGTGGTATTCTCACTGTTTTTCTGTTTCACAGTTGCACAGATCCTTTACACATCTCCTCCTAAATTAGGCATGCCTGCTCTGTGGCAAGATACCGAAGGGTGAGCACAGGTTGATTTATGGAATGTAAATGACTTACCCTTACTAGGATTGTAGTCCTTACTTGGCCAGGGTGCATACCTCTGCCAACTAGAGACCCAGTGTCTCATTTACAAGGCATTTGCACCACTGCTGCATAATTTTTTTTATGCAGCAGTGGCAGTAAGCAGTGCTTTACACTGCTCTAGATTTTCAAACTGACACTTTGGGCCCAGTCAGTTTGTAAAGCCTTGCATCACATTATATCTGTGCCATGTATAATGTATGCAAGGTATGCGTTCCCGGGCAAAAAGCCACACAGAACTGATGCAGTGAAATTTACAACATTTCACTGTGTCATTCTGTGACTTCACTACATCAAAACTGTAATGTCTGCTCAGAGCAGGCATTAAAATGATGCAGGGCTTTTGTCTATGGAAGCCCTCCTCACATTGCTGGAGTAGCGTCATGTTTTTTACACTGGTCCAGCAATGTCCAGCAATGTCCAGCAATGCGTGTGTTTAGAGCCACAGTTGCACTAGAATTTCTGACACATCTGTGAAAACATGTGCCAATGAGCTTTGTATAAGAAGTACAACGCATCCATGCTGTTGTTAGGGAATCATTCGGCAGCGCAAGAAATCTGGCACATCAGAGATGATGCATCAGTGTCTTGTAAATGAGGCCACAAGTTTCTAACAAGAAGGGAAACTTTGAACCAGAAGGAACTTGATTTCTGTATCCAATCCACCTCCATTAAGGTTGGTCTGAAAGTGCACCTTGATACCGGTCAAGCTCAACCAGAGAGCCAAGGTTGGTACTTACAGCTTTTTAGCGCTATCATTATTTAAAACTTTAAAAAAACATATATTGGAATTTTGTGATTTTAGAGACATTTTGTTTAATAATTTATTATCCATGGTTATAATTTGGAGTGGGATTTTTATATGTTGTGTTATCAATTTTGCAACTGTTTTAGTACTTCTAAATGCTTTACACATTTTCTTTAGTTAAGCCTGCCTGCTCTGTCCCATAGCTACCAGGATCTTAGCTCAGGTTAAAATGACTGGAAACTTTACTGGACCTAATAAAAAGAGTGACACTATCACTTGTGGTGTACTAACATTTGTCCCAAATAATAGCCCACTTTCTCACACCTGTGCGCCAAACTGAGGGTCCATTTGCCCTATTTCAAGTCAGAAGGTCTGCCAGCTTTCTGTCAATGGGGTACCAGTTGTGTTAATGGAGTAGCCCCCATCAGAGGAAAGGCATTACTCAGTGTGCCCTATTTAGCTGGTGATATGGGACAGAAAAAAACAAATAATGACCTCAAATCCTGGGGGGAAACATCCTTGGGAAATGAACAACGTGGAGTAGGATCCATTAGCTATTTGTTTGGGAGTTTGCTTTTAAAATCAGATGTTTGATGAATGCTCATCAAAACCGAAGATGGCAATTCACCAAACATTTTGTACCTTGGCAGCAACCACTAAAATGCAGTTCCTATCAAAGAAAAGATGTCACTACTGAGCCAGCAGTGATCTTTATATATGGTGGACCTTACTCTGTCAGGATAGTGGAAATAATGTTCCCCACCACCCTGACAGACCGTACTCCGTCCGCGAAATTGTGGAGCAGGCCCTCTGTCTTTACAAGAGGTTTAAATATTAAGAAGTAGGTCGTCATTACTGTGGATTGAGGCTTGGGAAGCCACAAACAGTTGTGATATGCTCAAGTCTGAGTTCTATTGAGGAAACAGGATGCAAAATGAAGTTTAGCTTTGAAAGGTACAACATAAAATGTTATCAAGGGTTAAGTGAATGGAAAAAATAAGGGGGCAACTGTGAATCCATTCCTCTGTTCATAAGTGATAAGATGAAAGCTGTAGCACCATTCACTGTTGTTTTCCTTTTCTGGAAAACTGAGAAAACCCTAAGCACTGTGCAGCAGTATGCTCTCTCAGGACAGGCAAGTAACATGTATGATTTAGGCTTACAGATTTTGCGTACATTTCTTTTTATTCTAGTGTGACATACTCATGCTCTTGCAAACACCTTCAGCATGACTTAAGGTTTAGCCAAACTCCTGACCTAGTTTGGCCAGGTAGCACACTCCCCACGAGCACAGCACCACCAAGCTGTGCCCGTGTCTCCCCCTCCCCGCCCTCGCTGCTTCTAGGGATGGAGGCCCTCCGGTACCCGATCCACTAGAGTGTCTCTCTGGTTCTCCGATCTTCCTCTGCTCTCTCTGCCTTTTTTACTCTTTGCCACTTCTGCTGCCTCTTTACTCTTTGGCACTCTTTCTGCTGCTTTACTCTTTGCCTGCCTCGTTTCTGCCTCTTTACTCTTTGCCTCGTTTCAGCCATTTGCTCTTTGCCTCGTTTCTGCCTTTTGCTCTTTGCCTCGTTTCTGCCTTTTTGCTCTTTGCCTTGTTTCTGCCTTTTGCCCTTTGCCTTTTTCTCAGCCTTTACTCCTTTTGCCTCTTTTTCCAACTTAAATTCTCGGGCCTTTTTTGCCCTCTTTTATTTTTTTTCCCGCTCCTTTGCCCGCTCCCCCGCACCCCCCTGCGCCCCCATTCGCCGGCTCCTCCCGCCTCCCAGCTGCTCCTCCCTCCCCCCTCCCTTCTTAATGGCGGTCGATGTGTGACTGCGCCACTGGTGCACCGGAGGCGTGCCAGAGGCAAGGCCGTCTTCGCCTGTCCGCGCCTGGACCGCGCCCAGCGCCAGACCCCCTGGACCTCGCAACAATCACGTCCACAGCCTCCACTACGACGCTGACACACTCAACACCGCCAGAGACACCACCTGTTTCCAGGCTTCTCCGAAGAGCACGCACGGACCTTTCTCCTGCCACAACTGCAGCACAAACCTCCTAGGACCAAAACAAACCACCTCCGCTGCATACTCCTCAACACCCGCTCAGCACGCAAGCACGCCGTCGAACTCTGGGACCCGCTCGACTCCACCACCCCGGATGTGGCCTTTCTAACCAAAACCTGGTGGAATTACTCCTCAGCACCCGACATCGCCATAGCCATCCCGGATGGGTAGAAGGTCTCTCGCAGAGACCGCACCAAAAGAACCGGAGGAAGCATAGCCATCGTCCACAAAGCCAACCTCGAAGTCAAGACCCTCCTGGACGACTCCTTCAGCTCCGCCGAACTCCTACACTTTCAAGTCCTCACCGACCCCAACACCATGCTCAGAGGAACACTCATTTATAGACCTCCAGGACCCAGGGCACCATTCAGCAACGCCATCGCCGACCTTGCCAGCACCCACGCACTCGCCTCCACAGACTACATCGTCTTCGGGGACCTGAATTTTCACCTCAAAAACAACAATGACACCAACTCCACCACCCTGACTGACAACCTCGCCAACCTTGGCTTCATACAGCTCGTCAACACACCCACCCACACAACCGGTCACACTCTTGACCCCATCTTCTCCACAAGCAAACACGTCACCTTCAATCATACCACCGAACTCTACTGGACCGACCACCACTGCATCCATTTCACCTTCAAGAAACAAACAGAACACCATCTCACCAAACAACCACCCCGGCGACGCTTGGGCAAAGTCAGCGAAGATCAACTAACCAACGCCCTAGCCCAGAAAACTCCCGCCAACCCCGCCGAGCCTGACACCGCCACACCCAACCTCAAGCTATGGATCGACGACTGCGCCAACCGCCTTGCTCCACTCAGGAAACCCTCCAACAACCAAGTAAAAAAAAAAGCCACCTGGTTCACCAACAACCTCCAAGCCTCCAAACGCCTATGCCGGAAACTCAAGCAAATTTGGCTTCTTGAACGCACTCCAAACAACCACACGGCACACAAAGATGCTACACGCAAACATCATCAACTCATCAGGCTAGCAAAAAGATCCTCCTTCAAAACCCGCCTAGAAAACAACGCCCACGACTACAAAAAACTTTTTAACATCGTAAAAGAACTCTCCAGCCCAAGCGCCACTGTCAATGACATCACCCCCTCCCAAGAACTATGCGACGCCCTAGCCACCGAAAAATCACTGACATCCACGACAGCTTCAACACACTTCACACCTCAGACACTCCCACTCCACCCTGTACGAACTCCACCCGCTCCAACCGACTGACCTCCTGGACCAGCGTCAATGGCGACGAAACTCGCAAGAGCATGAATTCCATCCACTCCGGATCACCATCAGACCCCTGCTCACACCACGTTTTCAACAGAGCAGACACAGCCATCGCACCACACCTACGGAAGGTCATCAACATCTCCTTCGAAACTGCAAGATTCCCGGAAAGCTGGAAACACGCCGAAATCAACGCCCTTCTCAAAAAACCAAAGGCAGACCCCAAGGACCTGAAGAACTTCCGGCCCATCTCCCTGCTCCCTTTCCCGGCAAAGGTCATTGGGAAAATTGTCAACACACAGCTCACTCGGTACCTCGAAGACAACAACATCCTCGACCCCTCCCAGTCCGGCTTCAGACGAAACCCCAGCACCCAAACCGCCCTCATCGCCGCCACAGACGACATCAGTAGCCACCTCGACAATGGAGAAACATCAGCCCTCATCGTCCTAGACCTATCGGCCGCCTCGAAGCAGGAATCCAAGACCAGGCCCTCGAATGGACTGCATCCTTCCTCGTCGGCAGAACCCAAAGAGTCCACCTCCCCCTGTTCCAATCCAAGGCCTACAACATCATCTGCGGTGTACCCCAGGGATCATCCCTCAGCCCGACGCTGTTCAAAATCTACATGGCCCCCCTCGCACAAGTGGCCTGTCATCACAACCTCAACATCATCTCCTACGCCGACAGCACCCAACTCATCCTCTCCCTCACTAAGGACCCACACACCGCCAAAACAAACCTCCACGAGGGACTGAAAGCCATTGCCGACTGGATGAGAGGCAGCCGGCTCAAACTGAACTTGGACAAAACAGAGGTTCTCATCCTTGGGCCCACCCCCTCCGCCAGGGACGACTCATGGTGGCCGGCCTCGCTGGGTTCCCCCTGACACCCACCGACAGCGCACAAAACCTCAGCTTCATTCTCGACTCATCCCTCTCCATGTCAAAACAGGTCAACGCCTTCTCCTCCTCCTGCTACAACACCCTCCGCATGCTTCGCAGAGTCTGCAAATGGATCCCAACCGAAACAAGAAAAACAGTAACCCGGCCCTTGTCAGCAGCAGACTCGACTACGGCAACGTCCTCCACGCCGGCATCCCATCCAAACACCTACAACGCCTCCAACGCATCCAAAACACCTCCGCCCGACTCATCCTCAACATCCCTCGCCACAGCCACATCACCCCCCACCTAAGAGACCTTCACTGGCTCCCGGTCGACAAGAGGATCACCTTCAAGCTCCTCACCCACGCACACAAAGCACTCCACAACACCGGACCGACCTACCTGAACAGCAGACTCAGCTTCTACACCCCCACCCGGAATCTCCGCTCCGCCAACCTCGCCCTAGCCTCCATCCCCCACATCCAGCACAGATTCCCCAGTGGCAGATCGTTCTCTTATCTCACCGCCAAGACCTGGAACACCCTCCCGTCTGACCTGAGACGGACCCAGGACCTGCTTTCCTTCAGAAGACTCCTCAAGACCTGGCTCTTCGAGCAGTAGCAGCACCCACCCCAGCGCCTTGAAACCCTCACGGGTATGTAGCGCGCTTTACAAATAGATTGATTGATTGACTGATTGTGGTGACAAACTACTCCTGTTTTTTACATCTCAGTATATGTTTTCATCTGTTTGAAATATAGGTCTTTCAATCAATCAATCAATCAGAGTATTTTTAAAGCGCACTACTCACTGGTGAGGGTCTCAAGGCACTGAGGGGAGGTGGGGGGCTGCTACTGCTCGAACAGCCATGTCTTGAGATGTCTCCTGAAGGTCAGTAGGTCCGGTGTCTGAGCCAGGTGGGTAGGAAGAGTGTTCCACGTCTTGGCAGCGAGGTGGAAGAACGATCTGCCACTGGCGGTCATTCTGTGGATGCGTGGGACGGTGGCGAGGGTAAGGTCGGTGGAGTGAAGCTGTTGGGTCGGGGTATAGAAGGAGAGCCCTCTGTTGAGGTATTCTGGTCTGGTGTTGTGCAGTGCCTTGTGAGCGTGGGTGAGGAGTTTGAACGTGATTCTCTTGTTGACGGGGAGCCAGTGTAGGTCTCTCAGGTGGGCTGTGATGTGACACTGGTGGGGGATGTCCAGGATGAGGCGTGCAAAGGTGTTCTGTATGCGTTGCAGTTTTTTCTGGAGCTTGGCCATGGTTCCTGTGTAGAGGGCATTGCCGTAGTCCAATTTGCTGCTTACGAGGGCTTGGGTGACCGTCCGTCTGGTTTCAGTGGGGATCCATTTGTAGATCTTCTGAAGCATGCAGAGGGTGTTGAAGCAGGAGGAGGAGATGGCATTAACTTGCTGGGTCATTGATAGTGATGAGTCCAGGATGAATCCCAGGTTGCGTACGTGGTCGGTGGGTGTTGGTGCGGTCCCCATTGTGGCAGGCCACCAGGAGTCGTCCCATGCGGAGGGGTGAAGCCGAAGATGAGGACCTCAGTCTTGTCAGACTTCAGTTTCAGGCAGCTGTTCTTCATCCTTTTGGCGATGGCCTTCATTCCTTCGTGGAGGTTGGTCTTGGCGATGGCGGGGTCCTTTGTGAGGGAGAGGATCAGCTGGGTGTCATCGGCGTATGAGACGATGTTGAGGTTGTGTGATCGGGAGATGTTAGTGAGCGGAGCCATGTAGGCATTAAAGAGGGTCGAGCTAAGGGACGATCCCTGGGGTGCACCGCAGATGATTCTGGTGGCTTCAGAGTGGAATGGAGGGAGGCAGACTCTCTGAGTTCTGCCAGTGAGGAAGGAGGTAATCCAATCCAGGGCTCTGTCGCGGATTCCTGCGTCATTGAGGCGTGTGAATAGGGTGTGGTGGCAGACGGTGTCAAACGTGGCTGAGAGGTCCAGGAGGATGAGGGCCGCGGCTTTGCCACTGTCAAGTATGGTCCTGATGTCATCAGTGGCGGTGAGGAGGGCGATTTCGGCACTGTGGTTGCTGCGGAATCCGGATTGGAATGGATCCAGAGTGTTGATCTCCTCTAGGAAACGGGTCAGTTGTTTGTTGATAATTTTCTCTATGACCTTTGCCAGGAAGGGGAGCAGGGAGATGGGCCAGAAGTTCTTGAGGTCCTTTGGGTCCGCCTTGGGTTTCTTGACGAGGGTGTTCTTTTCCGCGTGTTTCCAACTCTCCGGGAAGGTGACGGTCTCGAAGGAATTGTTGATGATCTTCAGCAGTTGGGGCGCGATGATGGAGCTTGCTTTGTTGAAGATATGGTGAGGGCAGGTGTTGACTGTTGATCCGGAGTAGATGGTGTTCATGATTTAGATGGTGTTGTTGACGTGGGTCCAGGAGAGTAGGAAGCTGGTGGGTGGTGAGTCTATGGTGTCGGTGGTTGGCGGGGGGTCTGAGTACTGAAGCTGTCATGGATGTCTACGATCTTGCGGTAGAAGAAGGTGGCTAGGGAGTCGCAGAGGTCTTGTGATGGCGGGATGTCGTTGATGTGGGAGCCCAAGTTGGAGAGCTCCTTCACAATGTTGAAGAGCTCATTGTAGCTGTGTGCATTGTTGTTGATTCGCTCTTCGAAGGTGGTCTTTAGTTATTTCTTTGTAAATTAAAAATGTTTATATAATTCTTAATGCTGAGCTTTTTCCCAGTCACACCCTTTGAGAAAATCATAGCAACCTGCCATGTTATTTACATAACATTTTGATATTTTCAAAAATCCTAAAAGATTTTGGAAATTAACTCTAACTTTCTATGCATATCGCAAATTACTTCTCAAATTATTTAAGAAACACTCCTAATTGTTAAAAATATCACGATGAACAATTACTCAACAATCCTAGCATTCATAAACATAACAAAAATATTTTTAAAATGTGCATTAACAATTTTTAAAAACATATATAGTACAATGTTAATGAATTGAGATGCTATTTAGACTCTGAAACATAAACTATTCATTAAAATAAACCCAAAAAACTACTTCACCAATTACCTCATTTAAATAAATCCTATTCTGGCCATTTTTAACTAATCATTCCAGCTTCTTAAAATGCATTGAAAATTCTATCTTTGTTGAAAAATTGGTAAAAGTACCATGGAACTGTTAGATTTTTTTTAGCAACAATTTCTATATTTCAAAGATTAGCATCCTAACAGATATTTTACTGACATCTCAATAATTACCAATCTTAAATGAATTCTCATTCAACGTGTGGCAGGTTGTACTCATTAATTGTGCTCTTACAGTAGGATATTTTCCTCCAACTTACTATTAATTATGAGAGGAGGCATAATGCCATTACTATCTGTAATTTGGCATCAAAAAGTAATACTGAAATTACTCTGATTACTCCAATCTGATTACACCAGGCCTAACAGTAGGTCTAGGAAGAAGAACTTTGGGCCATATATAGAGAATTTAGGGACTGTGATTTCCTAATTGTGATTCTTACTGAATTAGAAAGTACTAATTCCTAATGTACTAAATCATACATGTTTTAAATAGTGATCTCTAGTGGGTCGCAAATTGACCTACCACATGAATATTAAAGAGGTAGGTCGCATTTTGCGACCCATTATGATTTGCATCCATCAAAGGGCTGGTGGCCTGTTGGGGTCAGCAGGCCACCGTCTCTGTGATTGCTTTTCAATAAAGTCATCTTTTTCTTTTAAATACAGCCCGTTTTCGTTAAGGGAAAAGGGAATGTGTTTCACAAAATAAAATTAAACTTTTAGTTTCAGTTTTTAAGAGAAGGCAATGGTCTATGGGATCATTGCCTGCTCTTAAAAAATATTTGTTTCATCATTTACAAAGTGGAAAGGGTCTCTTAGGAGATGAGGAGTGAATTATGGTGCACGTCTGCCTAAACCCTATATTCTGAGCGGCAATATGACTTGTATTATTACAACATCTGTTCCCAGAATTAAAGGACAACCCTGGATAAATGTGTCCTCATGCAGAGGACCAGATGTATGAAATAACACATAGGGCCTCATTACGACCCTGGTGGTCTGAAGACCGCAAGGGTTGCTGTGGTGGTCCAGCCACCACATTCTGACCGTGGCGGTAGCACCATGGTCGGACCGCCAGCACTGGCAGTTTTTCTCCATAGGAGGGACTGGCGCTGCTGGCAGTCCTAATCCGCCAGGGCGCTGCCTGGGGATCACGACTCCCTTCTCCACCAGCGGTTACATGGCGGTAGCACTGCCATGTAACTGCTGGCAGAGACAGGATGCAGGGCCCCCCTGGCCAGCCCCGTTGAGATGTTCATTGTCTGCTTTCCAGACAGCGAACATCTCGACGGGTGCTGATGCACCCTACGTACTTCAGCATTGCTGCCTTCAATGTTGTAGGCCATTCCCAGCTAGGCCAGCGGGTGGAAACACTGTTTTCGCCCACTGACCCATTGGGGAACTCTTAATAGGCCCCCCTGGAAGGTGACCGCACTGGCGGCAACCTGACTGTCTGGACTTTGGTGGACAGTGTAAACTGCCCGCAAAAGTCATAATGATCCCTATAGTAATCCATGTAGTAACAAAGGTTTCCGCATTATTCCTCATGGCATATCAGGGTTTAAACGTGATTACTTGCAATCCTGCAGTAATTTTGTATCACAAAATCACTGCAACTCAATTACCGTGGCAGTCATAATGGAGGTCTAAGTATCAGTTGGACTGCGAAGCATCCCAGCACTTTGGAGTACCTTGTGGAGCTACCACTATTATTTTAACATCATAATAGCAGGTTGCTCTGAGCGTTTGATTATATGTGCAAGGTCAGGCTACTCATATCTACTAGGGTTTACAAGGAAACCGCCTAATAGATAATAGAAGCCTATAGAACTGTTGCTTGTGTAGAGCAAAGTGATGCTCATCCCTGGATCCACCCAGTCACCCAGCTGCGCAACAGGACCCTCGCTTTCCATGTTCTCCAGCAACCAGTGTATAGGGAGCACTGTGTCTACGGTACCACATCTGACTACTGTTTCCAGTTCACAGCCACTAGCCAGCTTCCTTTTCCAGCTCAGTTGGCTAGTCCCATATTCATTCTGATTTCTGTCATTTTATTGTTTGTCATTACCAGGGTGGTATTGTTGCATCAAAGATTACATGTTTTTAGGTCTGGGGTTAGCCAAGACCTTTGTTTTTCTTTTAAAATTATATGTATAATACACTTATTTAAGGGGTCTCCCTGCCAGCTGTATGTGTCTAATGGCCTGTTGGTGTGTCATTCACATTTTTACTTCCGCCCACTATACAATACATCCTGGGGCAGGGGTCAGCCCACTTCAGCCACTGAATAAATTCATTTTCAGTAACTGTATTTTGCTCTTTGGCAGGGAGCACATTCTCACACAATGCAGTTCTTTTCATTGCTGGTGTTTTTGTTTTTACTTTATTGCTTTGGTATTGCATTAGTGTTTAGAGTCTGATGTGGTAGCAGGACTTTTCCCCAAGCTCTTCCATGATGAACAAAGGGCACATTCCAGCTTTATAAGGTCCTATCTCATGATAACGGTATTGTAAATTTCTTTGGGAGTGCCCTGTTTTTCTGACTGCTGCAATTTCATAGAATATCAAATCGTACCCTTGTGAATCGGTTCTTCATGAAGTTGTCATTTTTTCAAGTATGCAAACAATGAAGTACATTTATAACTCCACTCCTGTATGTCATGCGTATGTTTCATTTGAAGACTGTAGTTATATTTGTAAACCAATTTTGTCTGTATGTCCTGCTTGCATGGCTTTCTAATGTGCTTTCATTGCCTTTGCAGGTATTGCTGATATAGACATTTAACTATTATATTAGTAATTTTAGCATTATCTATCTATCTATCTATCTATCTATCTATCTATCTATCTATCTATCTATCTATCTATCTATCTATCTATCTATCTATATATCTATCTATCTATCTATCACTCTCTATCTTTGCAATACGATCTTTGCAACCCTTTGTATCTATCTGTCTGTTTTTGCAACAGTAAGGGCCAGATCTACATGGTTCTAGCGCCTCCTTGCACCATACTAGCATCATTTCAAAACTAGGCTTTAAAGTGACACAATCATTGTAATCAATGGGCCTCCTTGTACTGTGCCTCACTAGCGTCAAGATTGTTGACACTAGTGCAGCAAAGCTCCACAATAGCGTCACAAATGTTGACGCAATTGGCCTAACGTGTGCCATGGTGTACCAAACTGTAAATTTGGTGCACCTATGTTGTTGTTATGTGGGACAGGAGTGGCGCGAGAAAACTGGCGCATCAGCACTGATGCGCCAGTTTCATTTAAATATGCACTTCTGTTTCTATACAACCCTCTTTTTCTGTCTTTGCAACAGAATCAATTTATAAAATCCTCTCTATCGTTCTTTAAAATTCTCTCTATCTGTTTATACAAATCTATCTATCTATCTATCTATCTATCTATCTATCTATCTATCTATCTATCTATCTATCTATCTATCTATCTACCTATCTATCCAACCCTCTCCATCTAGCTATCTAGCTATTTGTCTTTGCCACTTTATCTATCTATACAACCCTCTCTATTTATCTGTCTGCCTTTGCAATATCTATCTTTGCAAGCCTCGCTATCTATCTGTCTTTGCAACACCAACTATCTATTTTTGCAAACCTCTCTATCTATTTGTAGGAAAGTTTTCCAAAAATATTACAAAAAACATTAGCAAAGGCAAGAGGCTGGCAGCCAAGGCTGGACCGTAGCGTATACTACAATTATGGGTGTATTATCAGGGATGGCTGTAGGTTGGTGCAACCAGTGCCACCACATCGGGTGCTGACTTCGAGTTGGGGCACCGTGCTTCCAGCTATATTATGGTTTAAAAGCATCTTTCACATCTTTCTTGCCTCCAGCAATTTTTAGGCAATAACATATATGTCAAGATAACTCTGGTGATTAATGTACTTGCTGGAGAGAGATCAGAGTTTTCTCTAGTAGAAGTTTTAAAGGAGTGCAGAGGGTTGATATGCCTGCTGCAAAAAACGTGTACAATGCAGATCACAAAGTGCATGTAATGTACATAGATCAGCGGGTTACTACCTACGTCAGAGAGGTCATTGTTACTGTTTATAAGTTAAAATCCTAATACCAGTAAGCTATTAACTCTCATCAAAGAACTGCATGCATTCCGCAAGGTATAGTTTAGAACGTTATGATTTTTTCTCCAGCCCTTCATTCTCCTAATTTTGCAAAAAGGTTTCATTTGGATTGAAATCTATTCCTATTAAAGAGAGCCCCCAAATTAATTCTTATTGGTAAAGAAAACCCAGAACTATAGTGGTACTTTTTAAATTCTGAGTTTGTGCTTTTCCAGACCAAGCACTCAAACTATACTGCCTACAGTATGGATGACATGTGACTCTTACACCTTGTAGTCCTCTGCCTTATGTAACATTTCCTTTTCACTGATTTACATATGTATTATCGATTTGCCTTTGTTTGATGTGTTTGTGATGTT
Organism: Pleurodeles waltl; assembly: GCF_031143425.1. Lineage (NCBI taxonomy): Eukaryota > Metazoa > Chordata > Amphibia > Caudata > Salamandridae > Pleurodeles > Pleurodeles waltl. Next base: position 75,805,078 of record NC_090438.1, read on the forward strand.
AAGTGCTCTGATAAGCTACCCTGGTATGAGTGGTATAAAACTAATTAAATGCATCTGATAGAGAGTGTTTATGGAGACTTGAGGGGCACTGTTAAAGGATGGTAGTGAGGGAATCCGGTGCGGAGGTGGTCACTGGGCGGCACCAACAAACATTATCGCACAGGGCTAAGGCCGGCCCTTTATATCATAGTTACTTATAGAGGTTTTCAGCAGTGGCTTCATCCATTAGTCTATTGCTCTGTCATTCACATTTTTCTTGCAGACACTGCAGACTGTATCATGGGGCACTGGGTTAGCATGCTTCCCTTTTACAAGGAGCACATCCATGCAAAGTAGTCCCCTTCAGCATCAGCGACAACTATGGTAATGTGTGCTCTTTTGAAAAAAAAAAAATGTTTTACTTTAGCCAATACTTTTTTCAGATTTACGATGCCCCGACTGCCTCCACAACAGTACGTTTTTGCATTATCATGAAAGAATAAACCAAATATTGCCAGAACCCAAAGACTGGCAGCCAATTCCAGACATATTGGCTTTGCCAATGCTTGTTTTCCATGCAGCTGCACCTCTGCCTCATCCATCACAGCCACCCTGTACCCTCGGCGAAGGCTGCCCGTGCTCTTTCCTTCATAAAACAACTGCCATTTAGTGTCAGCAGAATCAGGTTGTTTTTCTGTGCCTCCCCATCACCGTTATACGGTTCCTGCAAATATAGAAGGACTGCGTATTAGATCAACATGAACTTCACAATATAGAGAGTCAGTCTGCATATGCCATCAGTAAGTGTTTTTGTATCTTGGCTAGCTCACATACCACATTCACCCCCTGAACAGTACAGGGAATGATGTTGGCAACCTTGAACATGGCACTCTAATCCCTGAGGAATCCGTGGAAACAGACCTAACCAATTTGTTAGTTACACTTTCATGCCCAAGATAAACACAAAAAAGATCTGAAACGCATTTTCAAAACATTTGTTGAAATTATGATATTCTTGCATGAAAAGCGCGTGTTGCCATTATTAGCAAGACAAGACATTGTTGAAATTGTGAATAGGATGACACAGTTCAATCATGGCAAAGGTTGCTAAATGCTAATGTTTGTGCTCTCCTCTTTGTATCTAATACTATTCTAAAGAGAGCGTAGTGGGAGTAGCCTCTGCCAGGTCGGTTGGGATGGTCTAAACTCCATATCTTGGTGTTAGGTGTCTGGAAGTCAGTATAGGTTATCCACCTTGGCAGGATGCAAGTCGGAGTCAGCAGGGCTGCATCTCAGTCACACCTTGTAAAGGTTTTGTGATAGTCCCAGCACAGAAGTGTTCATCTCAACAACTAATAGCATGGAAGCTATTTATATAATAAAATGTCACTCATCACACTGTGGGAGAGACACAGAGCAGCCTATTCATTCCGGCTGGCTGAAATGAGTTGTCTTCTAATGAGTACACCATCAAAGCAAAGAAGAGACATTGTGTTCTCAAATGTGCGACCCTGGAATTAGCTGTTCAGACTTCTGGGTGTCAGTGCCTATCGGAGATGCACATTCATGCACTAAAATGTGGCAAGGGTTACCGAAAGGAGAAAGGAGATGTCAGCTTTGAGGAGCTGAATCTAAAATGGCAATGGCATGCAAGCTATGAGACACCACCACTTATTTGTATAGTACTTCATTCTCCTGACGAGTCTCCATAGTGCATTTACAAATGATTATCACACTACTTCCTGGGAGCGCTTGGATGGAAACATGCGTGTCTGTGATTCAGCCCATTTGATCACTGTTTTATGTTGTGAATGGCATCCAGGGTTGTTATTGTATTGTATCGCAATGCATTCTAATTGTATCACTGTTGCAGAGTGCATCATGAAGCAAAATGAGTGGAAGTCAGGACTCTTAGAAAGTAGTGTAAAGATAGAGAGAAAGTGTGTGAATGCAGTGTGGTCTAGGTAAGAACTGTTTCTTGTTGTCCACATTTGGCAGAGTCTGCCCACATTTTGTCATTGTGAACATGTAGCTTTGTTTATGTGAGGAGTGGCGCAACGGTGTAGTGGATCCTATTCAGTTTTATTAGGACTCAGGAGTTTAGCTTAGCCTTTTGGCTTGCAGGCTCGTGCCCCCATAATCTAGTTACTTTTAACCTACTTAGCCTGCTCTGTTTTAGCTCATTTATTTTATTCTTTCTTTTAAGATGGCTGCCATTGTTTATAGTTAGAGAATGTTTTGAATTTGTGTTATCAGTTCCACTCTGTGAAAGCGTCACTATCAGCGTCATAGTCAAGTGATGTACGTAGGTATTCACATTATGTCCCCTTTTCACTTGCAGATGACAGAAACATAATGTACACTTGTCGGGATTGTTTATATAATTGCCGCCACAAGTATGCCTTCTTATCCATTGTTTTGGAACATGCCTGCATCAGGGGTCCTACATGGCCTGTATAAATACACCTCATACAGTCAAGGTTGTCAAAGGGATTCCTACTAGATCCCATCAACGCCATGTATGCTGCACGTCACCTTGCTGCAGAGTTCAGCCTTCGTGTCACCACAGAGTCTGACCTAAAGACCTCATTCCAAGGTAAAGAGGGTTGAGGATACTTCTAATGGACACGGTACTGGCAGATTAGGCTTATCACAGCTAGCTCACATTGGGTTAAAGATTTGGTTCTCCAAGCTAGTGTTTTTACATCTCATGTTATTGTAAGATGGTGCAGGTCTTTGTAGTCACAACTCTCATCTTTGCAATTATGCTTCTTCTATTATTCATTATCCTAATCATTGCAGCTCATGCATTTTACTGTAGATTGCAGTCATTTCAATATATTGAAAACTTTCCTGGATCTCCTTCATTGCCTGTGTGCGACTGAGACTTGTTGCTAATAAGAGAATCCCTAAACCAGCAGTCTCGCCTAGGAGCGAGAGCCCAATTACGACAATGGATATGAGGAGATAGTTAAACATGTGGCTCTGCATACCATTTTCAAGTTTTGGGTGCTCATGATTCAAGTTCTCTATTGTACAACCCACCTAGTAATAAAAAATGGTGTTACTCCTCAGCCTTTGAGAGATTACTTTGGGTACTGCTAAGAGCCCCATGTACAAAGACTTGATATTGTTAAAATGGTTAAAAATTGTGCAACGACTTTTAACAAATTGTTTTTAGGTCAAGCGAGCAAGCGCTTTTGACCTGTTGTCTTTCTGTTTGGGCTTTTAACCGCGCCCATGCCACGCCCATCACTTTCATTCATTTGTTGGTTTACCTTTTAAAATTCTTTCATTTCATTTGTGAAAGGCATGCATAGGTCATGCCTTTTCCGGTGTTTCACCCTCCTCAAGTGCACTGGCCAGTTCCTAAAAACATACGCAACTCCATGTTTTCCACCTGGTTTCGTGACTACTTTTTATTTCCTACACAGCACAATCTCGCTGGGCAGTAATCAAGTGCTTTGCATGACTACCAGTTACGTCTATTGTTTATCCAAGCACTCCTTGGCGAATTCAAAGTTTTACACAGTGTGATTGTGCTTGTTTTTTTTTATTGTTTTTTTAATTTTCCCCCATCCCCGTCCCTATCCCCACCCCCGCCTGCCCCTCCTCTTGAGATTTGCGGTGGCCACCGGTGCACATACGCATTGCCACACATCCTCTAGTTTACCCTACTTGTTTGTTTTTGTTGTATCCAGTTACTTGCTGCTGTGTGCCAGACTTCCATGTTGTCATGAAAACACTGATGTTTACCAGATGCACTGGTGATTATTTTGCATGTGCGAAACATGACAAGGTGTTTTTCAGTTCAACATATTTGAAAGACACTTTATACGCACATGTATACAACCCAGAACCCCATCGTAGTTCATTATGAACAGTGTTTATGGAAACGCTCCTGCTACCTTTAAAGTTTTGGACTATTTGAATGTAGTTGGTGGTGTTATGTGGTACCACGGCTCCCATTTTGTTCTGTGGCTCTAAAGCGGGCAGATCAGGTAGCACAGATCAGATCATATGCCCCTATAAATAGCATAAGTAATCCAGCTCTTCCTCTTCTCATCCCACATCAAAAGGCTGCTCATTTTCTTCCAGGGCTGCAAATGTCACCAGGGCAATAGTTATCCGAGAACGTGCCGGCGCAGGCCAACCAGAACAATGCAAATTAAATAATGCAGGGTGCTAATTTTGCCTCTCCTGCTTTCCATAAAGCATGTGGGAGCTGATAGGGAGAAATCAAGGCGAGGGTTCTATTTGTTGCTTTGAATAATGGTTTAGGACATGCACATAATTGTTAGGCAACAGTGGGTTAAATTACGTTTTATCAGTGATGCATTGAGAGTACCACAGTGTCATGGGATACACAACAAGGTTCCTGACTTCCTGGTCGCTTCTTCAGTTTATACGACTTTCACATTTTGGACAGGATCGTGCGTGCAAAGTTTTCACTGGCTAAAGAGCCTGGTATTTGTGCGCATGCGCGATTCCTCATCCATGCTTGTGCTGCATTGGGAAATATTGCAAATAACCACATTGTCCATAGCTGCCAAGGTTTCAGAATGCTTATGTGTGACATTCTGATGGTTCATTGTAGATACGACTGACAATTCTATGCCAAATGTTTGATTTTTTGGCGTGACATTTATAACAAGTGAAACTAAACAATCAATGCCATGTATTGAGATAAATATTAAAAACTAGGCCCTTGTGTGCATGTGAGCTATACAGAGGTCTACACGGCTTATAACTGCTCCTAAAATGGAAGTTCAATATCAAATAATTTGTGTAACAAAGTTTTCAAATACACCAGTTTTTAAACTCCCACCCGTGCCCTTATTTGAAATGATATGATCTAACTGTAAATGAATATAGTGAAAATAGTGAGAGAATAAAACATTTTTGTCGGTTTCAGCCACAGCAGTCCATATAGCAGTTTTATGTAGGGCCACTGGAATTATGTGCAGAAAGGACCAAAATATGTGGCAGGGTCGACCAATTAATGTGGCAAAAAAGTCCAGTTATGCATTTACAAAGCCTATAGCTCCAACTCAAGTAAATGCGAGACCTATTGCATTGCAAATGCCTGTTTGATTTTGTGAACCAACCTATGTTTTACTAGGGCAGTACACACAATAATGATTCGTACTGGTTTGCAGTTGGACATATCTCACCAATATTCATGATGTAGGTCACAAATTGGACATACTACAATTGACAAGAATCACATGGGAGTCAACAGACCAGCATATTTGTGATTGTTTTTAAGCAAAGCAATAGTTTTTTTTTTAACATGAAAAAAAATAAAAGTTACACAACTCTTTTTTAGGAGAAGGATTTTATCCCATTGACCACTGCCTCCTCCTGAAAATCACTTTGTCATTGTTTACAAAAGGGAAGTGGTCCCTTGGTTTAGGAATGGGTTGTTACATCCTTTGGTAGTAAAATATTAATGTTTTGCAAGCAAATTTTGGTTCCAAAACATTAACACATGCCATAAGGAATCATAAGGTATTTGAAAAGGGATGCCCTAAGCACACCCTGATACCGATTCCTTACTGTTTCCTAAACTCATTTAACGATTAAAAAAAACATTCCCAAAAGTGTTTTAATGGATGCAAACCATTACTTTTACTGAATTTGAGGGTTTGCGACATCTAAAACGTGCTGTACATGAAGCCTTTAGTCTTAACTAACGTCTTGAATTCTAGTTGGTCTTGGATGTTTCCAGTGGCGGCTGCTGCCGGGAAGGGGTCGGGGGCAGGAGGGCAGGGGGCAGCGTTTGGATTGGGGGATCATGAGGTGCGGGCAGTAAAAAAAAACGTACCTGCCGCCTCCGTGTTACACCGCTTCAGTTGCCTTTCATCTTCTTCATCCCTCCCCACCAATCCAGACGCTTCTCTTATGCTGTTACACAGCATGAAAGAAGTGCCGGGATTGGGCTGAGCGGACAGGAATGCCACTCAGGGAGGGAGTGAGACAGCTAGGTGGAGAGTTCTAAGAGTGTATGTCAGTTTGGCGACCTCAGCCGGCCGGCTAAACTGACATACACACTTAGAAGCGCACCACCACTCCTCCTCCACTTGCCAAAGTGGAGGATGGTGGCCCAGCCCTGCCCTACGAAAGCGGAAAAATAAAGGGATAAGAAAATATTTGTATTATCCCTTTATTTTTCTGCTTTCAGCAGCGGAGCGACTCTCCTCTGCCATAGCGGAGGGGCCACCCTTGGATGTTTCTTGTCTTTGCCCAGAGAGAGTGGTATGAAGAAAGAATTTTCACTGTTTCTGCTCCTAGTAAAGGATAACCAACTGGGGGTGCCATCTAGAGCAGAGGTTTCTCTTCAGTGAATATGTCCGCAGCTTTAGGGGTCTTTCTTGTAGATGTACCTGTGGTTGAGGTAGAGAGTCTTGAAGACCAGTGTCTGGCAGCGTGACTCTATTAGAGCATTTGCCACACAAATGCAGTCTGTATTTCTGTACAAAAATTTTTTGATTCAAAGAATAAACGTTGTTCATAGAGTTGTGTTCCCTCTAATGCATTACTTAATGAAAAGGGAGAGAACAGAAAAAAGCATTACTTAAAGACAATACTAAATGCTTTTAGGCAAGAAATGCTAATTTCCTCTTTTGAAAGCTAAATTGCAATGCTTCTCTGACCAGAATACATAATTGTGTCTGGACTCCAGTGTATTTATTTTGAACGCACTCATGCGTCTCCGCTCCAGCCTTGACTTGCAGACCAGTAATGAAAATAATACTGGAGTCCAGCTACTGATCTTCACTCCACGGCCAATGTCGTGCCTAGACACAACTCAGTTTCTACAGTGTGCTTAATGAATGGTCACTGTTCGAGTGTCATCACTGCCACAGCCTTATTTCCATTTGTGCCTTTGGAAAGCTGGGACAGACTGCACCTCACCTGCTCCCTGTGACTCAATCCTTTCATCCACAGGAACAAGTAAGGTCCAGATATGTGGAAAAGCCCATGAACCGGATCAGGGAATATTTTTGACTGGTGCTGTTTCAGGTCCTTGGTAGTAAGGTAAGGCAGTGCTTGGTGCAAACACCTTTTACTACCATATCATGAAAGCAGGTATCTGGCGGTGGTATTGTGTGGCAAGGGTGGGTGTGCATATTTGCTGTGTGTAATTATGTTGTGGTGGTGATGTGTTCTGTTGTTTTATGTGCTTTGGTGTTTTTGTGCTGCATTACAGCAGCAATGTGATGTTAGGGTGTTGTGTGATGGTTGTTGTGTTTTATTCTGTTTTAACTGCTTTCGTTTATTGTGGTCTGTTATTATTTGAGCTGTAATGCTCCTTTCTTCGTGTTAATGTGTTTTGTTCTGTCACATATTTTACATATTTCATGTCGTTCTTATGAGTTAAGGAAGTGGTTGCTCTAAAAACCTTTTATTGCTGTATTATTTAAAGAGGATTCTGGAGGGGGTAATGTGTGCTCAAGAAAGTTTGTACACATTTTCTGTGTGGCATTCTGTTATGTTTGTGATGTATTCTGTCCTGCGATTTGTTTCTTTTGCATTATTGCAATGTGATTTTGTTTTGTTATGCTGCAGTTTTTGTGTTGCATTCTATTTTGAGTGTTTCTTGTGATGTGGCATGCTGTTTTAATTGTGAAAGTATGTTACTTTATCTAATTTATTATGTCATGTTTAGTTTTTTACTTGTCAACAGCAGATGCTACATTTCCAGCCAAAAGCAACACAGCCTTATATATTTCTGTGACAAGCAATTACTTGCCACGTTTTGCAGCGGTAAAATGGTTCTTTTCAAGCTCTTCAACCACTTAAGGCAACAGATAGCCCCAACTGTACATGCCACCATATATTAGGACCCTGAGTCTAAACTGATCATTCACTGTATGTGCTCTATGTGGCACAGCCATGGGTTTTGAATTAGCCTTAAAGTAGTACTTCCCGTGTTCACTTTATGTGACGCAACTGATCATCCTCACAATTTTGAGCTGACTGGTGTCATAAGCAGTTGAAGAGTCTTAGGCACTCATTACTTAATTGCAACATGTGTTTTCACTACTGTTACCACATATATCACATTTATGAAATTTGTGATAAATATTGGCAGGGTAAAAATGCACAGTAATTACTGAAACATGCTCATTTTGGTGTAATAGGCACCAGAAATTGACATTTCGTTCCCCCAAAAACTCTTAATTGGATGGTGTTTTTCACAATCCGATTTTATAGATGGGGTAAATATCAACCTAATTAAAGTACACTCAGAATAGGGGCGTAAGACTGTGGTAAATGGTTGTTTATCACTAGAACTGTAGAAGAATGTGCTGCTTTTGGCTGAAAATATAGCTGTATCTATTGACAACTCTAAATCAACTACAAAGCACAACAAAAAAGACACAATTACATAACTTCAAGCAATATAAGAACATAACTATAACATATCAAGTCCCAGCAACACCAACACTGAAAACAGAACACACCACAACAAACACACTGTAACTAAATTAATCAATACAATAAAATAATGGAGAACAAAAATACAAAAGCACAAAAAACTCCATAACACATCAGCACAACAAAATGTAAAACATCAAACATGCACAAATGTTCTTGTACACGTTACCTCCTCCACAAACGTGGTAAAATGTGTTTGCTCCAAGCACTGCATTACATACTAACAAGAACATTTAATCGCACCAGTCAAAAGTAGTCTGTGACCAGGCCCCCTAGCTTTAAGTCGGAAGGCCTAAACCTGGGCATTTAAATGCAGTCTTAAGCAAGTGATTCAATATCTACTGCCATGCAGGGATGAAAACTTAGGGCCATAGGTGCGAAAGGATTCAGCATTTCTTAACAAACCAAATTTCAATTTCGGTCCATTAAGAAATGCTAAATTGCCTTTCAATGTGAACAAAGGCAAATAGGGAATCTCAAATAGGTCTTTCCTATTTGCAATTTCCTAAACACATGTACAAAGCATTTCCTAAATGCGGAATGGGCATTTAGAAGATCTTATTACCATTGATATCAAGTTGATGGTAACCATGTGCAATTTTACAAAATGCACCCACAAATATTTTTTTTAAGTGCCATGTAGTGCGCACATGTCCCTAGGGCAGTTGTGTTATTTACATGTACACCACTTTTTTGGGGTGCATTTCTTAATTTGCGATTTCCTATTAGAAAACTGCACATTTGAAAATCAAAACTATCCATACCTATGGGGCCTTTGGCCCATAAGAACAAATGGTGTAGCATTTCCTTTAATAGCGATTTCCCAATAGCGATTCCTACTCTGTTGAATCGCTATTATGAAATCTCTATTTTTGTACATTCCATTTTGCATTTCTTAAATTGTGATTTCTTAGGATTCACTATTTAGGAAATGCAAAAAACAAAATTTCATACATATGGCCCTTTGAGAGCTGAGCTCTTACCCAATGACCAAATGACTTTCAAAGAAGGAACAATCCTTACTATCTTTCTTTCACAGGACCATGTGTATGCTGTCTTGAAGGCCCTACCTCCACTTGGAGAAGAAAATCATAATCATACAACATACAATAAGATACTCTGAAAAAACAGATTTGCACCACCCAAACTGTGATCTTTTCTATCCACAAAAAGATCTAAGCTTGTGGTTTGCCTTGTGAAAATCTAATAATTTATTTCTAATTACATTATGCTTTTGTATTCTTATGCATTACAGTACTGTTATTCTTACATATAGGACCAGAAATGTATGATAGTTTATAATCATCATGAATGCTGTAATTTTGCATTTGGTTCACAAAACATTCAGTATCTCTGAATCTGCTTGATAATTTTCATAATTCAAGAGGACCCGGAAGCCATTTTAGTGAGGATTGGAAATTTACACATTTCCAAGAAGTGGCACTTTGCTTTTAAACCTGGCAAATGGAAGCAGGATTTTACAAGAATAATGAGTCCAGTACTGCATTTGTGAATGGTTTTTCCTCCTCAAGAATGTTTTGTGCTTCCTCAGGGAGAAGAACCTGCTAAAAGTAACAGGTTTCTTTTGTGTGATCAAGGGCCAGATGTAGCAAGTTCCGATTTTGCGAAACGGCTCGCAATTTCCGATTCGCGAAATCGGATGCAGAACGGTGTCTCAGACACCGTCTGCGATTCGCTATGGGGTCGCAAAGACCCACCTCATTAATATTAATGAGGTGGGTCTCATTTTGCGACCCCATAGCGAGTCCATGCACTCACAGGGATGGTGGCCTGCTGAAGACAGCAGACCTCCATGTCTGTGACAGCTTTTTAAATAAAGCAGTTTTTTTTATTTTATTAAAGGAAACGAGTTGCAAAATAAAAAACATAACAAAACCATTTGGTTTCGTTTTTTCAGAGTAGGCAGTGGTCCATAGGACCACTGCCTGCTCTGAAAAAACCTTTTTGGCAACATTCACAAAGGGGAAGGGGTCCCATGGGGACCCCTTCCCTTTTGGGAATGGGTTACCACCAGTGTGACACTGGTGGTAACTGCGACTTGCTTTGCGACCGCATTCGCGGTCACAAAGCAATGTAGCATCGCGATGCGAGTCGCAAATAGGAAAGGGACACCCCTTCCTATTTGGGGTCCCATTCACAATTTGCGAGTCGGTACTGACTCGCAAATTGTGAATGAGCATCGCATTGAGCATTTTGCATGGCGCAAACTGCGATTTTCGCAGTCTGCACCACGCAAAATGCTTCCTACATCTGGCCCTAAGTGTCATAGACTTGCACTAAAAACATGTATATACTGATCTAAACTTTATGTATTTAGGATTATCCTCCAACTGACTTTTTCTGCAAATACAACTGTCTGTAATCATTTTTCTGTGCTGCTTGCTGTTTTGCATTAATAACTACTTGGACTTTGGTGTTCCCGACACGTTGTGTATTATTTTAAACAGAATGTAAAGAGAAAAATAAAACAGAATTTTGCAGCTGCAACACAGCACAAATCAATTAAAAAATGAATGGAACAAAAGTGGTCCATAATTCAACATGGTGTATACTGCAAGTTTACAGCTTACTAAATTGTTTCCCTCTGATTATCCGATCCACCATCATTTAGGTTCCTAGGACTTCCCACAGAGTGCAAACTGCCTCTTGAACTCATGCAAACTCATTCATAAAATGTGACACAATACGAAAATAACCTTACTACAGGAGTATTTTCAACATGGCCTCATGTAAGGGTGTGCAAAGATGACTCTGCGATGTACAAAGCTTGCAAAGTTTAAAACAACTGCTGCTTTTGTGTGCTTTTTGCAGCACAAACTGTTCCTGCTGCTGCTCTGGACAGTAGGTGAACAGTGCTGGACTGGTCTGTGTGGACCCCTATCCTTCAACTGAACAGGAGGCAGTTAGGGTAGATAGTGAGAATGGGTTAAAGAGGTGGATCTGGAAGCAGCATATGGATATAAGAGATTGAAAAGATAGGAAGAGGAACGTTGGGTGACAGTCTGAGAAAACAGTATTGATAGGAACAGCCAGAAGGTGAGGGGACATGAGGAGTGGGAAGCAGTCTAGGGAAATGGTAAGAATGAGCAGATAACACAAGTACAGAATGGGAGGAAGCCTACAGAGATGCAAAGATTAGAGGAGATGGAAAGTGCGGGAGCAGAGAGCGGAGGCTGTGAAAATATATCTCATATTGCTATTGGTGAGTATAGGGTGTGGGACTGGGCCTTATTTGAAGCATGGTTTCGAGTTCTGCTGGCCTCATACAGAGTAGTCCAGTCGCAAGCAGTGTCAAAAGACAATCTGCTTTCATTTGGAGGTTGACTAATTTTTGGGAGAATCATTTTTAGTAGATATGAGATATTAGGTTCTTACTTTAGATGTGGGTGAAACATTCCTCCAGCATCAGCCACAATACTTGTCAAGGTCAACCACAAAAGTCACTAATTTAACCTGTGCCTAACCCTCCGGTAGCTTGGCACAAAAGAAGTCAGGCTTAACTTAGAGGCAATGTGTAAAATCTTCATCCAGCACTTAAATAGTAATAAAGTGAAAACACAACACTAGAAAAATCCCAGACCAATTTAGAAAAATAGAGTACATTTTTATAAATTATTTATCACTAAAATAACAAATATCTAATCAATTGAAGAAGAGTTATGAATTTTAAAACTTGAAAGTGAAAAATAGTGCCTGAAAGATAAAAGCACCAACTGCGGACATCTAGCTGCAGGAAACCGAGGCAAAGTCAAAGTTTATTACCAACCACAATGGAGCGTAGTTCGGATAAATAAAGTTGATTGGGTCTGGTCTCCTTTTACCTTCAAATTTTAAAGCTTTTTCAAGAAAAATGCCTGAAAAGGTAAAGTCCATCAAGGCAAGGCAGCTCAAGGAGGAGGCGTCATCATTGGAGACCTGATGGTTGAAGTTGTGGTGAAGGTTTCTATTTTCAAATTTAGGGACTGATTGATATTTTGGAGTACAAATGACTCCATCACAATGACCGATATCCCATCCACCAAAATATAAACTCCAAACTCTTATATCCTATGGGATTTATACTTAGGTGAACGGGATATCTGTCAACATTGTGACAGAATACCCCCCCCCCCACTGAAATGTAAATCAGGCCTTTAGCCTCTTGTTTTGAAATTGAAAATCTCCAGCGGTACGAAGTTGCAGACTCTAGCTGATGAGAGCTCCACAAGGTCGGATAACCCTCTGTGATCAGCAAGTGAACAAGATTTGTTGCTACGTAGATGAACATAGCTGGAGTTGCCATAAAGTAAGGCCAACCAGAGATGCACCTTGTGTGGATCAGCGACAAAGGAGATTCCTGTTGGAAATGACCCTTTCTACAGGGTCACCCCCAAACATTTTGCCCTTGTCCCCTAAACCCCTCTCCCACCCTTTTTGGCTGGATTCATTTTTGTTGTCTTTTGGACTTTGGGCACATTACCACTGCTAACCAGTGCCAAAGTGCATGTACTCTGCTTGAAACATGATAACAATGTCAAATACCAAGATGGCATATTTCATTTACGTATAAGACCCTATTAAAGTGTACTATGTGTACCCAGGACCTGTAAATTAAATGCTACTAGTGTGCCAACAGCACTGATTGTGCCACTCACTTAAGTAGCCCTTTAACCATGTCTATGACCTGCCACAGCAGAGCCAGTGTGCTCAGTTGTAAACCAACATGTCGACTTTGCAAAGTAAACTTCTTACCAGACTCAAACACTCCTTTTTAATTTGTATACGTCATCCCTAAGTTAGGCCCTAGACAGCCCCAAGGGCAGGGTGCAGTGTATTTAAAAAGTTAGACATTCACTTTTACATTTTCCATGTCCTTTAGTGATAAACTCTTAAATTAATTTATCACTACTGCAAGGCCTATCTCTCCCATAGGATAACACTGGAGTTAACTTATTAGTTCTTATAGGTGTAATTTCCAAATGGCAAGAGATAACCTCTCGAGTTTTGTGTCTCTGAAATTACAATTTAAAATTCTGAATTATAGTGAAGCTGGATTTTAAATTGAGATTCTAAAAAAGCCACTTTAAAAAAGTTGCTATTTTTGGTGCCTGCGGCATGTCTCTGATCACTTGTCTGGGGTGGGTTACAGCTGGGCTTTGTATATTCTCCCTAAACAGCCACACACCATGGGAGCTTAGGTATGACTTGATAGACCTTGATGAGCCATCCTGAGCATGATGGGAGGGAGGAGCTGGACACAGCCACACTTACACCTGAATAGGATGTGTCCTGTCCACACACAAAGGGCTGCATACTCCCTGTTGTACGACAGGAGCCACGGCAGGACTTCTGGCATGTCTTTGAAGTCTCCCTCACATCAAAAGCACCCATGGGTATAAGTACTGGACCTCTCAGACCACTAATTCAGTGCACATATGGACCTGTGAATACTCTGGCAGGAATTAGGACTGCTGTGCTGCTGAAGGACTGGCACTCTGGTGGACCTTTACTATGCAGAAGTCCTGCCTTGCGGTGCTGCCCTGTTGCCTGTTGTTTTCCTTCTTGGTTGAGAATGATTTGACCTGCATTACTTTACCCCAGTGTGACTCCAATGGCTAGTTGGCAGGGCTCCTGATCTGAAGTCTCGGGGACATAATGGATTTCCAACCACACTGCTACTGCACCTGGGCTCTGCCATCTGTGAGGCTGTCCTGCCAAGTATTGTCATCGCAGTCCTGGATCCTTGGAAGTGGGCCAAAGGTGCTTGTACCGGCATTACCAATGCATCCTCTTTTGTGGGAGCAGAATCACTACATCGCCTCTGTTCCATGCAAAGAATATTGTAATTACCTTGGATGCATAGGTTAAAACCTTGCAACCAGGATCACATTACCACTGTACCTTGCATTTTGAAGCCAGCGCATCACCCTCGGAACCGGCACTGCAGCGTTTTTTTATCAGTACAAGGTCCTCAATCCCCCTGATGTTGTTTATTTAGGGTCTACCCTTGGATTGACATACATGTATTTAAAATTGAGTTTTAGGCTTGGCAAAAGGTAAATTTTTCGAAATAGAATTGGCAGTTAAAAACTGTTCACAGGTTGCAATGGCAGTCCCGAGGCCTGTTTTAAAGTGCTACCTAAGTTAGTAGCACCATAAATGCTGCAGGCCACTAGTAGCATTTAATTTACAGGTCCTGGCTACCACTTGTATTGCTATACTGGGGGCTTAAAAGTAAATTAAATGTGCTAGTTAGGTGTGGGGTGATTTTATCCATGCTTTAGGGAAAGAGCACAATGCCTTTAGCCCTGGTTATCAATGGTAAAGTGCCTAGAGTCCTAAGGTCGACAGAATTGATTTTAGCAAAACAAGAAGGGAGAAGGCAAAAGGTGCGGGGGTTACCCTGCAGACGGCCCCATGTCCACAGCTCTTGCCTTCCAGATTAACACCTTCCACTTCCATAATTCATAACTCCCTGTTGCATACCTCCCGGCTCCATACCTGATAGCAGCACACCTCATAACTATACACCTCATATCTCTGCATTTCCCTTTTTCTCTTCTCTTTTAGCCACACAACACTCACCATATAACATATCTTCTTGCGCACAGCTTCCATGTCCCAGCATCATTTCATCTAGCTCCACACCTCAAACCTCACTTGTTTGTGCCCAAGACTAAGACTGAAATCAGAGAATATGGGAATGTATGCAGTGGAAGGAGAAAAGATATCCTTTGCATTTCTGTCTAACACACTGCTACAAGCCACACCATGTTAAAGCAGGGCCCTTCATGTGAGTTGATTCACTCCAGGATCTCCTCTGCTACAGGCAAAAAGATGGGTCTTATTTCAGTAGCAGATGGCATTGAGAACAGAAGATGGTGACAGGCATTAAAAAATACATGATGTGTGGAATATCAGACATGGCCTACTTTGTGGAATTACAGACACACTGAGTTCCCTTTAACTGTGAACTTTTTCCATATTGAATGTCCAATTCAAGATGGTGGTGACTTGGTGACTCCATTGGAAGCTGTGGGAACTTTACAATCCAAGATGTTTTCAGAGCATTTTCCTATGTGATCAGTTCCTTTTAAGGCACAAAAAAGGTGGTACTAGCAAGGCCAGGACACATCATAATATTTTTGTTCCCTGATTTTCCGTTGTGCAGTTTGACCCCTTGCTATATATTTTTGTCCTTGATTTTTTCTCAGCAGATTATATATTTTCCCATGAATTATCCTGTTTATCTTTTGCCTTCTTTAGCATTGCTGTCAGTGTCGGCTACTTAATACGGGTGTGGCGTTACACCCCTCTCATATTATCTACTTCATATACTTCTAAATTAAACAAATTCTGTCACTCTAACCCTCACTTTGTACGAAGGTCAGGCAGAGTCAGGCCAAAGTTTGACAGGCACATGCACTAGTAAGGCAAGCAAGGAGAAAGGGATTGTGAGGAAAAGGGACAAGGAGGATAATTAAAGGCCAAAGTGAGATGTAGAAAATTAATAGCTACAGAGATGCGTAAGAAATGGAAGGATCTGTCAGAAAGAAGGGAGGGAGAAACAAGTTGTGACAAATCAAGTGCGAGTGGTTTATATGCTATAGTTTTTTTCTTCACATTTAGGAGTTTGTAGTTTTGCAGTGTACACATAAATGCCCTGCTGCAAATAAATAACTTGAAATCTTTGAGGAATGAAATAGAGAAGAAAGGCTGGTGTAGAAAATACCTCTTTTTGTCTAATCACTAATGCTGCTGTTTTGTGACTCTGAGAGTCGAGACTCTGCTAACCAGACCCTGATGCATGCGCTCTGAGACATAATTCATGTCAAAATTGAAGTGTCATATTCACTTTGACAGGCCACAACCATAATTTTCAATCTTTTTAAGTCACCAGTAAGTAAGTCTTAAAGTCCAATAAGGCATGGTGTATGGTATTTGAAATTAAGACATTTAAAAGTTTAAATGTAAAACATGTCCTTAGAGAGGAAAGGCCCCAAAAGCTATTTTCACTATAGCAGGGTTAATAATACATTTAAATAAAGTTATGTCCACTTAAGAAACAGCTTAAAAGTTGATTCTTGGACTTTCTAAAATATGTATTACAAATTGAATTAATCAGTAAATTCAGAGTAATACTAAATATTGTACAAAAGATACATTTAAAACGTTTTTGCTTGCCTAAAGCCTCTGGAGGCCCAACTGTGTGGGCTTCCAACAATCACCCAGGAGCTGCCTGAGTCCTGCCCTGTGTGCTCTGGAGACTGTCCTGCAGCTTGAGAACTCTCTTCCATGAAACCAGGACTTCCAAAGTGACTGTTTATCTGACAGGATGACCATCTAGAATGTGCCCAGAAATGTAATTATTTTTTAAAGAGGCCTACCCACTCACCTTAGATGTAGCTGACACCCAGGCCGGTCCCATCCTCTTTCCTTCTAGCAAGCCAGGCACCAGTCCCAGTGAGAGACAAGCTGTCTCAAGAATCTGTTTTGATTGACCACAGATGAGGAGTTGCTCATTTCCCTGGCCACACCTTTAGGGAAGAGACAGGAGCTTTGCACAGGGGAAGAAAGGTTCTGCCAACTTGGTGTTAGGTAGAGGAGGGCTCTGTGGTATTGCTACAGAAATGAGTAGGAATACCTCAGGGAACCATTTACCTCCCCATTTTCTGATAGCTTTGGAAGGGACCAGGAGTCATCACCCACCCACAGGCTTGTGCCTGGCATAAATGTGGTACCTCTAGGCACCCTTTTCAAAACACTACCGGACCTGTGGATGACAGAAGAAGGACTGCATCTACTTTTGAGATCTGTGAGTAGCACCCTAAGGGCTAGGCATGCTCCCACTTGTACCCAGTGCACTTGTATCCAAGGGTTAGTTCGCTGACCTCTTGATAAGCACACAAAAGCCACAAGAAGCCCTGTTTCCTTGAAGAGCTCAGCTGACCTGTTTCAACTGGACCTGCCCTGGACTCTGGACCCTTGTGGTGACTTTTATTGAAGTAATTCCTCATCCCCAAGTGCTGCTTACGAGTTCCTGGAACACTGGACTGGTGTCAAAGTGTACTCATCCTGCCTAAACCTAGAAACCTGTGACTTAGAAACTTTTTGCTAACGTTTTGCCTGGAGAGACCAGGACCAACCTACAAGCTGATCCAACAAGGGTGCATCACGGATGGACCTGACTTTGCCACATGCTTCTCCATTGTAGCAAATCTGTTTCATGTGGTCTCACACTGTCCAACATCCAACGATGATGTCAAACTGTCTTCATCTATGGTTTGCAGCCCTGCCCCTCTGGTGAAATCCAACTCCCAGGAAAGAGTCTATTTCTAAAGGTAGAAATCTTCATCGGTCCTGATGCCAAGCAGAGTCTAATTAACATTGATGACTTCCTTGGCACAAATTCTGGATTTTTACCACTCAGAACTTTCCTGCCTTTATTTACAGCTTCCCTGCCACTAGTCCTTTGTCAATCCATCATCGATCATCAATCCAGCCTGTCTTCAGATTCAGCCTGCAGCCTTGCCCCATGGAGGACTCAACCTTCAAAATGTTCTATAATGTGAAGGTAATTTTCGACCAGGACCAATTTGACCTGTCTGTCTAACCTGTGCTCCTTTGTGGTTGGCCTTAAATCTTACCCTTGTTCCGGCCTTGCACTTTTTGGTGCTACTTTTATTTAAAAAAAAATAAATTCATATCTCTGGTTCCCCTTTACTGGACTTTAGTTGTTTTAGTGTCATTTTGTTCAATAGAATAGTCTGTATTTCGATACATTTCTAGTCTGTTGTGTTTTTTATTCTGTAACTGTTTTGGTACTTCAATGTGCTTTACACATTTTCTTAAGTTAAGTCTCTTGGCTCTGTGGCATAGCTTCCATGGGTTAAGCTCATTATTACTTCTGATGGACAACTATTCACCTCCAACTAATAATCCACTCTCTCAAAACCAGCGAAGGGAAGGTATGAAGGAATTGATGGGAGCGGGGGCATACTGGGCATGGCAAATGAAGGAGGAAACATGGAAGGAAGGGAAAGGGATGTGGAGGGAGAGGAAAAGTAATGGAATTATCTAATCGGGAGAAGTACTTGATATAGAAAGAGAGGTTTATAGGAAGAGAATGAATGAAAGAGATAAGCACAGAGTGAAGGTGAAGATGGGCCTGTCTTCTAGACCCTTTACAGCCACACCAGTATCAATACCCTACTTCATTTCTCCTTGTATTGCCCATGTCTATCTGTACCTATCTGCCATGTCAGTCATTGAATGGCATGGCAGGTGGAATGTCACTGTATGACAGTGGGGCAACATAATTGGCCACTGACTCATGCATGGCACTGTAGGCAGAAAAGGCATGGCAGGGGATTTTTGATCAATTTATTTTAGAAATTGTGAGAAACATGCACAACTTTATGCCATTTTGTTTCAAAAACAATACTCAGTGGGAGATTCTCCAAGAACCTTCCTTTTGAAAATCCTGCTTGCTTGCTGTGCTTGCTCACAAAGTGTAATTCAGGACCCAACCACTTTCAAAGTTCACCAGATGCCACGGTTTTGGGGTAAAGCAATGTGATGCTAGATGGTGTGGTGCACTGTGAGATGGTATTATGTGGTATTTAGACTTAAAGGGTTACATTTGCCACAGTTTGGAGAGACCTACCTCCCACATTCAGTGTGACAGTCACCAGGTTTGACTGGGCATTTGTATCACTCTGTACATGTGACATTGCACTTACCATTGGTGGAAAGCATTAACGTAAGGCTCATTTGCAGGTCAGATTCCTCACAGCTCAGCCACTTCAGCCCATATGTGCTTAATATTCAAATTGTGCATGTATGTGTTGCAGAACTGGGCCTCATAAACATCAAAGTTTGGTTGCTGTGTTCCTACTTTTATTTTGATTGGAACTTAGGGCCTGACTTAGAACTCAGTGGACGGGTTACTCCGTCACAACAGTGACAGATATCCCATCCCCCAAAATCTAAATTCCATTGTCTTCTATGCGATTTAAATTTCAGTAGACAGGATATCCGTCACTGTTGTGTCAGAGTAACCTGTCAGCCGAGTTCTAAATCAGGCCCTTAATCTCCTCATTTAATGAGCTTGGGAGGTGGTTGGGGATCTGAAGTTCTGAATGCAAAGATGTAATTAATCTCAACCACTGGTAATTACTCAGGGCTGATATCAGTCCATTGTTGTTTGACTTGCCATGCCACTTCAGATTGCACATCACCATATGTAAAATAACCTCAGTCCAGCTCCAATAGTAGCAATTCAGCCAGAACCACTGGCTCAGAGTCTTTGAACCTTCCAACTGGTTTCAGCCTATTCGTGTGTTTTTAGCAGGTTGGGTTTTGTGGCATAATGGACACAGGATCCACATCTGGGAAAACCAAAACTAATTACCAGTGGCAGAGATTAATTCAAGCATTTCCCCCATCACGTTGTGTGTACCTCAGTGCTACATCCTACTTTTGATGGGTATGCCCAGACGTGGGTCCCTTGCTCACTGTGCTGTCGGTCTGAAACTACGCCTAACTGAAGAGGCCAAAATAGACTAACTGCCTGCTTTAGGGTTTGGCAGAGGTGTTTACTCTGTCACAAATTTGACAGACATCTGTCCTCTGTATTGCAAATACCATTAAGGCCTATGGAACTTGTTATACACTGGAAGGGATTGCTGTCACGTTTGTGAAGTAGTAACTCCTCCGCCAAAGTCTAAATCAGGCCCTAAAACCAGTCTTGAGTTGCTTGTGTTCCCATTCAGAGGAAACCTGGCCTGGTAGTTCAGGTTGAATTGTTCTTATTGGAGCAAAATAAGATTGACTTGCTTATGGCTGGTTCCTGTCTGAGGTGGCATGGAGGGCAAAGAACAACAGAGTGGAATGCAGCTCGAGTAATTGCAATGGCTACAATTCCCATCATTTTTTGTGTATCTCAGTGCAACTTCTGTGACGGGTACACCCATA